>NC_138976.1:56818777-57207796 GCF_964341445.2 Mesoplodon mirus | reverse complement strand
TATTTATTTCTACTTTTTCTCCCTTTTATTCTGAGCCATGTGGATAAAAGGCTCTTGGTGCTGCAGCCAGGAGTCAGTGCTGTGCCTCTGAAGTGGGAGACCCAACTTCAGGACAAGGGTCCACAAGAGACCTCCCAGATCCACGTAATATCAAACAGCGAAAATCTCCCAGAGATCTCCATCTCAACAACAACACCCAGCTTCACTCAACGACCAGCAAGCTACAGTGCTGGACAACCCTATGCCAAACAACTAGCAAGACAGGAACACAACCCCACCCATTAGCAGAGAGGCTGTCTAAAATCATAATAAGTCCACAGACACCCCAAAACACACCAACAGATGTGGACCTGCCCACCAGAAAGACAAGATCCAGCCTCATCCACCATAAAACAGGCACTAGTCCCCTCCACCAGGAAGCCTACACAACCCAATGAACCAACTTTAGCCACTGGGGAGAGACACCAAAAACAACAGGAACTATGAACCTGCAGCCTGCAAAAAGGAGACCCCAAACACAGTAAGATAAGCAAAATGAGAAGACAGAAAAACACACAGCAGGTGAAGAAGCAAGATAAAAAGCCACCAGACCTAACAAATGAAGAGGAAATAGGCAGTCTACCTGAAAAAGAATTCAGAATAATGATAGTAAATATGATCCAAAATCTTGGAAATAGAATAGACAAAATGCAAGAAACATTTAACAAGGACCTAGAAGTAGTAAAGATGAAACAAGCAACGATGAACAACACAATAAATGAAATTAAAAATACTCAATAGCAGAATAACTGAGGCAGAAGAACGGATAAGTGACGTAGAAGATAAAATAGTGGAAATAACTACTGCAGAGCAGAATAGAGAAAAAAAATGAAAAGAACTGAGGACAGTCTCCGAGACCTCTGGGACAACATTAAACCACCAACATTCGAATTATAGGGGTTCCAGAAGAAGAGAAAAAGAAAGGGACTGAGAAAATATTTGAAGAGATTATAGCTGAAAACTTTCCTGATATGGGAAAGGAAATAGTTAATCAAGTCCAGGAAGCACAGAGTCCCATACAGAATAAATCCAAGGAGAAACACACCAAGACACATATTAATCAAACTGTCAAAAATTAAATACAAAGAAAACATATTAAAAGCAGCAAGGGAAAAACAACAAATAACACACAAGGGAATCCCCATAAGGTTAACAGCCTATCTTTCAGCAGAAACACTGCAAGCCAGAAGGGACTGGCAGGACATATTCAAAGTGATGAAGGAGAAAAACCTACAACCAAGATTACTCTACCCAGCAAGGATCTCATTCAGATTTGATGGAGAAATTAAAACCTTTATAGACAAGCAAAAGCTAAGAGAGTTCAGCACCACCAAACCAGCTTTACAGCAAATGCTAAAGGATCTTCTCTAGGCAAGAAACACAAGAGAAGGAAAAGACCTACAATAACAAACCCAAAACAATTAAGAAAATGGGAATAGGAACATACATATCGATAATTACCTTAAATGTAAACGGATTAAATGCTCCCACCAAAAGACACAGACTGGCTGAGTGGACCCATTCACAAAAACAAGACCCATATATATGCTGTCTACAAGAGACCCACTTCAGACCTAGAGACACATACAGACTGAAAGTAAGGGGATGGAAAAAGATATTCCATGCAAATGGAAATCAAAAGAAAGCTGGAGTAGCAATTCTCATATCAGACAAAATAGAGTTTAAAATAAAGACTATTACAAAAGACAAAGAAGGACACTACATAATGATCAAGGGATGGATCCAAGAAGAAGATATAACAATTGTAAATATTTATGCACCCAACATAGGAGCACCTCAATACATAAGGCAAATACTAACAGCCATAAAAGGGGAAATCGACAGTAACACATTCATAGTAGGGAACTTTAACACCCCACTTTCACCAATGGACAAATCATCCAAAATGAAAATAAATAAGGAAACACAAGCTTTAAATGATACATTAAACAAGATGGACTTAATTGATATTTATAGGACATTCCATCCACAAACAACAGAATACACATTTTTCTCAAGTGCTCATGGAACATTCTCCAGGATAGATCATATCTTGGGTCACAAATCAAGCCTTGGTAAATTTAAGAAAATTGAAATTGTATCAACTATCTTTTCCGAGCACAACGCTATGAGACTAGATATCAATTACAGGAAAAGATCTGTAAAAAAATGCAAAAACATGGAGGCTAAACAATACACTACTTAATAATGAAGTGATCACTGAAGAAATCAAAGAGGAAATCAGAAAATACCTAGAAAGAAATGACAATGGAGGCACGATGGCCCAAAACCTATGGGATGCAGCAAAAGGAGTTCTAAGAGGCACATTTATCGCAATACAATCCTACCTTAAGAAACAGGAAACATCTCGAATAAACAACCTAACCTTGCACCTAAAGCAATTAGAGAAAGAAGAACAAAAAAAGCCCAAAAGTTGACAAAAGGAAAGAAATCATAAAAATGAGATCAGAAATAAATGAAAAAGAAATGAAGGAAACGATAGCAAAGATCAATAAAACTAAAAGCTGGTTCTTTGAGACGATAAACAAAATTGATAAACCATTAGCCAGAGTCATCAAAAATAAAAGGGAGAAGACTCAAATCAATAGAATTAGAAATGAAACAGGAGAAGTAACAAGTGACACTGCAGAAATACAAAAGATCATGAGAGATTACTACAAGCAACTCTATGCCAATAAAATGGACAACCTGGAAGAAATGGACAAATTCTTACAAATGCACAAACTGCCAAGCCTGAATCAGGAAGAAATAGAAAATATGAACAGGCCAATCACAAGCACTGAAATTGAAACTGTGATTAAAAATCTTCCAGCAAACGAAAGCCCAGGACCAGAGGGCTTCACAGGCGAATTCTATCAAACATTTAGAGAAGAGCTAACCCCTATCCTTCTCAAACTCTTTGAAAACATAGCAGAGGGAGGAACACTCCCAAACTCATTCTACGAGGCCACCATCACCCTGATACCAAAACCCAACAAGGATGTCACAAAGAAGGAAAACTACAGGCCAATATCACTGATGAACATAGATGCAAAAATCCTCAACAAAATATTAGCAAACAGAATCCAACAGCACATTAAAAGGATCATACACCATGATCAAGTGGGGCTTATTCCAGGAATGCAAGGGTTCTTCAATATACGCAAATCAATCAACGTGATACACCATATTAACAAAGTGAAGGAGAAAAACCATACAATCATCTCAATAGATGCAGAGAAAGCTTTCGACAAAATTCAACACCCATTTATAATAAAAACCCTGCAGAAAGTAGGCATAGAGGGAACTTTCCTCAACATCATAAAGGCCATATATGACAAACCCACAGGCAACATCGTCCTCAATGGTGAAAAGCTGAAAGCATTTCCACTAAGATCAGGAACAAGACAAGGTTGCCCACTCTCACCACTCTTATTCAACATAGTTTTGGAAGTTTTACCCACAGCAATCAGAGAAGAAAAGGAAATAAAAGGAATCCAAATCGGAAAAGAAGAAGTAAAGCTGTCACTGTTTGCAGATGACATGATACTCTACATAGAGAATCCTAAAGATGCTACCAGAAAACTACTAGAGCTAATCAATGAATTTGGTAAAGTAGCAGGATACAAAATTAATGCACAGAAATCTGTGGCATTCCTGTACACTAATGATGAAAAATCTGAAAGTGAAATCAAGAACACACTCCCATTTACCACTGCAACAAAAAGAATAAAATATCTAGGAATAAACCTACCTAAGGAGACAAAAGACCTGTATGCAGAAAATTATAAGACACTGATGAAAGAAATTAAAGATGATACATATAGGTGGAGAGACATACCATGTTCCTGATTTGGAAGAATCAATATGGTGAAAATGGCTCTACTACCAAAAGCAATCTACAAACTCAACGCAATCCCTATCAAAATACCACTGGCATTTTTCATAGAACTAGAAAAAACAATTTCAAAATTTGTATGGAAACACAAAAGACCCTGAATAGCCAAAGCAATCTTGAGAACGAAAAACGGAGCTGGAGGAATCAGGCTCCCTGACTTCAGACTATACTACAAACCTATAGTAATCCAGACAGTATGGTACTGGCACAGAAACAGAAAGATAGATCAATGGAACAGGATAGAAAGCCCAGAGATAAACCCATGCACATATAGTCACCTTATCTTTGATAAAGGAGGCAGGAATGTACAGTGGAGAAAGGACAGCCTCTTCAATAAGTGGTGTTGGGAAAACTGGACAGGTACATGTAAAAGTATGAGATTAGATCACTCCCTAACACCATACACAAAAGTAAGCTCAAAATGGATTAAAGACCTAAATGTAAGGCCAGAAACTATCAAACTCTTAGAGGAAAACATAGGCACAACACTCTATGACATAAATCAGAGCAAGATCCTTTTTGACCCACCTCCTAGAGAAATGGAAATAAAAACAAAAATAAACAAATGGGACCTAATGAAACTTAAAAGCTTTTGCACAGCAAAGGAAACAAAAAATAAGACCAAAAGAGAACCCTCAGAATGGGAGAAAATATTTGCAAATGAAGCAACTGACAAAGGATTAATCTCCAAAATTTACAAGCAGCTCATGCAGCTCAATAACAAAAAAAAAAACCAATCCAAAAATGGGCAGAAGACCTAAATAGACATTTCTCCAAAGAAGATATAAAGACTGCCAAGAAAGACATGAAAGCATGTTCAACATCATTAATCATTAGGGATATGCAAATCAAAACTACAATGAGATATCATCTCTCACCAGTCAGAATGGCCATCATCAAAAAATCTAGAAACAGTAAATGCTGGAGAGGGTGTGGAGAAAAGGGAACACTCTTGCACTGCTGGTGGGAATGTGAATTGGTACAGCCACTATGGAGAACAGTATGGAGATTCCTTAAAAAACTACAAATAGAGCTACCATATGACCCAGCAATCCCACTACTGGGTATATACCCTGACAAAACCATAATTCAAAAAGAGTCATGTACCGAAATGTTCATTGCAGCTCTGTTTACAATAGCCCGGAGATGGAAACAACCTAAGTGTCTGTCATTAGATGAATGGATTAAGAAGATGTGGCACATATATACAATGGAATATTACTCAGCCCTAAAAAGAAACGAAATTGAGCTATTTGTAATGAGGTGTATGGACCTAGAGTCTGTCATACAGAGTGAAGTAAGTCAGAAAGAGAAAGACAAATACCGTATGCTAACATATATATATGGAATTTAAGAAAAAAATGTCATGAAGAAGCTAGGGGTAAGACAGGAATAAAGACACAGACCTACTACAGAATGGACTTGAGGATATGGGGAGGGGGAAGGGTAAGCTGTGACAAA
Organism: Mesoplodon mirus; assembly: GCF_964341445.2. NCBI lineage: Eukaryota > Metazoa > Chordata > Mammalia > Artiodactyla > Ziphiidae > Mesoplodon > Mesoplodon mirus. The sequence goes on along the minus strand of NC_138976.1, from coordinate 57,202,398 downwards.
GTGAGAGAGTGGCATGGACATATATACACTACCAAACGTAAAATAGATATCTAGTGTGAAGCAGCCACATAGCACAGGGAGATCAGTTCGGTGCTTTGTGACCACCTAGAGGGGTGGGATAGGGAGGTTGGGAGGGATGGAGATGCAAGAGGGAAGCAATATGGGAACATATGTATAACTGATTCACTTTGTTATAGAGCAGAAACTAACACACCATTGTAAATCAATTATATTCCAATAAAGATGTTAAAAAAGATAGAAAGCCCAGAAATAAACCCACGCACCTATGGTTAATTAATGTACGACAAAGAGGCAAGAATACTCAATGTAGATAAGACGATCTCTTCAATAAGTGGTGCTGGGAAAACTGGACAGCTACATATAAAATAATGAAATAAGAACATTCTCTCACACCATACATAAAAATAAACTCAAAATGGATCAAAGACCTAAATGTAATGCCATACACTATAAAACTCTTAGAGGAACACCTAAGGCAGAATATATGTCATAAATTTCAGCAGTATCTTTTTTGATCCACCTCCAAGAGTAATGAAAATAAAAACAAATACAAATGGGACCTAAGTAAACTTAAAAGCGTCTGCACAGAAAAGGAAATCAAAACTAAAACAAAAAGACAACCCACAAAGTGGCAGAAAATATTTGCAAAAGAATCGACCAACATGCGATTAATCTCCAAAATATACAAACAGCTCGTGCAGCTCAATATCAAAAAAACAAACAACCCAATCAAGTTATGGGCAGAAGATCTAAATAGACATTTCTCCAAAGAGGACATACAGATGGCCAAAAAGAACATGAAAAGATACTTAACATCACTAATTATCAGTGAAGTGCAAATCAAAACTACAATAAGGTATCACCTCACACTGGTCAGAATGTCCATCATCAAAAAGTCTACAAACAATGCATGATGGAGAGGGTGTGGACAAAAGGGAACCCTGCTACACTGTTGGGGTGGGAGGGATGTAAATTCGTGCAATCACTAAGGAGAATAGCATGGAGGTTCCTTAAAAAACTAAAAATAGTGTTATCAGATAATCCAGCAATCCCACTCGTGGGCATATATCTAGAGAAAACCATAATTAGAAAAGATATATGCACCCCAATGTTCATTACAGGACTATATACAATAGCCAAGACATGGAAGCAACCTAGATGTCCATCGACAAATGAATGGATAATGAAGATATGGTACAAATATACAATGGAATATTACTCAAACCATAAAAAAAGAATGAAATAATGCCATTTGCAGCAACATGGATGGACCTAGAGATTATCATACTAAGTGAAGTAAGTCAAACAGAGAAAGACAAATATATGATATCACTTATATGTGGAATCTAATTTTTAAAAATGATACAAATGAACTTATTTACAAAACAGAAACAGGCTTACAGATATAAAAAACAAACTTATGGTTACCAAAGCAGAAACGTGAAGGGGGAGGGATAAACCAGGAGCTTGGGATTAACATACACATACTACTGTATATAAGATAGATAACTAACAAGGACCCACTGTCTAGCACAGGAAACTCTACTCAATATTCTGTGATAACCTATATGAGAAAAGAATCTGAAAAGTAATGAATATATGTATACATATAACTTAATCACTCTGCTGTTCACCTGAAACTAACCCAACATTGTAAACAAACTATAATGCAATAAACTTTTTTAAAAAGACACACTGTAACTAAAATGGCAAAAATTAAAGGTAAAAAGAGAATATTAAAAGAAGCAAGGGAAAAGCAACACATTACATACAAGGGAACCCCCATAACACTATCAGCTGATTTTTCCACATAAACTCTGTAGGCCAGAAGGGATTGGCACAATATATTTTAAAGTGATGAAAGGAAAAACCAAGAATACTCTACCAAGCAAAGCTCTCATTCATATTTGATGGAGAGATCCACAGCTTCAAAAACAGGCAAAAGCTAAGAGTTCAGCACCACCAAACCACCTTTACAAGAAATGTTAAAGGAACTTCTCTAAGTAAAAAAGAAAAGGACACAACAAGAAACAAGAAAACCACGAAAGGAAAAAGCTCCCTGGTAAAGGCAAACATAGTAAAGGTAGGAAATCATCCATGCAAAAAGCTAGTAGGAAAGTTAAAAGACAAAAGTAGAAAAATCATCTATATCCACAATAAGCAGTTAAGAGATATACAAAACAATTATATGTAAAATATGATATCAAAAAGAGTAATTTTGTGGGGAGGAGAGTACAAATGCAGGATTGTTAAAATGCATTTGAAATTAAGAGATCAGCAACTTACAACAATCACATGTATATATAGATTGCTATGTATAAACCTCATGTTAGCCATAAACCAAAAATTGATAATATATATACACACAAAAAAGGAATCTATGCATAACACTGAAGATAGTCATCCAATCACAAGAGAACAAAAGAAGAAGAAAGGAATAAAAAAAGACCTAAAAAAACAACCCCAAAACAATTAACAAATTGGCAATGAGAACATACATATCAATAATTATTTTAAATGTAAATGGACTAAATGTTCCAATCAAAAGACATGAAGTAGGTGAATGGATACAAAAACAAGACCTGTATATATGCTATCTACAAGAGACTCACTTCAGATCTGAAAGTGAGGGGATGGAAAAAAAGCATTCCATGCAAATCGAAATCAAAAGAAAGCTGGGGTAGGAATACTTATATCAGAAAAAAAAATAGACTTTAAAATAAGGACTCTTAAAAGACAGAAAGAAACACATTACACAATGATGAAGGGCTCAATCCAAGAAGAAAATATAACAACTGTAAATACATATGCACCCAACATAGGAGCACCTAAACATAAAACAAGTATTAACAGATATAATGGGAGAAATCACCAGTAACACAGGAATCGTTGGGGACTTTAAAATGCTACTTAGGGCTTCCCTGGTGGTGCAGTGGTTGAGAATCTGCCTGCCAATGCAGGGGACACGGGTTCAAGCCATGGTCTGGGAAGATCCCACATGCCGCGGAGCAACTAGGCCCATGAGCCACAACTACTGAGCCTGCGCGTCTGGAGCCTGTGCTCCGCAACAAGAGAGGCCGCGATAGTGAGAGGCCCATGCACCACGATGAAGAGTGGCCCCCACTTGCCGCAACTAGAGAAAGCCCTCGCACAGAAACGAAGGCCCAACACAGCCAAAAATTAATTAATTAATTAATTTAAAAAAATACGCTACTTACATCAATGGACAGATTATCCAGAGGAAATCAATAAGGAAACACTGGCCTCAAATAACACATTAGATCAGACAGACTTAATCAATATATATAGAGAGCATTCCATCCAAAAGCAGTAGAATACATATTCTTTTCAAGTGCACATGGAACATTTTCCAGGATAGATCACATGCTAGGCCACAAGTCTCAGTAAACTTAAGAAAACTGAAATCATATCAAGCTGCTTTTCTGACCACAACACCCACACACAATGTGACTAGAAATTGACTACAAGAAAAAAAACTGCAAAAGACACAAACATGTGGAAGCTAAACAATGTGCCACTAAACAACTAATGGATCACTGAAGAAATCAAAGAGGAAATAAAAAAATATCAGGAGACAAATGAAAACAAAAACACAACAATCCAAAATCTATGGGACACGGCAAAAGAAATTCTAAGAGGGAAGTTTATAGCAATAAAAGCTTACCTCAGGAAACAAGAAAAATCTCAAATTAACAACATAAACTTACATCTAAAAGAGCTAGACAAAGAAGGACAAACAAAACTCAAAGGTAGTAGAAGGAAAGAAATCATAAAGATCAGAGCAGAAATAGAGACTAAAAAAAACAATTGAAAAGATCAATGAAACTAAGAGCTGGTTCTTTTAAAAGATAAATGAAATTGATAAACTAGCCAGACTCATCAAGAAAAAAGAGGGTGCAAATCAATAAAATCAGGAATGAAAAAGGAGAAGTTACAATCAACACCACAGAAATACAAAGAATCATAAGAAAGTACTATGAACAACTATATGCCAGTAAAATGGACAATCTAGAAGAAATGAAAAAATCCTAGAAACATACAATCTCCTGAACTAAAAAGAAAGAGAAAACAGGAACAGACCAATTACCAGTAATGGAACTGAATCAGTAATTTAAAAAGCTCCCAGCAAATGAATGTCCAGGGCCAGAGAGCTTCACAGGTAAATTCTACCAAACATTTAGAGAAGAGTTAACAACCATCCTCCTCAAACTATTCCAAAAAGTAGCAGAGGAAGGAATGCTTTTGAACTCATTCTATGAGGCCAGCAACAGCCTGACACCAAAACCAGATAAACACATCATAAAAAAAGGAAATTGCAAGGCCAATATCACTGATGAACACAGATGCAAAAATCCTCAACAAAATATTAGCAAACCCAATCTAGCAAAACAGCAAAAGGATCATACACCATGACCAAGTGGGATTTAACCCAGGGATGCAAGGATTTTTCAATATCTGCAAATCAATGTGACACACGACATTAGCAAATTAAAGAATAAAAACCACATGATCATCTCAGTAGTTGAAGAAAATGCTTTTTTTTTTTTTTTTTTTTTTTTTTTTTTTTTTTTGTGGTACACAGGCCTCTCACTGTTGTGGCCTCTCCCATTGCAGAGCACAGGCTCCGGACGCGCAGGCCCAGCGGCCATGGCTCACAGGCCCAGCCGCTCCGCGGCATGCGGGACCCTCCCGGACCGGGGCACGAACCCATGTCCCCTGCATCGGCAGGCAGACTCTCAACCACTGCGCCACCAGGGAAGCCCAGAAAACGCATTTAAAAAATCCAGCATCTATTTATGATAAAAACTCTCCAGAAAGTTGGCAAAGGGAGAACATACGTCAACATAATAAAGGCCATATACAACAAACCCACAGCTAACATCATACTCAACAGTGAAAAGCAGAAAGCATTTCTTCTAAGATCAGGGACAAGTCAAGGATGCCCACTCTCACCACTTTTATTCAACATAGTATTGGCAATCTTAGCCACAGCAATCATACAAGAAAAAGAAATAAAAGGAATCCAAATTGGAAAAGAAGCAAAACTCACTGTTTGCAGGTGACACAGTGCTATACACAGAAAATCCTAAAGACACCATCAAAAAACTACTAGAGCTCATCAATGAATATGGTAAAGTTACAGGATACAAAATTAATATACAGAAATTGGTTGCTTTTCTATACACTAACAATGAACTATCAGAGAAATTAAGGAAACAATCCCATTTATAATCATATCAAAAGGAATAAAATACCTAGGAATAAATCTCCCTAAGGGAGTATCATAAAAGACCTTGGAAAACTATAACACACTGATGAAGAGACTGAAGATGACACAAACAGATGGAAAGATATATTGTGTTCATGTTTTGGAAGAATTAATATTGTTAAAGTGAGCATACTACCCACCCAAGGAAATCTACTGTTCAGTGCAATCCCTATCAAAATATCCATGACTTTTTCACAGAAATAGAACAAATAATTTTTAAATTTGTATGGAAACACAAAAGGCCCCAAATAGCCAAAACGGTCTTGATAAAGGAGAATAGAACTGGAGGAATCTCACACCCTAACTTCAGACTATACTACAAAGCTACAGAAATCAAAACAGTATGGCACTGGCACAAAAACAGACACACAGATCAATGGAACAGAATACAGAGCCCAGAAAAAAATCCATGCACCTACGGTCAATTAACCTATGACAAGGAAGGCAAGCATACACAATGAAGAAAAGATAGTCTGCTCAGTAAGTAGTGCTGGGAAAACTGGACAGCAACATGTAAAACAATGAGATTAGAACATTTCCTCACACTATTACAAAAATGAGCTCAAAATTGATTAAAGACCTAAACATAAGATTGGAAACAATAAACACCTAGAAGAAAACATAGGCAGAACACTCTTTGAGATAAATTGTAGCAATATTTTTTTGGATCTGTCTCCTAAAGCAAAGAAAACAAAAGCAAAAATAAATAAATGGGAACTAATTAAACTTAAAAGCTTTTGCACAGCAAAGGAAACCATTGATAAAACGAAAAGACAACTGACGGAATGGGAGAAAATATTTGAAAATTATATGACCAATAAGGGGTTAATATCCAAAATATATAAACAGCTTATACAACTCAACATCAAAAAAAACAAAATCTGAATAAAAATGGGCAGAAAACCTAAATAGACTTTTTTCCAAAGAAGACATACACATGGGCAACAGGTACATGAAAAGATGCTCAATTTCATTAATCATCAGGGAAATGCAAATTAAAACCACAATGAGATATCACTTCATACCTGTCAGAATGGCGATCATCAAAAAGAATACAAATAACAAATATTGGCAAGGATGTGGACAAAAGGGACACCCTCATGCACTCTTTGTGAGAATGTAAATTGGTGCAGTCACTGTAGAAAACAGTATATCAAAAAACTAAAAATAGAACTGTCATATGACCCAGCAATTCCACTTTTGGGTATTTATCCCCCCAAAAATGAAAACACTAATTCAAAAAGATTCATGCATCCCAATGTTCAAAGCAGCATTATTTATGATTGCCAAAATATGGAAGCAACCAAAGTATCCAACAACAGATGAATGGATAAAGAAGATGTAGTATATATACATATATATACATATACATATACATATATATATATATATATATATATATATACACATGCACACACACACAATGGAATTCTATACAGCCATAAGAAACAATGCAGTTTTGCCATTTGCAACAACATGGATGGACTTGGAGGGTTTTAGGCTAAGTGAAATAAGTCAGCAGGACTTCCCTGGTGGTCCAGTGGTAAAGAATCTGCCTTCCAATGCAGGGGACCCAGGTTTGATCCTCGGTTGGGGAACTAAGATCCCACATGCCACGGGGCAACTAAGCCCGTGCGCCACAACTACTGAGCTTGTGTGCTTCAATGAGAGAGCCCATGTACCACAAAAACTACAGAGCCCACGTGCCCTGGAGCATGTGCACCACAACTAGAGAGAAGCCCGCACAACACAGTGAAGACCCAACACAGCCAAAATAAATAAAATAAATACATATTAAAAAAATAAGTCAGAGAAAAATACTGTATAATATCACATATATATAATCTAAAAAATAAAATAAAATAAAATAGTGAATATAACAAAAAAGAAACAGACTCACAGATAAACAAACTAGTGGTTACCAGTGGGGAGAGGGGAAGGGGGAGGGGCAAGATAGGGGTAGGGAATTAAGAGGTACAAATTACTATGTATAAAATAAATAAGCTATAAGGATATATTGTACAACACAGGGAATACAGTCAGTGGGTTTTTTTGTCATCTTTACTTATTTATTTTTTTTGCTTTATAACAAATTTAATCAGTTATACATATACATATGTTCCCATATCCCCTCCCTTTTGCGTCTCCCTCCCACCCTCCCTATCCCACCCCTCCAGGCGGTCACAAAGCACCCAGTAAGTGTTTTATAACTATAAGTGGAATACAACCTTTAAAAACTGTGAATCACTATATTGTTTACCTGATAGTGTACATCAACTGTACTTCAATAACAATAACAACAACAAAAGAGTGCTCTTACCTCCAAAACACATTATGTATCACAGGACCCCATGGTTCAGCTGAATACCACAAAGTAAGTACACAATGGATGCCTACATTTATCTGATGAATTAAAGCATATTTTTACTAGTCAATTTTCATATAGAATTGACTGGAACCTTTTTTAAGATGAGATTTAAAATTCCAGCTACACTTAGCAAAGATAGACTAATTTGTTAATAATTCCTATTTAGTAGGTTTAAAACTATATAAATATAAGAAAAAATGAATGCCATTATCTCAGTTCTACAAACAGAGAACTATATTGTATGGTGGCTTTTATATAAATAGTTCTTATTAGCAGTTTTCTGTCCAAAGCTGAAATACTTTATACTCAAAAGCAGTGGTTGTCAAACCGTAGTGAATATGAGGCTCATTTGAGGAGCCTGTCAAAATGCAGGCTCCTGAGCTAATTACCAAAGCTTCTGATTCAATAGATCTTTAGTGGAGCCCAGGAATCTGGATTCTAAATAGGCACTCCTGTTAATTCTGTGACTGTTGCTCCCTGGAATTACTTAGAAAAACTGCCCTGGAGAAAAGTGCCATATCAAAATTAGCTTATCACTTAGACCCAGAAGAAGAAAGTAAAAATTATCTGAACAAAGGAACACATGATGTTTTCAAAGCAAAAAATAAACCAATGAGAGGAAGTTGTTAGGGAAAGGGGAGATAGCTTTTAATTTTAAGTCACTTTAATACTTCAGCACAATAAAATAAAATGTGACTGTGTTTTCTCTGTACATAAATTTAAATAAATGTAAGATTCTTCCTCTGGAGAAACAGATATTGATGATATTATCTCCTTCAACTTTTGAAAGAAATGCAGATTCTTGTAAGTGATAATCTGCTCAAGATAGGCAGATGTAGTTGAAAAACAAAAAAAGTTAACTTCTCTTAGGGAGCTCAGTAAGGCATGGTACATTTTTTGACAACAAACTTGTATACAAGAAGCCTGGTAAAGGTTCTATAATGTTGCGCTGTGCCTGACATACTGCAGGCACAAAATAAGTTTCTTCAGTAAACATAGGCATATGTATACAGCCGACTAGGAACCAACTCATTCTACTAAGGTTAACCTTTTTATTGAATGAAAATCTAAGACGAAGATAAGAATGTTTCCCGAAAAGCATACTGGAGTAAAATAAAACACATCTACACCGAGTGGATGTGTTTTGAAGTGCTAGTTATTGGTTTTCATTCAAGTACCTTCTTAAAGGAAAGTCTCAATGACTCTGATGATATTATTTGTGTGTTCTACTTGTATTTTTAGGTAGACTTTTGCTGAGTGATGAAATAAATTCTCCAAAGCAGTTTTGATTCAGTTCAGTTTTACTCTTTTTTCTTTTTTCTCAGCACCAGAGGCCCTGCTGATGTAATCAGTATTCCTTAGCTAGTGTTACTTGGAACTTCAGGCAATGCAACTTGGCATTTGAAACTCCAGAGACAGATAATTTAAAAAGTTATGTCTCATTCTTTCCAAATATATAATGGTTCCTATTTCATCTATATTAATTAGATTACAGAAAGTAAGCCTTTGATGACACTGAACAAAATGAAATGAAGATTTGGTGGACATGGTTAAAACAGATAGCCAAAGACATCAGCTTTGCAATCTGGGTAACACCCGATTAACTAGATGTTTACTGTCTCAGCTTCTTAATCTGGGGAACACGAATTTGAGTGAGAAAAGGAATTGCATTCTTATTTTCACCAATCTCTATCAGAATGTATTTCTTTCAATAATGAATACAGTCAACCAGCCACAGTAATAATAACAATTGGGACTCTGTCACCAAACGAAATCACAGATTTTTTAACGTTACAATTGTTGCACATATCTCAAATTATTGTGAATCATCATCTCTACTCCAAAATTACCATAATTATAAATTTACTGTTTACTTTGGTTTTCTACCTCAAGAAGTAGGAAGGTTCTTAAGGTAACCTGGTTTAAAAAGTAAAGTTATTAGTAATGAAATTTTAATTTCTTATAATGAACCCATAAAGTTTAGTTTTCCTACTTCTTTCTCTTCATTTTAGTGAGATACATTTCATGTATAATCATATATTTCAGCAATGTAGGTAGCCATCTTTATTGGGAGGAAGCTAGACTAAGTCATCTAAAATTTGCAAAGGGGTTCTGTTCTCTTTACTCACTAAAACTTTCATTTTTTAAAAATTTAGGCATGAAATAAGCAACATTAAAAGCAAAATAGAGAAGGGGGACCAAGATGGTAGAGTAAGAGGATGTGGAGCTCACCTCCCTCCACTAAAACACATCAAAAATACCTCTATATGTAGAACAATTCTCATGCAAAACTAACTGGAAACTGGCAGAAAAACTCCTATACAACCAAGGCTGCAAGAAAGATACTTACATAATTGGGTAGAATGGAAGAAAAACATTGGGTTGAGACCTGTGCCCCTGGGAGGGGACTAAGAGGAAAATGGAGATTACACAGGCAGACGCTCACCTTTGGGAGTAAGATGGAAGAGCCACGACTGGGCGTCCCAATCCTGGGGTCCTACATGGAGGCAACAATCCCGCTTGGCTGCTTGGAGAAATGCTAGGACAGACAGAAAAGCCGGAGAAGCCTAGACTCCACTCGTGAGGAGTGCACAAGGGCTGGCTTGCCAACAGACAGAGCTAAGAGAGGTCCGTCTTAGTAGTTGCTATCTCACCACACTCCCCAGTCCAAGCTGAGTGATTGGGGAGTGTGGTGAGGTAGCACCCACTCCACGACACAACTTGGCACTGGACCTAGGGCAGCCAGTTCCTGGGAAAAGACTCAACCTAGGGATGCAGAGGTGAACTGGGGGGCATGGGATGAGGTCCAGGTGGTGCAGCAGCAGCCGTTGTTGGTGCTGACTCAAACAGCACCTCAGAAGCCCAGACTTCTGACAGCAGTGCAGCTGCTAGAATTCCTGTGACCAACACACCATGATCCCCAGTCCAGCTGAGCAAATGCTGTGATACTGCCCACACCATGCCACAACATAGCACTAGATCTGGGACTACCACAAGAGGGGAAAAGATGCAACCTTGGGCTGTGTCTGAGCAGAGCCAGAGACACCTACACAGGTAGTGCATTGTACCTCTGTATGCACATAAGCCCAACTTATTTCAGCACTCCCCTCCTTTGGGGCAAAGGCCCCAGTGGAGGGAGAAGGAAAAACACAACATTTAAAGAGAACAGTACCAGCTCAGGCCCAACCCTTAGGGCTTCCACTCTAGCAACTTGGGAGCAGACCCTGCCCGTGACAGGACAATGAGCAGAGAGGAAGTCCTGCCTCACACCCTGCACAGACTCTAGTTCCTTCAACACCAGCCACACACCCTACCAAACTGATAGTGACAAGCACACCCTGAGGAAAGACGTGACTGGTGTCCACACCAAAGACACTGGGCACACACAGTCTATTTAGGGACACTCCCACATAAAAATGCCCCTTCAAGACCATAATAGATAAATGTTCCACCAAAATTCATAGAGACAGAGATAGCTAAGTGAAATGGAAGAGGAACTACACTCAATTGAAAAAGCCCTGAAAAAATAATGAAACAGAGATAATCAGTCTACCACAATGAGTTGAAAACATTGGTAATAAAAATGATAACTGAATTAGGAAAGAGAATTGATCTAAGCACAGATCATTTTAACAAGGAACTAGAAACTATAAAGAAGATCCAATCAAAAATAAATAATTCAATTACCTATTTTTGATAAAGCACTCTAGAAGCACTGAATCTCAGACTAAATGACACAAGAACGCATAAGTGACCTGGAAGATAGAGTAATGGAAATCACCCAGTCAGAACAGCAGACAGAAAGACAAATGAAAAACAAACAAAGCAACACAAAAGATCTATGGGATAACATAAAAAGTGCCAACATTCACATTACAGAGGTTCCAGAAGGAGAAGAGAGAGAGAAGGGGATCAAAAACATATTTAAAGAAATTATTGCTGAAAACTTCCCAAACCTAAAGAAGGAAACAGATACCCTTGTACAGGAATCAAAAGGGGTCCCAAACAAGAAGAACCCCAACAGACTCACACCATGACATAATTAAAATGGCAAAAGTTAAAGGGAGAATTCTAAAGGCAGCAAGAGAAAAAGAGTCATATACAAGGGAACCCCGATAAGGCTATCAGCTGATTTCTCTGCAGAAACTTTGTAGGCCAGAAGGGAGTGGCATGATACATTCAAAGCCCTGAAAGGGGAAAAACCTGCAACCTAGGATTCTCTACCCAGCAAGATCATCATTTAGAATAGGAGAAATGAAGAACTTCTCAGACAAGCAGAAACTAAAAGAATTCAGCAATACTAAACCCACCTTAAATGAAATGTGAAGGGTCTACTCTAAATGGAAAAGAAGTAAGTATAGGAAAAGGAAAATCCCAATAATAAAGGCAAATATATAATAAGGACTGAAGATCACTTAAATAAGTCAGTATGTAGATTAAAAACTAAAAATTTGTAAAGGCAATTATAACTACAATAAACAGTAAGGGGATAAGCATGAAGATGTAAAATATGGCTTCAAAAACACAAAATGTGGGAGAGGGAAGTAAAATATGTAGATCTTTTAGAATGTGTTTGAACTTAAATGACTATCAGTTTAAAGTAAGTAGATATAATTATGAGTCAACATAAATGAACCCATACCATAGTACCCACAAATCAAAAACCTACCAAAGATACACAAAAACCAAACAGAAAGGAACTTAAGCACACTACAAAAGAAAATTATCAAACCACAATGGGAGAAACAAAAAGAAATGAACAGAGAAGAACTACGAAAACAACTGGAAAAAAGTAATAAAATGTCCATAAGTACATACCTATCAATAATTACTTTAAATGTCAATGGACTAAATGCTCTGATCAAAATACACAGGGTGGCTGAATGAATAAAAAACAAGACCTTTCTATATGCTGCCTACAAGAGACTCACTTCAGGGTGAAAGACACACACAAACTCAAAGTGAGGGAATGAAAAAAGATATTTCATGCAAACAGAAATGACAAGAAAGCAGGGGGAACAATACTCATACCAGACAAAATAGACTTTAAAACAAAGCTACAACAAAAGATCAAGAAGGGCATTATATAATGATAAAGGGATCAATACAGAAAGAGGATATTACATTCATTGACATATATGTACCCAATACAAGAGCACCTAAATATATAAAGTAAATACTAACAGACATAAAGGGAGAAATTAACAGTAACACAATAATAGTAGGAGATTTTAATACCTCACTGACATCAATAAACAGATCATCCAGACAGAAAATCAATAAGGCAACAGAGGTCTTAAATGACACAATAGACTGTTGCACTTAACTGATATCTACAGGACATTACATCTGAAGAAAGCAGAACACATATTCTTTTCAAGTGCACATGGAACAGTCCCCAGGATGGATCATATACTACATCACAAAACATGCTTTAACAAATTTAAGAGGACAAAAATTATATCAAGCATTTTTTCTGACAACAGTATGAAACTAAAAATTAACTACAGAAAGAAAAATGAGAAAAGAACAAAGATGTGGAGACTAAACAACATGCTACTAAAAAACCAATGGGTCAACAATGAAATCAAAGAGGAAATCAGAAAATACTTTGAGACAAACATAAATGAAAACACAACTTTACAAAATCTATGGGATGCAGCAAAAGCAGATCTCAGAGGGAAGTTCATAACAATACAGGCCTTCCTCGAGAACTAAGGAAAATCTCAAATAAACAACCTAACCTGCCACCTAAAAGAATTAGAAAAAGAAGAATAAACAAAGCCTAAAGTCAACAGAAGGTAGGAAATAATAAAGATCAGAGAGGAAATAAATAAAACAGAGGTTAAAAAAAAACAATAGAAAGATCAATTAAACCAAGAGCTGGTTTTTTGAAAAGATAAACAAAATTAATAAACCTTTAAGCCAGACTCACCAAGAAGAAAAGACGGAGGACCCAATAAACAAAATAAAAAATGAAAGAGGAGAAATAACAGCCCATATCACAGAGATACAAAAAAAAAATAAGAGAATACTATGAACAGTTATATGCCAACAAATTGGACAACCTAGGAGAAATGGACAAATTTCTAAAAACATACAGCCTGCCAAGACTGAGGCAAGAATAAACAGACAATTTGACAGACCTATCACTAGAAGTGAAATTGGATCTGTAATAAAAACCTCCCAGCAAACAAAAGTACAGGACCAGACCGCTTCCCAGGGGAATTTTACCAAACACATAAAGAAGAACTAATACTGCTCTTTCTCAAACTATTCCAAAAAATTGAAGAGGAGGGAACACTCTCAAATTCATTCTATGAGCCCACCATTACCTTGATATCAAAACCAAGGACACTACAAAAAGAAAGAGAGAAAATTATAGGCCAATATATTTGATGAATATAGATGCAAAAATCCTCAACAAAGCATTAGCAAACCAAACCCAACAATACCTAAAAAGAATCATATACCATGATCAAGTTGGATTATTCCAGGGTCACAAGGATGTTTCAACATATGCAAATCAATCAATGTGACACACCGTATTAAAAAAAGGAAAGATAAAAATCACATGATCATCTCAATAGACACAGAAAAAGCGTTTGACAAAATTCAACAACCATTCACAATACACACTCTCACCAAAGTGGATACGGAGGAAACATATCTCAGTGTAGTAAAGGCCATTTACAAGAAACCCACAGCCAGTGTAATACTCAATGGTGAAAAGCTGAAAGTATTCCTTTTAAACTCAGGAACAAGAAAAGGATGCCCACTCTCATTGCTTCTATTTAACATAGTATTGGAATTCCTAGCCACAGCAATCAGACAAGAAAAAGAAATAGAAAGCATCCAAATTGTAAAGAAAGAAGTAAAACTGTCACTATTTATAGATGACATGATACTATATACATAGAAAACCCTGAAGTCTCCACCAAAAAACTGTTAGAATAAATGAATTCAGTAAAGTTGCAGGATACAAGATTAATATACAAAAATCTGTTGCTTTTCTATACACCAATAATGAACCATGAGAAAGAGAGCAAAAAAATAATCCTATTTAAAACCCCATCAAAAAGAAAAACACCTAGGAATAAATTTAACCAAGGAAGTGAAAGACCTATACTCTGAAAACTATAAAACACTGATGAAGGAAAATGAAGATGATACAAAGAAATACAAAGATATCCTGTGCTCTCACATTAGAAAAATTAATATTGTTAAAATGGCCATACTACCCAAAGCAATCTACAGATTTAATGTAATCCCTATCAAAATACCCATAACATTTTTCACGCAACTAGAACAAATAATCCTAAAATTAATATGGAACCACAAAAGACCCCAAATTGCCAAAGCAATATTGAGGAAAAAGAACAAAGCTGGAGGGCTTCCCTGGTGGCGCAGTGGTTGAGAGTCCGCCTGCCGATGCAGGGGACATGGGTTCGTGCCTCGGTCCGGGAAGATCCCACATGCCGCGGAGTGGCTGGGCCCGTGAGCCATGGCCGCTGAGCCTGCGCGTCCGGAGCCTGTGCTCCGAAACGGGAGAGGCCACAACAGTGAGAGGCCCGCGTACCGCAAAAAAAAAAAAAAAAAAAAAAAAAAAGAACAAAGCTGGAGGTATCACCCTACAGGACTTCAGACTATACTACAAAGCTACAATAATCAAAACATCATGGTACTGGCACCAAAAAGACACATAGATCAATGGACAGAACAGAGAGCCCAGATATAAACCCATGCAGTTATGGTCAATTAATCTATGACAAAGGAGGCAAGAATATACAATGGAGAAAAGATAGTCTCTTTAATAAGTGGTGCTGGAGAAAATGGACAGCTACATGTAAAACAATGAGATTAGAACATTTCCTCACACCATTACAAAAATAAGCTCAAAATGGATTAAAGACCTAAACGTAAGACTGGAAACCATAAAACTCCTAGAAGAAAACATAGGCAGAACACTCTTTGACATAAATCATAGCAATATTTTTTGCTTTCTCCTAAAGCAAAGAAAACAAAAGCAAAAATAACAAATGGGACCTAACTAAACTTAAAAGCTTTTGCGCAGGAAAGGAAACCATCAACAAAATGAAAAGACAACCTACTGAATGGGAGGAAATATTTGCAAATGATGTGACTGACAAGGGGTCAATATCCAAAATATACAAACAGCTCATACAACTCAACATTCTAAAAAACAATCCAATCAAAAAATTGGCAGGACTTGAATAGAGGTTTTTCTAAAGAAGACATACAGATGACTAACAGGCACACAAAAAGATGCTCAACATCACTAATTATTAGAGAAATGCAAATCAAAACCACAATGAGACATCACCTCACACCAGTCAGAATGGCCATCATCAAAAAGTCTACAAATAACAAATGTTGGAGAGGATGTGGAGAAAAGGGAACCCCTCGAACACTATTGGTAGGAATGCAAATTGGTGCAGCCACTATAGAAAAGAGTATGGAGGTTCCTTAGAAAAACTAAAAATAGAACTACCACATGACCCAGCAATTCCACTCGTGTATATATCTAGAAAAAACGAAAACGCTAAATCGAAAAAATACATGCACCCCAATGTTCATAGCAGGCAGCACTATTTACAATAGCCAAGACATGGAAGCAACCCAAATGCCCACCAACAGATGATTTAAGAAGATGCACTATACATATAAAATGGACTATTACTTAACCATAAAAGAATGAAATTCTACCACTTGCCTCAACGTGGATGGACCTGGAGAATATTATACTTACTGAAGTAAGTCAGACAGAGAAAGACAAACACTATGATATCACTTATATGTGGAATCTAACAAATAATACAAATGAATGTATATGCAAAACAGAAATAGACTCACAGACATAGGAAACAAACTTGTGGTTACCAAAGAGGAGAGGGATGGAGGAAGGGACAAATTAAGGGTATGGGATTAACAGATACAAACTACTATATATAAAATAGTTAAGCAACAAGGATATACTCTATAGCACAGGGAATTATACCCATTATCTTATAACAACCTATAATGGCGTATAATCTGCAAAAATACTGAATCACTATGCTGTACACTTGAACTAACATAATATTGTAAGTCAACTATACTTCAATAAAAACAAAAGCAAAATAAAATGTACAGCTTCTTAAAAGGATAATTTTAATACTTATTTTAAAATTCCAAATATATTAACTTTATAAAGATATCAACTATCTTTATTAATACTCAATTGTTTATTTTCATATGTTTTATTTAGTGGAAATTAAATTAAGATTACCCATCTTTTATAATTACATTTCCATTACCTGGTCCTTATTGTCACAAAACATTTAGTACCCTTTTTATATACTTACTGGATAATAAGATTCTATAATTCTCTCAAGAAAAGTGAATGATATACTGAAGGTACAGAAATTATTCTATTAGTCAATTATTCACATATATTTTGGAACTTCAAAGAAAGGAGCATTTTTCAAAAGTATAAGTGATGACTTATATATGACATAGCAATTAGCAATAATAATTCAGTAATAAATAATCTGAAGCATCACTGGTTCTCAATTTTCTTGCCTTATTTAAATGATTTACTATATTTTTTTACCTTTTATCTCCTTTAAGGTATGTATATGGCTTGATTAGGTTTTTTTAAAAAGGAATATGGGGTATTATTTGTGAAAACGAAGGTCTATTCTGTTTTCCTCAGGGTCCTCTTTTAAACCATCAAAGTCCAAATAAGTTGTGTAATATTAACAAATACTCTTTCAGGGTTTGGAAAAATATTTAAATTTCTAAGTGTGTCTAATGTTTAAGGTGGGTGTTAACCCTGGGGACAGTGACATCTGTCTATAAAATAGGTTATTCTAGAAAAATACAGAACATATTACACATCACTCCCCTCCCACAGATCAGCTGCTACTTTGGAACTCAGAAGTGAAAAGAAATATATGTAAATAGATGTAATTTAGGTTAACAACTTTGATTTCTTAGTTTAACAGAATCTACTCCAGTTAAAATCCTATTTCTCATTAACCTTACAGGAAAATAATCAGGCTTCACACAATATAAACTTAACTTGTGTAAAATTCACAGCTTTGGTGAAACAGGTCGTGAAGAGTATTCATACAAAAACAACGTGTGAGAAACACAGACTGCTGTATATGTCAAGAGTTTTGGGGAGGAGAGCAATTACTGCATGTCATGGATTTTTATGAAATACTAGGTATTTTTCCACCTGTGTTGTGTTTACTGCAGCTGAATCCACAGACTCTCCTTTCTTATGTCACATCAGAGTGCCATGCTTCACATTTTCTTCTTTTTAATGGGAAAGACTCTGAGGATGTCTCTTCTTTCTGAGTAAAGATGACTGTACGTAAAATACATACCTGATGTAGATAAAGAAATGGCAAAAATTAAGACTGATTAACCATCTCTGTGGAAAGAACCATGGTTTTGAAATACAGAGTGCTGCCTGGAGTCCAGGGAGAAGACACTTGCAAAGGAGTCTCAAAGAAGGAATACTTAAAGAGTGTCTAGATTTTCTGCAGAAGGGGAAGTAAAGCAAACTCCTCCATCTTACTGCTCTGTTTATTGCAAGGAAGGAACTTTTCTTTAGCTCTCTCCATTTCCCCTAAAGTTTTACATTTGTCTTCTCTTTTATGTGTTGTTCTTACATACCTGATAGTTGTTATCTTCTAGAGGTAATAATTATCTTAAGGACTTGTGAAGGTTAGAGCTGGAGAAACTAAAATTTAACAACAGAAGTCTGTTTCCCAATTTCCTGGACAAATTAATTAACTGATTAGATTTTCTCAACTGTAAGTTTTTGTCCTATATATTTTTCTTGAGCCTTTAGCACCTACTCCCACTTGCCTGCTAGGAAATGCTAGCACATAAGGGCAAACAAACAGGAAACAAAACAGATATAAATGGGAAATCCAGAAATAGCCAAGTTCACTTAGTTTGACATCTAGATTTTCTTTGTAGATGCTTGTGTTTGTAGTGAAAACTTTTATATTTCATACACAAAGCAGTTACATTTTCTGCTAGTAAAACTGTTCTTGTTCATACAGTGCAAACAGTGATATATTTGATCTCATGAAGACCTGCAAAAAAGCATTATAACTTCTAAATACTTCACTAACAAGGTCTAGTTCGTCATGTCAGCCTTCTTTTTCCATCTCTCCCATGTTTACAGACCTTTCTACTAAGGTAGATGGCAGCACAAACCAAAAAGCACAGAAAGAATGCAAAAACAAAACAAAACAGAAAAGCCACTTACCTATAAAGAGCATCATGAGATATATTTTCAGCACATATGGGAAATAGATGGATAAGTCAAAGGGCAGCTTTGTGGAGTAAGTGCCAAATGATTCAAAATAAGGCAGTGACTGATAGATGGCAAATGCTGTTTAAAGAAAAAAGGAATCATGAAGGTTTCCCTCCTTAACTTGCTACAGAGATGTGTATATATGTATGCATAGTTGAAGGATATTCTGAATTTCATAATGACCATCTTGTGATAATTGCTGAATCCTTTTGCCAAAGCTATAGTTTGATATAGAAATCAGATCAGATTGGCAAGGCCATTATAGCAGTGTGATTTGTTGAATTTTGTCCATTTTTTACTTTATTATGCCTACACAAAAATAGTTTACAGTGTTTCTTTTTTTATTGAGGTATAGTTGATGTACAATATAAGCTTCCAGTGTACAACAGAGTGATTCACAATTTTTAAAGGCTATACTCCATTTATAGTTAATATAAAATATCGGCTATATTCCCTGTGCTGTATAATATATCCTTGTAGCTTATTTATTTTATACATAGTAGTTCATACCAAAAATTGTATCTCAAAATACCTGTCCTCTTAGCCACAAGTAGGGGTTACAGACGAATGAACATGGAAAATGCTTCATATATTCTCCTCTTGGAGTTTCATAACACGCATTGGTATAGCAGAGATTCTGTCAAGCTCTGCAATAAAGAAACTGGTTTCACCCATTTCCTCAGCTTAACTGGTCTTGGAATAGCTCTTTCTTCCTCCCCATCCCAGCAGTACTTAATAAAAATTCTGAGGAATCATGTGAGAAATGCTGGCCTAAATTATTTTGAGGGAGGAGGCTCATGTCAAATAAAAAGAGATGGACATTCTATGAAATTGTGTCCCATGTATAGACTTTGTATAACATTTCATGGAATAAAATGATAATGTACTATGGTTATATAAGATGGTCTCATCAGGGTAAGCTGAGCGAAGGTACATGGAAACAATGCACTGTTTTTGCAACTTATTGTGAGTCTAAAATTATTATTTTTTAATTTCTTTTTTTAAAAAGACAGAGGAAAACTCAGGCGCCCACAGCTGTTAGAACCAGACAGTGGAATTAGCACAGAGTCTGCAACTGACACTAAAGCAAGCCATCTAAGATTTCCATGGGCAGCACCTAAGTCTCTGGCTTTTTATTAGTATAGTTGATTTGATTATGAATATGAACTTGGTTTTTGTCTTATATTATCAGATGGGAAACTACAGTTATTAAAAGATATTAGAATTATCAAAAGTCAAGCAGGTTTTCTTAACTACATGTTTTTATACTTTGGGACATTTGAAATATATAGAAATATATAAAGATAAAATTACTATGCTCTACTACCCAGAATTAATCATTATTGATATTTTGTTATATATGCTTTCAAAATTTTTCTGGATATACTTTGTTTTTTAATTGCAAGAATAAGTTTATGAATCTAATTTTAATAAAAGAATATGCATTTTATGGCAACTATATATATTTTTATTTTTATTTTTATTTTTTTTTTTTTTCTTTTTGCGGTATGCAGGCCTCTCACTGTTGTGGCCTCTCCCGTTGCGGAGCACAGGCTCCGGATGCGCAGGCCCAGCGGCCATGGCTCACGGGCCCAGCCGCTCCGCGGCATATGGGATCCTCCCAGACCGGGGCACGAACCCGTATCCCCTGCATCGGCAGGCAGACTCTCAACCACTGCGCCACCAGGGAGGCCCGGCAACTATATATAAACATGGCTTTCCTAAGAAAGGAGAATGCTTACAATTATGGAATAAAAAGAAAAGTTTCCTATATATTTAGGAAATATTAGTCATATTTCTACTTTATTCCTTTATATATTCTTTATAGTATTTTTCATATTATCTAACAAATGAATGTACTTAATAAATAAATGTTTCAATGAGTGATGGATTTTGTTCTCAAATAAATGGCCAATCCATTTTTTATGGTTTTCAAGAAGATTACTCCCTAGATTCTTTTGGCATAGTCTATTTGGAAACAAAACAGATTTTTAAATTATATCTAATGTGATTTACCATAAGCTCCTTTTCTCTGCTCACTGGTAGATAGACAACGTGTGGTTATATCATATATACTTTATAATTATTGCCAACGTCACCATCATTTTATGTTAAATATTTCTGTATGTTTTCCCTTAGTTTCTCAACATGTGCTCTCTTAATTTCTTTATGCCTTCGGTTTTCAAAAACTTTTATCATGTCTGTTTCAGAGTTCCCTACCAGTCTGCTAAATCCATTACAGAGGGAAGCATATATTCCCCAAATATCCTCAAGCTCTTTGCAAACTGATGCTTTTAATTATTTGATTTTAAGTAGGTTTACATTTAAGCTAAGTAATTAGCCTACTTCACATTGTATTGAATAATTCACTGTTTATTGAGCATGTATACTGGGTGCATAAGACAAAGGAAGAAAGAAACAAAGACAACGCCAGATCCCCATGGAGCTTAGAGGCGAGACAGGGGAATAGACATTAATCAAAGAATCACACAAATGTCTAATTACAACTAAGATAGGTCTTACAAAAGAGATTCATTGGGGGAATTAATGTTGATGAGGAAATTGAGGAATGCTTCCCTGAGAAACTAATGACTCATCTAAAGGTAGAGTTAACTGTCACTGGCAGAGGGTAGGCAGCATGGTAGATGGTAAGTGGGAAGGCTAGTCCAGCCAAGGGGGAACTGAATTTCTATGCATTACAAATAATCACTGAGTCACGAAATGTTAAATCCCCTTTGGATGAGTAAACAGACTTAGGTTAAATGATTTACCCAAACTCAGCAAGTTAATGAAGTTAAAGGCCCTCAGATGTCCTCATTCCTCATCCAATATTTTGTCTACTGTGCAGAGCTGCTTCTCCCTTAACTTGACTTTTTAATGTTTTGCTTCTTTGCATCAAGGGAAGTATGCCAGGAAAGATAACACTAAGTCAGCTGAATAGTAGCAAAAATAGTAACTTAATCATCAAAAAGTTTTGTGAATCATCATAACAGGATTGCTTTTGTCAGTAAGCAATACAGAAAAGTCACTCTTTTCTTACCTTCAGCGAGAACACACAAAGGATAAATCGGCATCCATAGTGTTTGACTGAGCCATGTCAAGACAGCATAGGATATTCCAATGACTGATAACATGCTGTAAGTGTACCTGAAAGGAGACAAGTTTGCTCATAAACATCATTTGCTGCTGATGTCTGGGAAATAGGAGTAGAAAATACCTTACTGTGTAATTGTATACACAGATAAAACTGGAGAGTATGCAAATTCCTTACTTTATTTCCTGTAATGTAAGCAGGAGAAGAGGTAAAAAATGGAGAGAGAGGAACCGTGCTAGTCTGGCTTGTCTTATGGGGTAGATCATGGATAATTATAGAGGGAAGAGAGAAAAATGTAACTCTTATCCCCCAGCAAATTACAGTTACAAGTTTCCTCAAATAGTGACTTCAATTTCACTCAGAAGCCAAGCCCATTTTATGGAGAGGCTAAGTTTTTAAGACAGACAGACTTGTAAATATCTAGTACTGAATTTTAAAAATAAAAAAAATGTGCCATCTTGTGTGAATAATTAAAGAACTGGCCTTAGGAGCTTGTTTTGGGTATAGGAGGTGGTTTTAAACCTGCTTTTATGATGTAATAGATGAAGTAGTCAAAATCTTTTCATTTCTCAAGTTTAAGCATACATCAGCATCACTCAGAGGGCTTGCTAAAGCACAAATTGTTAGGCCCTATCTCCAGAGTGTCTGATTCAGTGGACCTGAGAATCTGTATTACAAACAAGTTCCAGGTGATGCTGATGCCACTGGTCCAGGGACCATACTTAGAACTACTGGAATAGGCAGTGCATACATATGGCAAAACAAAATTCAAAACCTTGAAAACATGAATGCAGAAAAGTAAATCTTTCTCTCATTCCAAGACCCTAATTCCACTCCTCAGAGGCAATGACCAATGCCCATTTCTCATATATTCTTTCCAAAATATTTTTGCATATACTTACCTATGTGTATATATACTATATATAATATACATCAGCAGTGCAAGCACTCACCAAACATAGCATGTTATCAAACTTTTTGTTCTTTACCAATATAAGGGAAAAATGGTATCTCACTGCTTTGATTTTTTTTCTCTTATTACAAGAGTAGGTAAGAATCTTTTCATATGTTTAAAAATCACTTCTGATGAAGTCCAATGTATCTCTTTTTGTTGTTGCTTGTGTTTTTGGTATTAAATCTAAAAATCCATTGTCAAATCCAAGATCAAAAACATTTACCCCTATGTTTTCTTCTAAGAGTTTTATAGTTTTAGCTCTTCCATCCTTTGAGTTAATTTCTGTATGGTGCAAAGTAAAGGACCAAATTCATTCCTTTGCATGTGGATATCCAGCTGTCCCAGCACCATTTGACCAAAAGACTATTTTTCCCCATTGAACGACCTTGGCATCCTGTCAAAAATCAATTGACCATAAATTTGAGAGTTCATCTCTGGACTGTCAATTCTATTCCACGATATATCCTTATGTCCGTTATCACACTCTTGATGTGTGCAACTTTGGTTGCTTTGTAGTAAGTTCTGAAATTGGGAAGTGTGAATCTTCCAACTATGTTCTTTTTTGAGATTGTTTTGGCTACTCTGGGTTCCTTGGGTTTCCATATGAGTTTTAGGATCGGCTTCTCAGCTCCTGCAAAGAAGCCAGCTGGGATTCTGATAGGGATTGCATTGAATCTGTAGATCAACTTGAGGAGTGTTCCATCTTAAAAATATTGTCTTCAAGCCATAAACACGGAATATCTTTCCACTTATTTAGATCTTCTTTAATTTCTCTGCACAATATTTTATAGTTTTTAGTGTACAAGTTCTGCCCATCTTTTGTTAAATTTATGTCTAAGTACTTTATTTTTTGATGTTTTGTTGTCTTAATTTTATTTTAGGATAGGCCACTGCAAATGTGTAGAATACAATTAATTTTTGTACAGCTGACCCTTGAACAACACAGGTTTGAACTAAGCGAGTCCACTTATATGCAGATTTTTTTCAATAGTAAATACTACAGTACTACACTATCTGGGGTTGGTTGAATCCAGATGCAGAACCTAAGATACAGAGGAACTCTGTATACAAGGGGCCAACTATAAGTTATATGTGGATTTTCAACTGTGCGGAGGGTCAGCATCCCAACCCTTATGTTGTTCAAGGGTCAACTGTATATTAATTTTGTATTCTACAACTTTGCTGAACTAGCTTATTCTAATATTTTTTAGTGAATTCCTTATGATTTTTTATATACAAGATCATGTCATCTACCAGTAGAGATAATTTTACTCCTTCCTTTCCAATGTGGATGCTTTTACATCATTTTCTTGCCTAACTGCCATGCCTAGAACTTCCAGTACAATGTTGAATAGAAGAGGCAAGAGTAGACATTGTTGTCTTATTCCTATCTTTGGAAGAAAGATCAGTCTTTCATCAATAACCATTATGTTAGCTGTGGAGTTTTCACAGATGCTTTTATCAGGTTGAGGAAGTTGCTTTTCAAAAAGTCATTCTAGGGTAAATTGGGAAGATAATTCTGCCCCCATTTTACAGAGGAAAAAAAATGAGTTTTAAAAAGGTTCAGTACTTAGGAATTTCACTCCTAAGTTAAGAGAAATGAAAACATGTGCACACAAAAGCTTGTACGTGGATGTTCACAGCAGCATTCCTCCTAACCAAAAAGTAGAAACAACCCAAATGTCCATCAACTGATAAATGAATAAATAAAAATTGGTATATCAATATAATGGAATATTATTCAGCTATAAAAAGAAATAAAATACTGATACCTGTTAAAACATGGACGAACCTTGAAAACGTTATGCTAAGTGAAAGAACCCAGTCACAAAAGGTGCATATGATTCCATTTATATGAAATGTCCAGAATACGCAAATCCATACAGACAGTATGTTAGTGGTTGCCAGGGCTGGGAGGAAAAGGGAATTGGGTGCAACTGCTAATGGATTTGGGGCTTCTTTGGGGGGTGATGAAAATGTTCTCAAATTAGATAGTGGTGATGTCTTTACACATGTCTTTGAATACACTAAAATCGAAAATTTTTATACTTTAAAAGGGTAAATATTAAGGTCCATGAATTATCGCATTACTGTTATTTTTAAGGTTGTGTGATTTGCCCAAGATCATATAGCAGTGGAGGTGAGGTTCATACTGAGATCTTCCACTTCTATGTCCAAAATTCTTTCCATCACATCACGATACCACTCTCAATGCCAAAACCACTTTGTTCTCTAATGGGTCAACTGAGCTTATCTGAGACTGAATCGACACTGAAAGAGTTGGGCACACCAGAGAATGAAACATCAGAAAGCCACAGTCCCAGATGCAGCTCCATGTCTCATAAACAGAAAGTCATGGGCTACAAAACTCTCTGAAGTTTGCCCCAAGTCCACAAATCTTTCAGTTAAAAGTGAGAAATAACTAAGTTATATATAACAAAGAATTACAGTCACTTTAATTCAACAAAATATTTCATTAAATTCATTCTACTTAGAATATCTTAACTCAGCCAAGTTATTGACAATATAATAAAGAATTTATATAACCTTAGCTAAAATGCTAGGGTTCTTTTGTTACCCATCCACATCCAGATCTTTCAAGTAGGAGGGACAGTTCTCATTTGTGAGAGCTTGAAGTAGCAGTTAGGAGCCTCTCCAAAGTGAGCCACTGAGCAAAGGGCTCAGCAATTTTACACCATTGCTGGTAGAGATAACACACAAAGTTTTAGAATTAGAAGGAAACATAACACCATCTGGAGCAAGGGTTCTTAACCTGAGGTCCAAGGATTCCCAGTGAGTCCATGAAAGAACTTCAGTTATTCGAACCCATTGAAATTGTATACAAATATGTTTGTGGAGGTGTGCTTTTTCTCCAGAGAGATAAGGCCCTATATTTAAAATAGTCTTGAATTCCAAGAAACCAACTTTGTAAATTGTGACTATGATAGAATAAAAGTCTTGCTTTGCTTATTAAAGTAACACATACCAGAGCAATGGCAAAGAACGCCTTTCATTAGCGACAGCTGCGAGGTTTATTCCAAATTGGTGTATGCCAAGTCTTCTGCTGGGAACCTGATGCAATGATTTGCTCTTGATACCATGGTAGGTTTCCATTATCTTTGATATGCCCATTATGGAAAGCACTAAAAATACATTTCCATACCAAGATAAAATAATATGAAAAGGGGTTATGTATTTCTCTCTCATTCAGAGTAACCAAATGTAAGCAGCTATTACTGGCTTCACTGTAGAAAGCAATTTGGCTTTGTTTTAAGAGATTATTTTGCCTCCTTACCTAACCATATCCAATAGATTCCAAAAGGTGAATAAAACACACACCACGTATTTCTCTTGGACTTCCTCTTGACTGGTGATCACCACAAAGAGGATGATTATTCTCTCAGTGAGCTAACAAAGAAATAGCAAAGTCAAGAATTAGGATCATCTGTTAAGCAGGTAGGTAATTTTCTAATTTTAAAAACCAGAGTTCCTCTTAAAAGTATGCTTTAACTATAAATATACATACTACACAGTTGACATGATCTCTGAGGGAGCAGGGTAACAGATGAATTTCATTTCCTCCTTTTTGTTTGTCTGCATTCTCCAAATTATATGTAATGAATAAAAAGATAACATATTTCATCTGAATCAGGGCATGTCCCTTCTTGTGATACATGCACACATGGTTTTTACTCACTTTGACAAGCTTTTATTGAGTGTCCACTATGTATCAGATGCTAAGACTACATATATAATGAAAGCATGGTCCTTGCTACACAGGGTAGCAATGGTAGGAGAATGTGGGGCAGTAACTATAACACAGTGTGAATAATGCTGTCATTTAAAGGGCTATATATTGGAGAACAGGGGAGGGAGATACCTGTCTGAGAAAAAGATGCAGACAGATTTATGGAGGCAGGCAACATTTTAGTTGGATCTTGAGGAATGGACAGGGGTTTGTCAGGTAGACTGGTTAGGAGAATGGGCATCCTAGGCCAAGGGAGCAGCCTGAGCAAAGAGGCAGAGGTGTGAAAACACACGGTGTGCTGGGGAGTAAGGAGAAGCCCTGGGGGCTAGAGAGGAGGTGCACAGAAGGGAATCCTAGGAGATAAAATTGAAAATGTGTTGGGGGCTGGGATGTGAAGAGTTTTGAATGACAGGCTGAGAAATTTCCATTTCATCCAACAAGGAAGCCCCCATAGTTTGGGGGGGTTTGGGGGGTTTTGCTTTGTTTTTAGGTTTTTTGGTGGGGGTGGGTGGGAGGTGGGAGAAAGGGAGAAAGGGGAAGCGATATAATCCTAACCCACATAAGCTAGCGGAAAATGAAAAGAATTCAACAAATTCATATTTTTCCAAGTCAGTAAGCATCTATAAATCATTAAGAATGCACACATTTATGGCTCAACTCCAGTTACTGACCTCAAAATATACATTCCTCTTTCCAATCTAAATATAATGTAACTTCTTATGCCATATTAATATACTTTGTACACTCTGCATTTTTTGTTTGTTTGTTTTTGCAGTACACGGGCCTCTCACTGTTGTGGCCCCTCCCATTGTGGAGCACAGGCTCTGGACGCGCAGGCCCAGCGGCCATGGCTCACAGGCCCAGCCGCTCCACAGTATGTGGGATCCTCCCGGACCAGGGCATGAACCCGTGTCCCCTGCATCAGCAGGCGGACTCTCAACCACTGCGCCACCAGGGAAGCCCTTGTTTGTTTTTAATAGAACATTTTACTTTCCTCACAATGGTCGAAGGAAAATATCCCTGAGATTGAGGGAGCATATTTAGTGATAAAGGAAAGATGTGGGCTGCTTTGTATTTTTCAATAGCTGTCTATTTTTAAAGCTGATCAAGGACTAAAGACTGGGATAATCTATGACTTAGAATCATAGGTTGTTAGTCCTAGAAAATCACCTAGTGCAGAGAAATCCAGGATTTGCCAACATTGGGCCACATGATCAGAAATCCACACGTAGAAGCTGTATCAGCGTGTTTATAACCACATTGGTGAGTCAAGAGGGCCCTTGCTTGGCTAAGAAAATTAGATATGATTCAAACCTTAGTCCATCAATGGAAGTTACCTACATGGCTGTTTTTCTTTCGTCAGTCTTTCTTTACAATGCCCTAGTTTCTTGATTTAACCATATTTATATAACGAATTAGACTTAACTGCAATGATAATTACCGAATGATCCAAGCTTGCTGCTATGACACCCGGCAGCCTTCGTATACAAGATCTTAGCAGTAAACAAGTATTTAGGCACTGCCTAATCCTACATTTGATCAGTGCCTGCTAATTAGGAAAATTATCTAATTTTTGACAAAAATCTCAGGAGATACACACATGAATGCATACACACATATTTCTAATTACATGGCTGATTATTGAAAGAGAGAACATAAGCTACCTTTTGATAAGATGGCTCTCTAAGGGCCCTGCTAGATACTTGCCCAACCCCACCTTTTTACATATAAGGAAACTGGGAACCAGAGAAGTTAAGTGACTTGCCCATACTAGTGGCAGACCTGGAAACATATATATCCCAACTAATGAGTAGGGAGGGAAAACTCTCCTAAAAGAAAGAGACTGGAGCTGCACAAAGAAACTCACTCTGTTTAAAACCATCACGTGAGGGACTGTGGCATGTTAGTGATGGTAACCTGATTGCAGAGAAATCAGCAATCAGCATGCCCCCCAAAACACAATCACATACATACAGGAAGGTATGTGAAGGCCCTCCCCACATACGATGTCAGTCTAATTAACAAATTATCTGATGGCTATTTAACTCTAACTTGACCGTTCAATGGCAATACAATGGGAGAATTTAGGAGGCGATATTCTTAAATTGGTAAAAAGCCAATATTTATTAGTTACTTTGTGCCAGGTCCCAAACACACGCCATCTCATTTGATCTCCATAACGACCCTAAGAAGTGCTATTGTTATTATCTGCCTTTTACAAAGGACACTGCATTTTACAAAGTGAAAGTGACTTGCCTATAGATATGAAATCAAAGTCTAGACAATGTCATTCTAAATTGCTTGTTCTGAAACACTAAGACATTTTCGCCTTTGTTATTTTATGGGCTACACCTTCGCATAATGTCTATGTTATAGTCTATTCTCAAAAAAAAAAAAAAGCCTCTCCTGAAAAGTTAAACCTTAAAACAAGAACTTACTTGATTTTCTAAATCAACACCAAAATAATTTTGAAGAATAGACTTCTAAAATTTATTACTTTTCTTTACATATAATAGTTTGACCAGTTATTTGGAGCTTTACACTTAGGAAAACTTAGCACTTTGTCATTTTAAACAAATCCTATGAGAACATGACAATTACTAATGAATGGTCTTGTAATGTTTTGTGCAACTCAAACAGGCAGAATAAAAGCACAGTAAAAACACTGTAACTTAGGCCAAATTAAACAAAGTGGTAATGTGGTTAATTCAAAAATTTGGTAACTACAAAATAAAAATATTTTGCATTTTTATGTTCTATCTGGGAATCCTGAACTCCAGATTAAGCAATGACTAAAACTGTTAATTTATAAATGGCATTTAGCAAAGTAGTTATAAACTATTGAAGGAGTAAAAAATCACACTTCAACTATAGAGAGAATTTCTACAATCTTAAAAATAAATTAGTTTTAGCCTCAAAGACTACTGTATTACTAAAAGGATAACCCAAACTATTTTAAATCCTGTAAACTTTCATTGAGAACTTCAGAAACATACCCTTAAATGTTCAAATCACCACATTCTTCTGTAAGACAAAAGCATCTAAATACTATTTATATATTTTTACTTATTCATCAATCAAGAGATATTTATTGAGTGCACTATTCTGAATCCCGGGGGGTATAACACCGTGAACAAGACCAAGTCCCAACCCTCATGGTATTTATGTCCTAGTTTATGAGATAGACACTGTAAACAAATGTAGCATAATAGTTGAGCATTCAGGAAAACTAGCCCAAATCCAAATTTTTGCTCCACGATTTACAATTTATGTGAACGTGGATAAGTTATTTAACTTTTGTGTTAAGTAATTATGCTGGAGATAAAAATAAGCATAATGTAGTGATTAGTATATTTACAGGAAAATACATTTTTCTATATAATCAAGACTATCAGTGAATAAAAAAGTTAATCTCAGCATCTTTAAAATCATACTGTGAATATAGATTTATAACTATCACACCAAAGAACTCCACTGATCAAATGCAAAAAATACCAGAAAAATCGAAAATCTTACGTACAGAGTGAATTGTACGTAATAATTCATTATGTACAGAGTGAATAATTCATTCTCAGGAAGCATCAAAGTTTTGGGAATCTCATAGCACAACACTATCCGCAGTACAGTTTTATCTCTAACAATATAAACCTGTTCCCAACTCAAACTGGAGAGAAAATCTATATGACTTTATGGAAAAAAAAAATTAAATCTATCAATGCAAAGAAGCACCTGCGTCATGGATTAAAAGAAATTAGGGTGAAACGTTGCTGTTTTCCTAAAAGGGTTTATTTTAAGACACTCTCCTTGGGTATATCCTTCATATTTGTTCTTATGAATCTGTGACTGTGAAATCTTTGGAATGATTTTTGACAAGCAGACCCTTGCTTGTCCTTATCAGAAATAGTGTGTGATATCGGTAAAAATAAATATTGTTCTGGCAATTTGGGCTCACAAATGGAAGTTCTGTAGGCACGATAATTTGGGGGTAATAACTCCCAGTGTTTTGATTTATAGATTTAAAAAACTGTGTAAAATGAAGACATGTGCAGCGATGTTTATTGGGATGCAAAGGTAAGGAGGCAGAATTTAGCCGTTTTAATTCAGTTATGTATGAAGTCTTTGCATTTCTCAAAAGGTAAAGGAGTAAAGTGGATAACTCTGAGGGTTTCCTAAAGGCACATCAGCCTAATGCCATAATACAAAGGTCAGTTTTGTGCATATTTTCCCCTCTCTTTGAGTTGAAACATCCTAAAGCTATATCAATAAAAACCTCTTTCTCGGGCTTCTGCACAAGCGAAGTCAGAAGAAAGCCCTTCAAAATCAATATTTCAGGGTTGGTGGTATTTCCGCTCCATAAAAGCAAGTTGTTTTGATTAAATATACTAAAATAGTTTCCCAATTCAACTTTTTTAAAAAAATCAAGCTAATAAAATACGCAAGCTCATTTGGGAGCAAAGCGTTAGAGAGGAGAGATGCCAAGTTTTCACTTATCACTTTTAATTATAGTTATATTCTACTTTTGGACCTTTTTTACTTTCCCATTTTATAAATTAAAAATACAAAAGTTTACTTCATTTCCTGATATAATTTTAACTGGCATGTAATTGTTTCCAAAAATGGATGTATATAAACAACTATTTATGTTATCGTTTTGCCCTTTTCCTCTAAATTGTATCTTTAAAAAAGACATAAACTATACATCTCTGTGTTAACTTATTATAGTCTTATTGTCAATGGGTTCCCCCCCTTTCTTTTACCAATTGTAATATTAGAAAATCAAGTGGCTCTTCCCTGTCAAAATAAATATGTGTATAAAACATTTAAAAATGTACAGAAGAAAACACAGAAAACAAACATACCCTCCTAAACACACACCACCGTCATTTGATACATGTGATTCTAATCGCTCAACTAGCTAAGAGTTCCTACCGCTTTTGGGAATTACCTATCTTGATATTTTGGAAGACCAGTTCCCAAAAAGAGAATTCTATTGTGACTTAGCAGTCTCACAAAGGTAATGTCAAAATAACATCACAAATGAGTGAACATGTTTTTCAACCTACTTGAAAGCAGCTAGACACCATGCATTTTTCCAGATACTATACGCAATCAGCTATGATTACTGTATGAGTAGCTTAGCCACATTCTTAACTAGTTTCTTCACTTAGAAGTGGGGAAACAGGAAAACCAAGAATAATTACACAACTTTAGACTTTTGTTTGGTTATTTTAAAGTTAGGGGCCTCAGAGTCATCTCATAATGAGGGAATTCTTCTAATTATCTGCAGAATTCTAATAAAAGAAGAGGGCAAAAAATGAAACTTTGGACCCGATGCTGTGTTCTTGAAGCTTTTTACAATACTATGTCCATTCTGAAAACCATAGAAAAGATAGTAAATGAATAAAAGAAACAGAGGACAGGTAAAATCTCAAAGAGATAAAAAGAGGAAGCCAAACATCACAACAAAAATTAACAATAATCAGCCCAGGATGAGAATGGTAACTGTCTTCGCTACTATGATGATCCCTGATTGCTCCTGACAACAGAAACTTAAAAATCATTTGAGCCCCATCAACAGTAGACTTTGCCACCTCACCTTTAAATAAAAAGTGTCAGTATATACTTGCCATTATTTTTTAATTACCAAACCAGGATATATTCTGATTACAGTGATCATACTTCCATAAGCCACTACAGTTTCAATTAATAGTGATTAAAATCACACTTAAATATTCTGGAATTTTTAGGGCTTCCCTGGTGGCGCAGTGGTTGAGAGTCCGCCTGCCGATGCAGGGGACACGGGTTCGTGCCCCGGTCTGGGAAGATCCCACATGCCGCGGAGCGGCTGGGCCCGTGAGCCATGGCCGCTGAGCCTGCGCATACGGAGCCTGTGCTCTGCAACGGGAGGGGCCACAACAGTGAGAGGCCCGCGTATAGCAAAAAAAAAAAAAAAAAAAAAAAAAAAAAAAATATTCTGGAATTTTTAGAACTGCAAGAAGTCAGATTACTAAGTTGTATAATACTTTCTATTTTTGGATAAGCCTACATACTTTTGGAGAGCATAACATATATGCATATTTTCTAGACATATTCAAGATGCTCTTCTTTCTTACAAATTTAACTGTCCTGTTTCTCACTTGCATTTCCTTCTTTGGAAATAACTAAAATAACACTGCTCTTAACTTTGAAACTGCTGTTTTACCATAAAATTAATATTATCCAATTTAGCCTAAAAAAGTACAAAATCCAAAAAAGTATGCCAAAAGAAAACATGACTTAGATTCAGATAAATGATCATACTCCAAGCAAAATAATTCCATATGACAGAATACAACTTTTATTTAACCTGGGTTGTTAATTCTGTGTTCTAAAAGTAGCATTAGACGATGCTATATGCATCTTAGTTGTTAACATATAATAAATACCAATAAATCTTTTCCTAAATAATATGCTTCTTCTGGGACAGATGTGTACCCCTTTTTATTTTGTAAGGAAATACATTTAAGGCATTTCCATCTAGGTTTTGGCTAGCTAACTGACTACTACTGTTACTAGTTTGTACTCTAAATATTGCCCCAATTTTTATTTTACATTTGATATGTCAACACTGAAAATGTCTTCATCCTAATGAATACTATTTCTCTACTTTTACTGAATAAGCAAAATTTAAAATCTCCCGTGAACTTGCAATGCTGAGTTCTTGATAGGCTCCTCAAGTTTATACTCCGATTTCCATCTTTTTTTTTTTTTTTTTTTGCAGTACGTGGGCCTTTCACTGTTGTGGCCTCTCCCGTTGCGGAGCACAGGTTCCGGACGCGCAGGCTCAGCGGCCATGGCTCACGGGCCCAGCCGCTCCGCGGCAGGTGGGATCCTCCTGGACCGGGGCACGAACCCGTGTCCCCTGCATCGGCAGGTGGACTCTCAACCACTGTGCCACCAGGGAAGCCCCTCCGATTTCCATCTTTTAAACTTTCATGGCATTTTAAGCAAATTTTAATACAAGGATCTATGCCACTCCTTCAATCAACAAAATTTAAGGTGTATGTTTCTGTTATAAGCACTTTGCTAGGTGCTGGCAATACAATCAGATTCTGATATTTCAAATATTTTTACAATGCAAATTGGTCACATTTTGTTATCCATTTTTCCAATTTATTTTGCAAATAGTTAAAATTATACTCATGTACATACCTTTTCTATAAATTTTAAACATATGCTCATATAGTCACTTAACCCTTATCTCTCCTTACGGAAAATGCCACTTTTTTGTTTTTCTTGCCTTAATTCAGCAATGATTTAGTATACTAAATATCTACCAGTGACTTTCCCACCTTCCTTCAACCTGCCTTTAAAAGGAACAATGGTCATCTAGGGCTAGAGACAACTGATACCTAAAATAACAGCAATAGCAACCAGGTATTGTATTCTTTTTTTTTCTGTTTTAACATCTTTATTGGAGTATAATTGCTTTACAGTGGTGTGTTAGTTTCTGCTTTATAACAGGATGAGGTAAGCTTTTCATGGAATTCTCCTTGTTAGTGATGTGGGTTGCAAATTAGCAAAGGTTGGCTTTTTCACTGCCATAAAGTCAACAGAGGCTATAAACAGAACAAAGTTAAGTATGCAACAAATTCTATAATACAAATAATGCGATTAAAACCTACCTGCAGAAACCTAGGCAGAAGATGGTCTGATTCAATGCCAACATATATGTGCAGCAACTCCAAGAGGGAAATAGATTGGCAAAGTCGCATGACAAGTCCAATTGCATAAAAAGTGTCAACCATTGAATCTGTGTCCAGTGAATTAAAAATACAGACATGGTAAGTAAAACATAGATCACAACCCAAATCTATAAAGCACTTTGAAATACAGTTGAGACTCCTTACTTCCTTTTTCATAGTACATGTGAGAAATTTCCTAAATAGATTACTAAATTACAAAGACTATGTAACCAAAGAAAGCACTTTGTATCATTGCACATTTTAATTGCTCCTCTTCCAGAAAGGATTTAAAACTTGAAAAAGGCGGCTCCATGGCCAAAGCTAAAGCATTTATTCCCCATTTATGAGATTCTAAAGCAATCCCAGCATAAAAGTAAACAGCTAGACTCTAGACTACACCAGTGAAAACAGGTTGGAGGTGAGTTTATTAAAGAAGCTGTGGTGCCCACACCTTGTCCATTGACAAGAAAATGACAGAGATGAGAAAATACTATTTCAGAGAAGCTTTATGGAAATGAGATTAATGATGCCATGATATCAAATAACATCTTACATGTATCTAGCATTTATGGCTCATACATATGTAGTCAGTGCTTTCTGGATTTCTTTGAGTTTTAAACACTGGAACTTGGGCCCATTGCAGAGGGCCCAAAACAAATACTGCATTTGGAGAGAGCTGAAATGGGAGGCAAACAAATGTTCCTCTAAATAGGATAAATGTGTTGGTTTAAATTTTAAAATGAAATCCTGCCATGTTAAGAATCTTCTAGGGAAGTCTTTGTTGTCTTCACTCCCTAGTGATCATTCACATGATAATAATTTATCAAACACAAAGGGTGTCTCTTCTCAGCAGCTCTATGAGATAGACATTATTATCATCCCCATTTCACAGGTGATTTCTGAGGCACAGTCAATGCTCTTATCCATGGCCCTGCACTTGCTATAAGAGAATTATCAGTCACACGGCTCCTTGAAGGAAGAAAGTAGCAGACGTTACTAGTCCAGTTGCTTGAGTGCTGTTGAGCTACTTAATTTATACACTGATTCAGGAACTGAACTGAACCCCACATAGTTCTTTTCAGTCTGCCTTCCATATGAATGGGTTGTGTTTCTTTAATAATACGTAGCTTTTATAATTATAACGGCAGGATAACAATTAAGAACTAAGTACACTGCTGACTAAGGCATTTTTCCTACTGGAAAGGCCAGGCAGCATAATAAAGAGTTACTCATGTTGTGAATGACCTATAATATGCCCTCAAAGCCACAGCTAACTTCCAAGGTCTAGAAGTGATGTTTTTTCCTACAAATATAAGGGAAGTTTTCCTAAGCCCTGTGTTTTCCTCTGCTTGAGGACTCCCAACAGTCATAGTTGAAATTCAAGCCTCAGGCTGTATCTTTGGAGGTTCTTAACAAAGGCAATAATTTATCTGTAGATTTGCAGTAATGAAAAAGCAACATTTATGGTGCCACAGAAGTAGATTAATTTCTTATGATACAGAAGTCTGAATTGATGAGCACAGCATGACTTTTCCCAGATATATCCTAGATGTTTGTTGTTAGCTGAAACCAGCAGTTGCTCAAATTGTCAAGTCACGCAACAGTTGTAAACTGTGATGACACTTACCCATGTGGGGATGGAACGTGAAAAGAATGTTATTTTGACAGTCAGAATGTTAAATGACAGTGATTCATTTTTTGGAAAACTGAAATGCATTTAAAATCTTTACTTTTTAGGAAAGTGGAGGAAGCTTATGATTTAAACCATTAATGCTAACTCCCATATAGGTGATGAGTCATCTACAAAGTGTATCATTTTCTTATGGACACATTGCCCTTTAAAGGGACCAAACAGAAGCCTGGGGAATATAAACATTGTCTTTCATTTGTTAGTAGTTTCCTGAAACTACTGAAACCTGGGGAATAAAAAACAAGAGAAGAATTGGTTAATTCCTGATTTCTCTGCAAAAAATGTTTTACTGGAATTTACAGATTTCTACAACACACACCAAATCTGCTAAGGTTTGGTGCAGAACCAAAAAGGAAGAGTGAAATGGCACCACCCCCAATGTCATGTCTATGTTTTCAGGGCAAATGCCTACTCAGGGGGAAGCCACATACCTTTCCCTCATCTTACCTCCCCCGCTCCTCCAAAAAGGTTTTGGTTTTTGCAGTAAGAACAAAGTATGCTTACTGAAAAATATGGTCACTACATTTTAGAGAAGTGAAGGCTATTAGGTGCAGTTCATAGAAGTTAAAAAATTATTATAACCAGGACTAGGTGAAAACGAGGATTAAAAGTTAAAAATCCAAAACTCTTTTGGGCTTTTACCTTTTCCAAATGAAAAGAATCTGACTGTCATATTTGTGAATATCCATGAGTGGCCACAGAACTGGATTAAGTAGTAGATGAAAAGATAGGCATTCTTCCTATACCTACAATAAATACAGGAAAATACTTCATTTAAACATATTAAACACTTCCTTTATAATCACCTTTTCAGCATTATACTCATCTTTTCGCTAACTTACTGGCCAATCTGAGCAAGCAAGAGACAACTATTCCATATCGGAGTCTTTTATTTGGTTACCCCTCTAAACCCCATCAGATTTTGAAAGCACACACTATCTGTTAAAGTAACCATCCTGAGTGTGTTTAAAGACAAATATGGTTCTATTTCAAAATCCACTTTCATCTTTGATAAACCTCTAACCTTGCTGCTCCCCAAGGAATAAAAGTAAGCATTGCAAAGTAGGCTTTGAATATTTTTGAAAAGAAAATATGGATGGAGAGGGGCTGATGTGGTCGATATGTGTCCCTGCTAAGTGCAGAACTTGAACTTGATAACTAGTTTATAGTTACAAGAGGGGAGTAGCAATGATGGCATTCCCAGGTGGTGGATAATTCAGTCACTGGACACACCTGACTTCTGAATGCATTATGTGATTGGGGACAGTGTCTCACCACTGCCTATTATATTTTGCAAGAGCAGATAGCTTCCTTCACCAGACACACAGAGAAAGCAGTTTAGTCACTTGGGCCAGATATGGGAAGTCAAGCTGGCTTTTAAAATGCGTTGCTGGGGAGATGACTAAGAGAAGACTGACAGATACACGTTTGAGGGAGCTAGAGAAAGCACCGTTTGAAGCGTTGCTTCTGGTTCGGAAAAGCGGTGGGAGTGGCCCTGCCCAGGGTAGACAAGATTTTTCTCCTAGTTGGAGATGTGAAACCTCTGGGAAATAAGGCAAATAAGTTGGGAAGCAGATACAGTGTAGCTTGATGATTTTACTTGGGCACCCCTACAGATGACTCAAGTACTACTAAATGAGTGGGGAAGAGGAATTCCTCCCTCAAACCTACAGCAGAATCACATGGCGCGTGGGTTAAACTTACACATCCCAGGCTCTACCCTCATACCACTGAATCAGTTTTTCTGGAACTGGGCCCTGAAATCTACACGTGTGATTGGTGTTTCTGCAGCAGGTAGAGAAAGTCAAGGGAAGGGCTCCAGGTCGGAAGAGGGGGAAGACAGAAAAAGACGGCGAGAGAGCACAAAAGTAAGGGTAGCCACGCAGCCTGTCCTTCCCATTTCCTCAGCTATAAGATGGGGGAAATAACAGTTACTCCTAGGGTTGTCGAGACAACTTAATTAGCTAATACCTGTCCAGAGCCCCACGGAGTGTGGGGCGTAAGTTTGCTCGGGCGCCGGCCGGTGCTCCCCCAGCTCATCAGTATCGGCACCACCCACCGCCCCGTTCCCCACCCTCAACCCCCGGCGGCCCCTCCTCCCGTACCCCCTCCTCTCCCTCCTCAGCCGAGCGTCCTACCTGGGCTGCAGCCAGGCGGGCAGCTCCACAGGTCCCATGGACCGCAGTCTCCAGGCCCTCCACGCCGACCGGGAAGGAACACCCGCCGGGAGCGCCGGAGGGGCGGCCGGGCGGCCGGGCGCGGAAGGGCGGGGCCTCTCCTCACGCAGCAATTTACCAAAAAAAAAAAAAAAAGTTCCTGAAGTTCCTGCAGCGGCGGGAGCCAGCCGAGGCGCGGCAGGTGCCCGAGGCTGGGCCGGCCTGGCGGGGGCCCTAACACACCCCAGGTCCCAAGTAAGGTGCACCAGGTTCCTTACCCGGCTTCCTAATCTTTGTGTTGAGACTCCGTTGCAGCCTCGTAAAAACTAACGGACCCTGACCCCTGACCCCGGAAGCGTGCAGTCAAGCCATCCCAAAGCCTGCTGGGATGCGTGAGCCCCAGGTGGCGCCTATTATTACCCTCACCTGCGAGAGCGGTTAGGCTAGGACGATTGTGAGCACGCCTTCCCCAACACTTTTTCAGCCAAGAGGCCTGATTCCTCAGTATCAGACATCCTTGCCCTCTCATTTCTCCTGGGTCCTCACTGATGCTTGCAAATCCTTTTATTCATGTTGTGTTCATCTCCCTATCCTTTGCCCAGCCCTCAGAAACCTCCTGATCACTCAGGCCTATGGCACCACTCTCTCCTTCATGCTCTGGTGACCCACTTCCTACTTTGCTGATAAGATCCAGACCATCTTCCAGTTTCTCTGCCCTCTAAGGGAAATATCCCCAAATAAATTTAAAACAAAACAAACAAAAAGCCAAGAAAGCACTTGCAAGTAAGCAGTACCATATACCCGATTTGGGGAGTTGGAAGGTAGTATCCCCATTTTAGCTAAACATTTAAAAAATATGTTAAGGTGCTTGCAACAGGTCACATGACTGATAAATGGCAGTATTAGAACCTCAAGGTTTTTTGTTTTTGTTTTTCCATTAGGCTAGCTATAGTTTCCTTCCTCCTAGTCCATTCTGACCTGGTACCTCATCTCTCCATTTCTCTGCACCTTCCCTCACCCCCTGCCCTGGGTCGGAAGTTCATCCCTCTCCTGCATTCACCAGTCCCTTCTCAAAGTCATTCCATCAGTCATTACCCACAGCTTCTTCTTGTATCTCCATCCTGTCCTTTCCACTGTCTTTCACCACAGTTTAGGAACATCTTCAAATCTCTCCCACCCTAGAATTAAATATTTTATTCTTTCTGCTTCTCACTGGATGTAGTTTTCTCTCTCCTTTTTCTCATAACTCCCTGCCCACTCTCATAATCAGACTTTTCTTTATTTCTTACCATCTTCCTGGTCCATAACACCTTACTATTTAACTTTCCTTCCCAACGCTCTCCAGAAACTGTTCTCTCAGGGAGGCTGCCTTGATTTCTTCCCTGAGTCCCCATTCTGCACCCACTGTGTAGATGACCCCACACAGTTCTTGCTCTTGGGGAGAACTTGATGTAAAGAGGAAACTGATTTACAAGCAAACACTGGTGGCTAAGCAGTCATCAATGTCATCAGTGCCCAGGCCAAGCAGCAAGAGAGGAATAAAGCCCTGGATGGACTGGAATGGGGCGAGAGGAGAAGGCAGAAAGCGACCCTTTATCATACAACACAGAACCTGCATCTTCATCCTCCCCCCTCCTCCCCTTCCACAAGTCTACTGCATTTACCACCTTCACCTCTCCTCCCTGTGCCTCTGCAACTCTGCATGTTAGACTTTTCTCGCCTTCTGTCCTTTCTCTCTCTCTAGACGTCTCCTCTTCTCCAGCTCTATTTCCTCTCAGGTCTGCCCTGGGCCATCTTTTCCCTTTGCCACCATGTTATTCCTCAGCACAGACATCTCCCCACACGGCTTTATCTCCACACAGATAATGGCTGACTCTATTATCTTCAGCCTCTGTTGTTTTTTTTAATGAACACTAGCTCTGGCCTTTCAATAGCTTCTGGATATTTCTGCATGAAAATCCCATTGTAACTTCCAATTGAATCTATTTAAAATAAGCATACTGTCTTTCTTCCCATATCATTATCTAATTTCCTGCAGGGAAACCACGGTTTTCCTAGTCATTCGGGTTTAAAATTTAGGAGTCATCATTAAGTCTCCCCATCCAATCTAATTCTATTGATAGAATTATTCTGTTGAGATCACTAGCATTCCACTTCTGTTCCTTATACCCAGAACCCGGGTAAAGGAGACCCAAAAAGAGCTCCTTTTTACTTGCCAAAGAACAAACTACAAACAAACAAAAAACCTTTCAAATCAAGAAGTTAGGGAATTCTACCTTGTTTTCCAAGGAATCAGTGCAGAGGGAGCTTATGAGAGAACATTTTGAGTAGGAAGTGCATTTCTCCCTTTTCCTTGGCAGGGCTTTAGGGCAGGTCCTCTTCAGGTCCTACCAGCATTACCAAGGCAGACTTCACCAGCCTCCCTGCCTCCAGTCTCTCCTCCTTCTACCCAGACTACCATACATTAGTTGAAGCCTGCTGGAAGTATTTCTTAAAACATAGTCCTGATCCAGCCATTTTTTTCTGGTCAAAATTATTTGTGGTTCTCTGTTGCCTGCTGCAGTCATATCTCATCTTGCCTCTAAGCCAGTCATACGCAGACATCTCATACCACCCTATCCCCCACCAATTATAGCAACTCACCATTCCATGACCACACCAGGCATTTTCTGATCATCGTGTGTACCTATGTGAAATTTTCTCCTCCTTTGAATTTCTCTTCTACTTCTTCCCCTTCATCCCAATATTTACCTGTCAAAGTTCTACTCATTCTTTAAAGCCCTTCCCAGAGCTTCTTCTGGGAGCTGCACTGGTCTAATGGATGTCTATGATGGCACTTACCTTAAGATATTTTTACTGGGGTTCCTGCCTACTCAACTAAATTGTGAATTCCCAGAGGGCTCTACCTCTTACTTACAGTAAGAATTTGACATACTTTAACTTCTATGAACAAAGTATCTTTTGCCAAAACTACATGATTCTTGGGAGGATTGAATAGGAAAATGTATAGATGAAAATGTGTAAAAGTACCTAGTACAGTGCTTGGCATGATAGGTATCCAAAAATGTCAATTATCTACTTGTACAGGAGAAGTCAGAGGTCGGGATAGTTCAAGTAACTCAAAATTAACATGTTCTTGCCTTTAGAAGGAACTTTAACACTATTTGAATATGTCAGTGTTGTTTTCTTTGGGAAAATGTTTAAATTTGTTTTCATCCCTATGAACACCATTTGGGAAACTAAAGCCTTGAAATATATTTCATGGCAGTAGCAGATTAGCTCAAGAATTTTTTATACCATACATAAAATGTAATAAGCTACACTATTTCACAATGATCTTCAGAGAAATTAAATCCAGTGGTTGAATATCCTGAGTTTGGACATTTAACCATCCATCTATCCATCATCCTGTTCCTGCATTTTTTCCCCTCCCATTCCTTGGCAATCTCATTTTTGAATGCCAATACTTCATGTGATATTCACTGAGAGCAGAGATTCTGGAAAAGTGCCCCACTGCCCCCTTCTTCTTCCATTACCTACAAAGGGCACTATAAGGATACAGTTATACTCTGAAAACGTTCAGTTCTAGATTTCCTTTTTATTTCAACCACCTGGAATTTTCAGGGATCACAACCTCTCTCTCTTCCCACTCCCAATCCCATAGCACAGTTTGGAAATTTCACAAGCTGCTAGATCCATACATAACCCTAGAGATTATGTTGTCCAATCTTCTTGTTTCACAGGCACCAAAACTCTAGTTAAAGCTAGGCTGAGCTCTCTTTCCACAGCACTGTGCAAAATTTCAGCTGTATTTGCCCAGTTATCTTATCTTACTTGGGCATTAATCATAAATAGTCATCTATTGTAATCTTTGCCTGGACACGCTCTCAGCCTCTATTACCACTCTTTTCCAGCTGATCCAAAGCATTGCTTTTACTTCTCTGCTAGAACTTTAACTATTCATCCTTTAAATGTCTTCCCCCTTTGAGACTCCATTTAGAAGACCAAACCCTGGACTTCTTGGTCATCATTATCCCCCAATCTATCCCCTGTGTTATTCTAAGACAAATGTGTTCAAGTGTGTAATTGGTTTATTCAGCCTTGCAGGCGCCATTATAAAATCTCTTAGTTCACATGATTATATTATTGATTATAAGCTACATGTGTTTTACTGTGCTTTCTATGAGTTATCTCACTTAATCCTCAGAGCAACCATATGAGGTGGGTGGGAACTGTTCTTTTTTTTTTTTTAAAGGAAGGAGATAGGGGATATATGTATACATTTAATGCAGATTAAAACCACAATGAGATATCATTACACACGTATGAGAATGGCCAAAATTAAAAAGACCCACAATATCAAGGCTGAGAGGGAACTCAATCCATCCCTTTGCAGCCTTCCTACAACCAGCCCAAATCTCCTAAGGCAAAAGGATGCCTCTAGCAGGCTTGGAAGAAAGTAACATACAAAGAAATGCAAAAGAGAAAGTCACATTAGTATAATTCCAAACTGTTATTCCTGTTATATACAGTTAAGGTTTTATTTAAATTCACATACAATTTTCATTTCTATTTATTCTTGTTCCATGCCATTGTCTATGATTACTGAAAACTGCTTTTCTTAGAATAATTCACTTTACAAACTACTTAGAGGACTCACCCACAGAAAAACAACTTGATATGGTAATTTTTTTTTTTTTTTTTTTTTTTTTTTGCGTTATGCGGACCTCTCACTGTTGCAGCCTTTCCCGTTGCTGAGCACAGGCTCTGGACGCACAGGCTCAGCGGCCATTGGTCACGGACCCAGCCACTCCGCGGCACGTGGGATCCTCCCGGACCCGGGCACGAACCCGTCTTCCCTGCATCAGCAAGTGGACTCCCAACCACTGCACCACCAGGGAAGCCCTAATATGGTAATTTTTGAGATCAGATTTAGTTTTATAATGATGGAGACAATATTTGGGTCACAAATATAAATACTTTCAAGATCATTTTTATATTGATCTCTTTAGATAAAATTATTTTTGTTTCCATTATATCCAAATCACTTTAAAGGCAGGGTTGCTTTTTGATAGTCTAAGGTAAGAGATTTTAAAAATGAATTAGGCTTTAAAAATTTAAGACTTTTTGACTGTATGATATGTACACAGGGTCAAGAAACAAAACGGCATCTTTTGTAATCATTTTTTGGATAAAGAAATTACAAAAGAGGTAAAGTCAAAATAAACAATCTAAATGCTTATTAATTCATCTAAAAATTATTGAATTTTACTGGATGTTTGAATAGATAAACATAGCTCATATTGTGCATTTATGTAGCTTAATAATGGTAGGAAATGCTGATCCCAAAAGAAAACTGACCAGAAAGATTCCGTCCTTGAAAAATGAGTTTCAGAAAAACAAAGGTCTTGCTTCTCAGATTATTTTATTCCATATTGCCTTCTCAATGTTGGCTATTCTATTAGTTGAGGGGGATTAGATAAGAAGATCACAGAGATCTCCATGATCTGGTTCTGATATTCTATAAACTCACAGTTTATTCTGTATCTCAAATACATATTTTCTATAAATTCTCTCCCTAGAAAAGCCATCAGCTGTAAATGATGTCAATGTTCGTACTTCTTTATTCATGCATTGGTTTGATACTTTCATTTTGCTGTTTGTGTATACTTTCCACAGAATTAGTGTTTGTTTA
The DNA here is from genome assembly GCF_964341445.2 of Mesoplodon mirus. Taxonomy (NCBI): domain Eukaryota; kingdom Metazoa; phylum Chordata; class Mammalia; order Artiodactyla; family Ziphiidae; genus Mesoplodon; species Mesoplodon mirus. The sequence continues at coordinate 57,158,319 of NC_138976.1, read as the reverse complement.
TCAAAATATATTGTGCTTGACCTTGTGCTATGTGAGCTCTTATTGGCTGTTTGGGAGACTGCATGAATTTAAAGACAAAAAGACACATTCTCCATCCTCAAGGTGTTTCTAAACCTCAAGGTATTAAAAAAAATTTTTTTTATTGAAATATAGTTGATTTACAATGTTGTGTTAACTTCTGCTGTACAGCAAAGTGACTCAGATATACACATTCTTTTTTATATTCTTTTCCATTATGGTTTATCCCAACATATTGACTATAGTTCCCTGTGCTATACAATAGGACCTTGTTGTTTATCCATGTTACATGTAATAGTTTACATCTGCTAATCCCAAACTCTCTCAAGGTGTTTTTAAATGGCTGGGGTTTTTTTTTTGTTGTTGTTTCTTTTTTTTAACTATGCTCAGAAACAGAAAGGAACAGTTTCAGGGAGCAAGGAATTTTCAGTCAGAAGACCCAGGTTCAAGTCTAGATTTCACTTCTGTGTGATGTTGGACAAGTAATAATGCCTTTCTGAGTCTCAGTTCCTTTATTTATTTTTTTAAAATAAATTATTTATCTTTGGCTGCATTGGGTCTTTGTTGCTGCACGCAGGCTTTCTCTAGTTGTGGCGAGCGGGGGCTACTCTTCGTTGCGGTGCGCAAGCCTCTCACTGCGGTGGCTTCTGTTGTTGCGGAGCACGGGCTCTAGGTGCACGGGCTTCAGTAGTTGTGGCACGTGGGCTCAGTAGTTGTGGCTCGCCGGCTCTAGAGCACAGGCTCAGTAGTTGTGGCACACTGGCTTAGTTGCTCCGCGGCATGTGGTATCTTCCTGGACCAGGGCTCAAACCCATGTCCCCTGCATTGGCAGGCGGACTCCCAACCACTGCGTTCCACCTTTATTTTTTAAAATGAAGATAATACAATTACAGACCCTAGCCTGCTTCCTCTGTGAGGCTCAAATGTGATAACTGTCAAGCTTCAAACTCAAACGCAGACGAGGTCAAGGTCCCAAAAGCCCAGTGACAACCTGCTCCAGCAGTTAGAGGTGGAGCCCTGGATGCTGCCTGTCAAATAGGGCAGAAGCCTGGGGAAGAAGGAACAAGGGGACAGAGGAGGGAGGGTTGTGGTAGTTGGAGAGGGGTCAGGCTACCGGAGACAAAGGAATTAAAAGGAATTATCATCCTAAATGAAATTCAAGAGTTAGATCTCCAGCAAGAAAATGTTCAGCATATGTTCTGGATCGGGAAGGAGTCATAGAAGAGGAGATAATAAGTGGATCGGTGGGGGTGGGGGGAGGATTGAGGGGAGGAGCAGAGGTCAACTCAGAAGTAGAGAGTTCTGTCGTGAGCCAGGTCAAAAAAACAAGCTAAACCAGATAGGAAGACTTGGTTCTCTAAATGAGGACTGTCTAGACAGAAGCAGGTGCTGTCGTAGGTCAGATGTACTTGCGTTTGCCTGTTGTTCAGACAGAAGTCTGATTTCCCTGTGTCTGGTTGAGGGTATTGGGAGTAGGTGGAGATTGGGCCTTTGTAGAGTGTAGAAGTAGGGAGAAGACAAGATGGTTAAATTGCACCATTAGTACACTAGACACCGAAGTCAAGGGAAGATAAAGGAAAGTTACCCTACTTAATATTGTTGTTGAAGGCTAAACCTGCATTGAGATTTAGTCTGTTAATTTATAAGGTTTATGAGCCCGATATAACCACATTTAAATGGCCATCCTTAGAGTGTGTAATGATTTCTTATCTGCTATTAGAAATAATCTTTACCACATAGATAACTTTTAAGGCCATTGTAGAGATGGTTAATTGTTTTATATTGCTGGTATAAAAGTCTTATTCCATATAGTTGGAGATCGCATGAGTGATATCTATCAGATTACCTGTGAAATAGGGTGAATCTGGTCTTGTGCTGGATCCCAGCCCCCAAGAAGGAGCATCCTCTCAGACTAGTCCTAGGGGCAAGAGTGGCACTGAATAGACGACAAGTAGAATTCAGTCAAGCAAGAACAGAAAAAACTGCATTATTGGTGCCCAAATCAGAGAATAGCTGGGTAAGGGAGCCACTAGGAGACAGAAATTTAGAACAAAATTTGGACTGATCTTGATTAGTCCTAACTGATTATTTTGTTAGCTCAGACTTGCCTTTACAGGGCTGGGTGATCTCTTCCCACATTTCCAAAAGTCCAGATATGAGCCTTAATTTTAAAAAATTATAAATCCTTTCTCTATAAAAGCAATAATCAGTTTAAAACAAAATAGAATTATACTTTCATTCACAATAGTAACAAAACTAAAGATTCATTCACAATAGTAACAAAACGAAAGATACCTAGAAATAAAGAAGAAACATACAGATTCTTTAAGAAGGAAGTTATAAAATCTTATTGTAGAATATTAAAAAATGAAACAAATGGAAACATGTTCTTGAATGGAGTCCCTTATATCCTCCAAATTTAAATTTTCTCCAATTAATCTATGAATGGAAGGTAATTACAATTAGAATCATAAGAAAAAATTTTTACTGAATAAAATAATCTTAAAGTCCATACAGAGAAAGAAATTTCTAAGACTAGCCAAAAAATTAATTAAAAGAGGGATAGTGAGGAGGATATGTATTACTAGGCAATAAAATATAAGACATTGTATTGATATAGGAACAAACAAATTGAACAATAGAAGACAATCAAGATCCCAGGAATAGATTTCAACATATATAGGAATTTAATGTTTGACAAACTAAAATTTCAATTCCGTGAGAAAAGATTCACTTAGTTAATAAATGGCTGGTACACCTGTTTAATCCATCTGGAGGAAAATAAAGTTGGAATGCTATCACACACCACATACAAAAGTAAATTCCAGGTGGATTAAAGAATTAAGTGTATAGGAAAAGGCAGTAAAAACAACTTATGAAATTTAGATGATTATTTGGACACCCTGGGTGTTAGGAAGAGCTGTTCACCAAAACAGGATTATAGAAAAATGTTTTTGTATGACAAAAGATATCAAAACAGTGCCAAAAGATTAAAATTATATTTGTATTACTGGAATGAACCTAACACTTAGTCATGATATATTATCCTTTTTATATGCTAGTGGATTTGTCTGCTAATATTTTGTTAAGCTTGAAGTCTGCTTTGATATTAATATAGTTACTCCAACTTTCTTATGATATGTGTCTGCATGGTGCATCTTTTTCCATCCTTTTACTTTTAGCCTATCTTTTTCTTTATATTTGAAGTGTAAAAAATAAAAAAATTGGGCTTCCCTGGTGGCGCAGTGGTTGAGAGTCCGCCTGCTGATGCAGAGGACACAGGTTCGTGCCCCGGTCCAGGAAGATCCCACATGCCGCGGAGCAGCTAGGCCGGTGAGCCATGGCCGCTGAGCCTGCGCATCTGGAGCCTGTGCTCCGCAACGGCAGAGGCCACAACAGTGAGAGGGCCGTGTACCACAAAAAATAATAATAATAAAATAAATAAATAAATAAATAATTTTAAAAATTTAAAAAATAAGGTATATCTTTTGTAAACAGTATATCATTGGGTCTTACTTTTATATCCAGTCTATAATCTCTGCCTTTTAATGAAAGTATTTAGTTTACACTTAATGCAGTTATTGCTGTGGCTGGGTTAATATCTGCCATCTTGCTATTTGTTTTCTAATTGCTTTTTCAATCTTTTTTCCTCCTTGCCTGACATTTTTGGAATTATCAAGTACATTGGGGAATTTCATTTCATCTCCTATATTGGCTTTTTAGCTATAGTTTTGTTTTATATTTTAGTGGTTGCTCTAGGAATTATCATATGAATCCTTAACTTATTATAATCTACATTGAATTAATATTATACCACATCACATATATTATAAAAAAAATTAAAGCAGAATTCTTCCATTTTTCCTTTCCATTAGTTCTGTTATTTCTGTATTCTGCCATATATTTTACTACTATATATATTATAAATCCCACAATAAATTTTCATTTTTTAGAAAGTTAATTATCTTTTAAATTTTAAATAAGGAGGAAAGACCTTTATCTTTACTACATATTTCCATTTTTTGCAATTCTTCATTCCCTTACATAGATTCCTATTTTCTATCTATCATTTCTCTTTATCCTTAGAACTTCTTTTAGTATTTCTTCTAATACAGGGCTTACAACAATGAATTCTCTGTTTCTGTCTCTATTTCACCTTATTTTGAATGATATTTTTACTCTATATAAAATTCTATGTTTCCACATTTCCTCCTTTTAATTTATTTTACTGTTAGTATTTTTTGCTCTAATACAATTAGATTGCATCTAATTTTTGTGGACCTTGTGACCCAGGGCAGGTGTGATATAAGAAGAACTTGAGCCTAAATATGTATATATTTTTTATTACTTCATTTCTTAGGTATAAAATAATTTCAGACTGTCTTACCATTGTGGTGCCCTTGGTGTAAAGATCTGTTCATATTTCACAGACACTAAGATGTGTATGAACAAAGGTTTGGGAGTTTTATTCTAATTCTGAGGAGGTGTAGAGCTCAAAGCAAATTATTTACTCACATGCAGCCATTTTGCTTCATTTGTAAAATGAAGTAAATAAACTGACTTATGTTTATAAGAACTGTGACAAAAATAAGACCAGATAATGATATTCGTAATTATAATAATCACAATGATAGCTAAATATATTGAGGGCTGGCTATTGCTAGTCTCTATTCTAAACACCTTATGTGATTTAACTGATTTATTCCTCCAGCAAAGCTACGATGATGTAATATTAATTATTTCCATTTTACAGATGAGGAAACTAGAATACAGATAATTTTAGTAAATTATCCAGGACTTTAACACTGCCAGTAAACAGTAAAGCTAAGATTTGAACTCAGGTGATTGAAAACTGCCTTTACACACATAATTGGTTTTCAAATGCTGAATTTAAAATTTTGCTTCAAAATCTTGGGAGGCAGAATTTACTAAACAAACAGTACATTGGCTGGTCTTTACACAAATCTAAAATCTGTCCTGGGTTCCCGAGGAGATGTTTTCCCCTCCAACTTAATTTACTTACATCTGAAGCTATTTAGACATCCATCCATCACCATCATATTTATCCAGACAGCTGTCACATTAAAGCAGTTGAATCTATCACCCTCAACTCATGGCAACTAATAGACCCTCCCTCCCCCTTGACTGTGCCTTTCGCTCCAGCTGTTGCCTTATCTGCCTCCTTCTATTTGCAGCCAAGCTGGCATGCTTTTCAGACCCTGTCTGCCCGGGTTTTCTCCTTCACTTGATGTTATTAACCACTTCCTGCTTCTTTAAACCCTCTGTGGCCACTGCTGACCTCTACCTCTGTCCTGTCTCTTTCTCCCTCTTTGGATCTTCGTTTCACGCTTTACATCTACAATAACCTATAGTGATTGTTTGTATGTCTGCCTCCCCATCACACTTCAAGCTTTCTGAACATGGGAATCCGTGCCTTCGCTGCCCACCACCCCCACCCCACCATCTCAACCTGGCAGGACACCAGGTGAGGAGTAGCTACTCAGGAAATGGTGTTTAATGTTATTTGAAACAGCTACCATTGAGAATGTTGGCAGGTAATCCCATAACGACTCCTTGGGGATGGTAAAGAATCCTGTTCCAGGAAAATCAAGGGAAGTTTTTCTCCACGTCTGGGAGATTGTGCATGTTTAAAGACCCAGGGGAGGAATGCTATGGAGCACAAGTGACTAAACTTATTTAAGAAATGGAGACAGGAAACTCCCTGGAGCAGCATTGTAGGAAGGACTCCAGGGAATGCACAGGAGAGGGAAGTGACCTCACATTCTCAGCTTTACTCTTCCTGAACTAAAGTTCCCTCTCTCAGAGAACAAATGTGATAAAAAATTTCCTTGAACGTCAGAAATATTTTCATAGGAAAATTATTAGCTCTTTAAAAAACATACTGTGTTGAAGATCTTTGGTTATTAGGCTTTAACATTTTTGGCTTTGGAGATTTGAGAGCTACATCAAAATGGGATTATTTCACCTTCAAGATGTGTGTGTCCTCAGTAAGGTACAAACCTGAATTGGACCCACCTGCTGGGAGGCTAGAGTGCAGACAGAGCTGTGTGAGCTTAGCTCCCAAGGTGCATCAGCCTCAAAGGGGGCTTACCGTATTGTATGGACCTGCCATTTATGTGTAGCTGGGAACAGATATATGATACTGGTGTTTGAGTTTTGCTGAAGGTCTTAAGGATACAGTCCTCACAAATGTCACAGTATACTTTATTTTATTTTATTTTTTATATTTTTAAATTTTATTTATTTAATTATTTATTTTTGGCTGTGTTGGGTCTTCGTTGTTGTGTGTGGGCTTTCTCTAGTTGCGGTGAGTGGGGGCTACTCTTTGTTGAGGTGTGTGGGCTTCTCATTGTGGTGGCTTCTCTTGTTGTAGAGCATGGCCTCTAGGTGCACGGGCTTCAGTAGTTGCAGCACACAGGCTCAGTAGTTGTGGCTCACGGGCTCTAGAGCACAGGCTCAGTAGTTGTGGCACACGGGCTTAGTTGCTCCACAGCATGTGGGATCTTCCCAGACCAGGGAGAGTATATTTTAAAAGAAGATAATGTTGATGGGTGATGAACTGAACAGAAAAATCTTTAAAATGATAACTAAACTATCATGATGTATTGTCAAAATTTGTTAAATATCTTTTCAAAAATCATAGGAATATAAAATGGATAACCAACAAGGACCTCCTATATAGCACAGGGAACTAGATAATGATAAGATTACTCAATTTCTTATAATAATCTGTAAGGGAAAAGAATCTGAAAAGAATAGATATATACATGTATAACTGAATCACTTTGTTGTACACCTGAAATTAACACAACATTGTAAATCATACACTTCAATATATATACTTAAATAAACACAAAACAAAACAAAAAAACAAACAGAAACTCATAGAAATACAATGGTCAAGTTGCAGTTAGTACTCAAGAGAACTTTTTGGTAAGGAACTCATCTCTTGAAGCTCTAGTTTCCTCATCCATAAAGTTCTAACTTCACAACACTGAGGTGGGAATAAATTAGATTTTGTTTGGTGTGTATTTGTGCATATAAACATAAACACTTAGCCCAGTGCCTGGCCCACTATTATAGATGAAATTCAACAAATTATTTATTAAAATATATACTTTACAAGTATGATACACCCACTTTGGTGACAAAATATTTCTGCGGCTAATCAATAGGAATTGACATGTTAACTCTTTCTTCATCTAACAGGTATTATCTTATCCTGACAGAAGTTATGGTGAGATAAACATCATCCCTCTTAAAATAAACCGGTCACTTGTTTTTTAAATGTTTTAGTTGATTAGGTTTTGTTATGCTTTTAAAACTCTAAGTGGCAAATAGTGCAAAAATAGTTTCTTAAATTGGCTTGAAATGTAATTTTTGATAGGATATTTCAGGTTCACATTGTATTTAATTTTTCACCAAGCATTTTTATATACAGTATATAAATCCATATGTGGAATATATTCTCTACTAAATTCACTGGCAAATAAACAAAAGCTTTCAGAGCCTTTAAAAAGTGCAAAGAGAGGCTGCACAGCCACCGCTGGAGCCCCTGGAGGCGGCAGACGTGGAGGCCGCAGCTGAGCCCTATGCTTCCGAGAAGCCAGCGGAGGAGGCCACAGCCGAGTCAGGTGGGGTGACAGGTGGCGAAGAGCAGGGCACCGGCAAGGGGGAGGAAGATGAGCCGGAGGATCGGAGCGGAGACGAGATGCCGGGATCCGAGGCGCCGGGTGACAAGGCCGCAGAGGAACAGGTTCAAAGTCTCCACCACCCCCGGAAGGAAGAGGCAAAAGATGAGGAAGGGGATCAGACTCTTGTGAACCTGGACACGTATACCTCGGATCTCCATTTTCAGGTGAGCAAAGACTGCTATGGAGGGCAGCCACTTTTCTCAGAGAAATTCCACATCCTTTGGTCTGGGGCAAGAAGTACTTATGGAGTGACAGAGGGGAAAGTCTGCTTTGAGGCCAAGGTAACCCAGAATCTCCCAATGAAAGAGGCTGCACAGAGGTTTCTCTCCTTCGAGTTGGATGGCCTGTTGATTTTACCCATCCACAGCTTGGTGAGGATGGATTCTCTTATGGTTTCAATGGACGAGGACTCAAGGCAGAGAATGGGCAGTTTGAGGAATTTGGCCAGACTTTGGGGGAGAATGATGTCATTGGCTGCTTTGCTAATTTTGAGGCTGAAGAAGTAGAACTTTCCTTTTCCAAGAATGGAGAAGACCTTGGTGTGGCATTCTGTATCAACAAGGAATCTGTGGCTGACCGGGCCCTCCTACCCCATGTCCTCTGCAAAAATTGTGTTGTAGAATTATACTTTGGTCAGAAGGAGGAAACTTTCTTCCCACCACCAGAAGAGTTTGTGTTCATCCATGCCATGCCTGTGGAGGAGCGCATGTGCACTGCAGTCCCTCCCAAGACCATAGAGGAGTGTGAGGTGATTCTGATGGTGGGACTGCCTGGATCTGGAAAGACCCAGTGGGCACTGAAATATGCAAAAGAAAACCCTGAGAAAAGATACAATGTCCTGGGAGCTGAGACTGTGCTCAATCAAATGAGGATGAAGGGGCTCGAGGAGCCACAGATGGACCCCAAAAGCCGAGACCTTTTATTTCAGCAAGCCTCCCAGTGCCCTAGTAAGCTGGTCCAGATTGCTTCCTGGACAAAGAGGAACTTCATTCTTTTTCTTTTTCTTTTTTTTTTTTTTTTGTGGTACGTGGGCCTCTCACTGTTGTGGCCTCTCCCATTGTGGAGCACAGGCTCTGGACGCGCAGGCTCAGCAGCCATGGCTCATGGGCCCAGCCGCTCCGCAGTATGTGGGATCCTCCTGGAACGGGGCATAAACCCATGTCCCCTGCATCAGCAGGCGGACTCTCAACCACTGAGCCATCAGGGAAGCCTGGAACTTCATTCTTGATCAGTGTAATGTGTACAACTCTGGCCAATGGCAGAAGCTATTGCTGTTCAAGACTTTCTCTCGGAATGTGGTGGTGGTCGACCCTAATGAGGAGGACTGGAAGAAGAGGCTGGAGCTGAGGAAGGAAGTGGAGGGAGATGATGTGCCTGAGTCTATAATGCTGGAGATGAAAGGTGGGCTAAACTCTACAAGTTAGGGGTCCTGTCCTTGGTCTGTGCACACCTCACTAGAGCCTCTTAGCACCTGGAGGATTCTCCACATATAAAGTGTAAATCTGTGGAATAAGTTAATGGGTGTGATCACTTGAAGATTAATGAATGAGCAGAGTGAATGGTTAAAAAAAAAAAGTGCCAAGAGATGTTTCTGAGGACACATACAGCTTTTGATGTATACACAGGAGAGATGTGAACTCTTAATTTAGCAACAGAACTTTTGAAAGGTGGAAGTCCTAAGAGATCACAAAAACCAAATGGCTACCCCCAGGGGTACCATTTCTGAGGAGTGAAATTTTCTGAGAAGCTCTTTTTCTCTTCACCCAACATGGTCAGTAAGATGCATCAGCTCTCTTAGTGTAGTGAGAGAGATGAACAAAGAGAAAACTGATTGTGGGAATATGGGAGACCACAGACTGTGGGAGAAGTTCACAATTGAAGGGAGGCCACCACTGGCCATGAGATGATCTGAGTCAGTGTGTGGTCACTGAGCCGTGAGAACCAAGGTGACTGTATTCCTTTCCTAGAGCCGTAACAAAGTACCACAAACTAGGTGACTTAAAACAACAGAAATGTTTTGTCTCACAGTTCTGGGGGCTAGAAATCCAGAATCGAAGTGTTGGCAGGACCATGTTCTATCTGAAGACTGTAGAGAAGGCTCCTTCCTTGCCCCTTCCTAACTTCTGGTGGCTCCTGGCAATCCTTGCCTTGTAGGTACATGGCTCCACTCTCTGCGTCCACCTTCACATGGCCTGCTTCTCTGTGTGTCTGTGTCCAAATCCCTGAATAAACTGTGTTATTAAGAATGTGGCCCCAAGCCTTACATAGACTTGAAGACAACACTGAATGAATACACATCAGTGATTTATTATTTATCATTGCTGGGCTTAGGTGGAGAGCAGGAAGTCTAAGAAGGGGGAGGACTTTCTGTACCTGTCAGTGTGTCAGGTCTGGTAGGAGTGCATCTCAGGAATTCCTGCCCCACATTTCTCCCTTTCCCTCACTTCTCCTTATCTGCCATCATCTTTATCCCAATGCTTTCCTTTGTTCTCCTTCTCCTGTGAAATCACGTGTAATGTCCAGAATAGACGGAAGGCACGCTCAGGATTGGGATGATGGCTAGGGTGGAAGGTGTGTTCCTGTTCCAGCTTAAGTTTAGGACTTATTGAGAACAGAAATTGCCAATTTTGTCATCATGGTCACAATCTTCTTTTATCAGCTGATAGCCCTACTATAAGCTTCCTTCTGCATTGTGAGGTTATCATAAAGATGTTTAAGATAACTATTTTCTCTGTCAAATGAAGCAGTTGGAAGATTACCCTTTGAAGAAAGTTATAAAAATACTAAATTTGGGGAGACCTTCAAGATGGTGGAGGAGTAAGACGTGGAGATCACCTTCCTCCACACAAATACATCAACTTGTGGAACAACTCCTACAGAACACCTATTCCTACAGAACTCTGGCAGAAGACCTCAGATTTCCCAAAAGGCAAGAAACTCCCCAGGTACCTGGGTAGGGCAAAAGGAAAAGAACAGAGACAAAACAATAGGGACGGGACCTGCACCTCTGGGAGGGAGCTGTGAAGGAGGAAAGGTTTCCACACACTAGGAAGCCCCTTCGTGGGTGGAGACTGCGGGTGGCGGGGAGGAGGGGGAAGCTTCAGAGCCATGGAGGAGAGCACAGCAACAGGGATGCGGAGGGCAAAGTGGAGAGATTCCTGTGCAGAGGATCGGTGCCGACCAGTACTCACCAGCCCGAGAGGCTTGTCTGCTCACCCGCCGGGGCGGGTGGGGGCTGGGAGCTGAGGCTCGGGCTTCGGTCAGATCCCAGGGAGAGGACTGGGGTTGGCTGCATGAACACAGCCTGAAGGGGGCTAGTGCGCCACAGCTAGCTGGGAGGGAGTCCGGGAAAAAGTATGGACCTGCCTAAGAGGCAAGAGACCATTGTTTTGGGGTGCCCGAAGAGAGGGGATTCAGAGCACCGCCTAAATGAGCTCCAGAGACGGGCGCGAGCCACGGCTATCAGCACAGACCCCAGAACGTGCATGAGACGCTAAGGCTGCTGCTGCAGCCACCAAGAAACCTGTGTGCAAGCACAGGTCACTATCCACACCTCCCCTCCTGGGAGCCTGTGCATCCCGCCACTGCCAGGGTCCCGTGATCCAGGGACAACTTCCCCAGGAGAACGCACGGCACGCCTCAGGCTGGTGCAATGTCATGCCGGCCTCTGCCACTGCAGGCTCGCCCTGCATTCCATACCCCTCCTTCCCCCTGGCCTGAGTGAGCCAGAGCCCCCGAATCAGCTGCTCCTTTAACCCCATCCTGTCTGGGTAAAGAACAGACTCCCTCAGGTGACCTACACGCAGAGGCGGGGCCAAATCCAAAGCTGAGCCCCGGGAGCTGTGCGAACAAAGAAGAGAAAGGGAAATTTCTCCCAGCAGCCTCAGGAGCAGCGGATTAAATCCCCACAATCAACTTGATGTAACCTGCATTTGTGGAATACCTGAATAGACAACAGATCATTCCAAAATCGAGGCAGTGGACTTCGTGTGATTTTGTCTGTATAGCTTTTCTTTTACCGTTTGTCTTAGGGTTCTGTCTGTCCATTTTTTTTTCCCTTAGTATAGTTTTTAGCGCTTCTTATCATTGGTGGATTTGTTTTTTGCTTTGGTTGCTCTCTTCTTTCTTTCTTTCTTTTCTTTTCTTTTTTTATTTTTAATACTTTTAAATTTTTAATAACTTTCTTTTCTTTCTTTCTTTCTTTCTTTCTTTCTCTCTTTCTTTCTTTCTTTTTTTTCTCTCTTTTCTTCTGAGCCATGTAGCTGACAGGGTTTTGGTGCTCTGGCCGGGTGTCAGGCCTGTGCCTCTGAGGTGGGAGAGCCGAGTTCAGGACATTGGTCCACCAGAGACCTCCCAGCTCCACATAATATCAAACAGCGAAAGCTCTCCCAGAGATCTCCATCTCAATGCTAAGACCCAGCTCCACTCAACGACCAGCAAGCCACAGTGCTGTACACCCTATGTCAAACAACTAGCAAGACAGGCACACAACACCACCAATCAGCAGAGAGGCTGCCTAAAATCATAATAAGGTCACAGACACCAAAAAAACACTGCCAGACACAGTCCTACCCACCAGAAAGACAAGATCCAATCTCATCCACCATAAAACAGGCACCAGTCCCCTCCACCAGGAAGCCTACACAACCCACTGAACCAACCTTAGCCACTGGGGGCAGACACCAAAAACAATGGGAACTATGAACCTGCAGCCTGCGAAAAGGAGACCCCAAACACAGTAAGTTAAGCAAAATGAGAAGACAGAGAAACACACAGCAGATGAAAGAGCAAGGTAAAAACCCACCAGACCTAACAAATTAAGAGGAGATAGGCAGTCTACTTGAAAAAGAATTCAGAGTAATGATAGTAAAGATGATCCAAAATCGTGGAAATAGAATGGAGAAAATATAAGAAACGTTTAACAAGGACCTAGAAGAACAAAAGAGCAAACAAACAATGATGAACAACACAATAAATGAAATTTTAAATTCTCTAGAAGGAATAAATAGCAGAATAACTGAGGCAGAAGAACAAATAAGTGACCTGGAAGATAAAATAGTAGAAATAACTAACATAGAGCAGAATAAAGAAAAAAGAGTGAAAAGAATTGAGGACAGTCTCAGAGACATCTGGGGCAATATTAAGCACACCAACATTTGAATTACATGGGTCCCAGAAGAAGAAGAGAAACAGAAAGGGACTGAGAAAATATTTGAAGAGATTATAGTTGAAAACTTCCCTAATATGGGAAAGAAAATACTCAGTCAAGTCCAGGAACCACAGAGAGTCCCATACAGGATAAATCCAAGGAGAAACACACCAAGACACATATTAATCAAACCATCAAAAATTAAAAACAAAGAAAATATATTAAAAGCAGCGAGGGAAAACAACAAATAACATACAAGGGAATCCCCATAAGGTTAACAGCCTATCTTTCAGCAGAAAATTGGCAAGCCAGAAGGGAGTGGCAGGACATATTTAAACTGGTGAAAGGGAAAAACCTACAACAAAGATTACTCTACCCAGCAGGGATCTCATTGATTCAATGGATAAATTAAAACCTTTACAGACAAGCAAAAGCTAAGAGAATTTAGCACCACCAAACCAACTTTACAACAAATGCTAAAGGAACTTCTCTAGGCAGGAAACACAAGAGAAGGAAAAGACCTACAATAACAAACCCAAAACGATTAAGAAACTGGTAATAGTAACACACATATCGATAACTACCTTAAATGTAAATGGATTAAATGCTCCAACCGAAAGACATAGAGTGGCTGAATGGATACAAAAATAAGACCTGTATATATGCTGTCTATAAGAGACCCACTTCAGACCTAAGGACACATACAGACTGAAAGTGAGGGGATGGAAAAAGATATTCCATGCAAATGGAAATCAAAAGAAAGCTGGAGTAGCAATTCTCATATCAGACAAAATAGACTTTAAAATAAAGACTATTACAAGAGACAAAGAAGGACACTACAGAAGATCAAGGGATCAATTCAAGAAGAAGATATAATTGGAAATACTTATGCACCCAACATAGGAGCATGTCAATACATAAGGCAAATGCTAACACCAAGAAAAGGGGAAATCAACAGTAACACAATCATGTAGGGGACTTTTACACCTCACTTTCACCAATGGACAGATCATCCAAAATGAAAATAAATAGGGAAACACAAGCTTGAAATGATGCATTAAACAAGATGGACTTAATTTATATTTCTAGGACATTCCATCCAAAAACAACAGAATACACTTTCTTCTCAAGTGCTCATGGAACATTCTCCAGAATAGATCATATCTTGGGTCACAAATCAAGCCTTGGTAAATTGAAGAAAATTGAAATTGTATGAAGTATCTTTTCCGACCACAATGCTATGAAACTAGATATCAATTACAGGAAAAAATCTGTAAAAACTACAAACACATGGAGGCTAAACAATAAACTACTAACTAACCAAGAGATCACTGGAGAAATCAAAGGGAAAATCAAAAAATACATAGAAACAGATGACAATGAAAACACGACAACCCAAAACCTATGGGATGCAGCAAAAGCAGTTCTAAAGGGAAGTTTATAGCAATACAATCCTACCTCAAGAAAGAAGAAACAGCTCAAATAAACAACCTAACCTTACACCTAAAACAATTAGAGAAAGAAGAACAAACAAAACCCAAAGTTAGTGGAAAGAAAGAAATCATAAAAGTCAGATCAGAAATAAATGAAAAAGAAATGAAGGAAACAATAGCAAAGATCAATAAAACTAAAAGCTGGTTCTTTGAGAAGATAAACAAAATTGATAAACCATTAGCCAGACTCATCAAGAAAAAAAGGGAGAAGATTCAAATCAATAGAATTAGAAATGAAAAAGGAGAAGTAACAACTGACACTGCAGAAATACAAAAGATCATGAGAGATTACTACAAGCAAATCTACGTCAATAAAATGGACAATCAGGAAGAAATGGACAAATTCTTAGAAAAGCACAACCTTCCGAGACTGAACCAGGAAGAAATAGAAAATATAAACCGACCAATCACAAGCACTGAAATTGAAACTGTGATTAAAAATCTTCCATCAAGCAAAAGCTCAAGACCAGATGGTTTCATAGGCGAATTCTATCAAACATTTAGAGAAGAGCTAACACCTATCCTTCTCAAACTCTTCCAAAATATAGCAGAGGGAGGAACACTCCCAAACTCATTCTATGAGGCCACCATCACCCTGATACCAAAACCAAACAAAGATGTCATAAAGAAAGAAAACTACAGGCCAATATCACTGAGGAACATAGAGGCAAAAATCCTCCACAAAATACTAGCAAACACAATCCAGCAGCACATTAAAAAGATCATACACCATGATCAAGTGGGGTTTATCCCAGAAATGCAAGGATTCAATATATGCAAATCAATCAATGTGATACACCATATTAACAAATTGAAGAATAAAAAGCATATGATCATCTCAGTAGGTGCAGAAAAAGCTTTTGACAAAATCAACACCCATTTATGATAAAAACCCTCCAGAAAGTAGGCATAGAGGGAACTTACCTCAACATAATAAAGGCCACAGATGACAAACCCACAACCAACATCGTTCTCAATGATGAAAACCCGAAACCATTTCCTCTAAAATGAGGAACAAGACAAGAATATCCACTCTCAACCACTATTATTCAGCATAGTTTTGGAAGTCCTAACCATGGCAAACAGAGAAGAAAAAGAAATAAAAGGAATCCAAATCAGAAAAGAAGAAGTAAAACAGTTACTGTTTGCAGATGACATGGTACTATACATAGAGAATCCTAAAGATGCCACCAGAAAACTACTAGAGCTAATCAATGATTTTGGTAAAGTAGCAGGATAAAAAATTAATGCACAGAAATCTCTTGCATTCCTATACAATAATGATGAAAAATCTGAAAGAGAAATTAAGGAAACACTCCCATTTACCACTGCAACAAAAAGAATAAAATACCTAGGAATAAGCCTACCTAAGGTGACAAAAGTCCTGTATGCAGAAAACTATAAGAAACTGATGAAAGAAATTAAGATGATACAAACAGTTAGAGAGATATACCATATTCTTGGATTGGAAGAATCAACATTGTGAAAATGACTCTACTACCCAAAGCAATCTACAGATTCAATACAATCCCTATCAAACTACCAATGGAATTTTTCACAGAACTAGAACAAAAAATTTCACAATATGTATGGATACACAAAATACCCTGAATAGCTAAAGCAATCGTGAGAAAGAAAAACGGAGCTGGAGGAATCAGGCTCCCTGACTTCAGACTATACTACAAAGCTACAGTATTCAAGACAGTATGGTACTGGCACAAAAACAGAAATATAGATCAATGGAACAGTATAGAAAGTCCAGAGATAAACTCATGCACATATGGTCACCTTATTTTTGATAAAGGATGCAAGAATATACAATGGAGAAAAGACAGCCTCTTCAGTAAGTGCTGCTGGGAAAACTGGAGAGCTACATGTAAAAGAATGAAATTAGAACACTCCCTAACACCATACACAACGATAAACTCAAAATGGATTAAAGACCTAAATGTAAGGCCAGACACTATCAAACTCTTAGAGGAAAACATAGGCAGAACACTCTTTGACATAAATCACAGCAAGATCCTTTTTGACCCACCTCCTAGAGAAATGGAAATAAAACCAGATATAAACAAATAGGACCTAATGAAACTTAAAATCTTTTGCACAGCAAAGGAAACCATAAACAAGATGAAAAGACAACCCTCAGAATGGGAGAAAATATTTGCAAGTGAAGCAACTGACAAAGGATTAATCTCCAAAATGTACAAGTGGCTCATGAAGCTCAATATCAAAAAAACGAACAACCCAATCCAAAAATGGGCAGAAGACCTAAATAGACATTTCTCCAAAGAAGATATACAGATTGCCAACAAACACATGAAAGCATGCTCCGCATCACTAATCATTAGAGAAATGCAAATCAAAACCACAGTGAGGTATCACCTCACACCAGTCAGAATGGCCGTCATCAAAAAATCTACAAACAGTAAATGCTAGAGAGGCTGTGGAGAAAAGGGAACCCTTTTCCACTGTTGGTGGGAATGTAAATTGATACAGCCACTATGGAGACCAGTATAGAGGTTCTTTAAAAAACTAAAAATAGAACTACCATACATCCCAGCAATCCCCCTACTGGGTATATACCCTGAGAAAACCACAATTCAAAAAGAGTCATGTACTACAATGTTCATTGCAGCTCTATTTCCAATAACCAGGACATGGAAGCAACCTAAGTGTCCATCAACAGATGAATGGATTAAGAAGATGTGGCACATATATACAATGGAATATTACTCAGCCATAAAAGGAAACGAAATTGAGTTATTTGTAGTGAGGTGGATGGACCTATAGTCTGTCATACAGAGTAAAGTCAGAAAGAGAAAAACAAATACTGTATGCTAACGCATATATATGGAATCTAAAAAAAAAAGAAAAAAAATGGTCATGAAGAACCCAGGGCAGGACAGGAATAAGGACGCAGACCTAGTGGAGAATGGACTTGAGAACATGGGGACCGGGAAGGGTAAGCTGGGACAAAGTGAGAGAGTGGCATGGACATATATACACTACCAAACGTAAAATAGATAGCTAGCGGGAAGCAGCCGCATAGCATAGGGAGATCAGCTCGGTGCTTTGTGACCACCTAGAAGGGTGGGATAGGGAGGGTGGGAGGGAGATGTAAGAGGGAGGAGCTATGGGGATATATGTATATGTACAGCTGATTCACTTTGTTATAAAGCAGAAATTAACACACCATTGTAAAACAATTATACTCCAATAAAGATGTTAAAAAAAAAAGAATACTAAATTTGGGTGATATTGATTATAAAAGTGAGCTAAAAGATAGTAGGTATTTAATTTTAAAGTAAAATTTTATACATAAATCAAGTATAATATTTATATTTCAAGGATAAATAATTAATTTTAGTAAAAATTCATTAGTAAACTAATATTTCCAAATGATCAAAATAATCTTAATCCAGAAAACTGACTGAAAATATTACCCTAATTCATAAAAAAATAAATAAAAGTTGCTCAGAAATATTACACTGATTTAAGGAGACATCTAAAATAATACTGGTAATCAACTCCAAATTAGTTATGTAAGTGACCTATTTCTTGGTCCTGAAGTCTTCTTGTAAACTGCTCAATGAACAGAGAATGCCTTTGGATTTCTACATGAGTAATCTGCCAGGCACAGTTGTTATACTTTTGGGCCTGCAAATAGTTGTGGATTCATCAGAAGTAATTCTTTATTCCAAGTCTGATATCCTCCCTTTGTGAGAATGATTGGCCCTCCTGCCCGATTTTCTGCTCCAGACACACCCCTGTCTTCTCCATTTGCTGATAAAGTCCACTTAGGAGTCTTTCTAAACTGTCTTCATTCCAAGATTGGGAGACATTCAGGTTGAAAGTATTGAAGATCTGCTACAGCATTTCTTTGATGGTAGTGAAAGCACTTTCCTTTGGAAACTGGTCAATTTTTGAAACCTGGAAGAATCCAAAGTTGCTCCTGTCCTTTAGACATCTCAGAGGAAATTTTCCTCCTAGGTTTGCTTAATGTTGTAAAATCTTCCAGTTGCTCCTCCTTCAAAAGTGACAGTCCAGAGAGCAGTCAGTAGGGGATAGAAGTAGCACCAAGGACAAATATGGCAAGCTCCACCTGGTCATCATGGGCCCCTTTACTATGTACTCCTTCCTCGGAGAGAGCTTGGCTGTGGATCACTTTTGATTGCATCGATTCAACATCTCTGAATTTGTATATCTGTGAGAACTTTTGTTTTGCATGACATTTCAGTGTCCCCCTACTTTCTCGTGGTCTTTTCCGATTTTTGTTTACTATTTTTCAATAATATACAAAACTCTGTAGCATCATTGGACAGTGATACACATGTTCTATTTTAGAATCATGATAAATATAAACTATCTGCTATGAAAGACCAACAATCAGTTAAGTGAAAACAAAACTGAATGTCTTTGCCTTAGTTTAATTATTCTACACATAGCCTATCGTGGCTTTCCTTCCTCGAGTTACGCTGCTTGTCCTTGTTCCAATCAAGATGACTGTCTCTGGGTGAAATGCTTGTTTAGATACAGTATTTGGTACGGTTTTCAAGACTTTGTTTTAGCTAATTGTGCTTTATCACAAACTTGCACTTTGAAGTTCTTCTAAGGTGATTATGTACATTGAGATTTTGGTTAGTTTTTTCCTAGCAAAATCAGAATTGTGGAATGTGTGAAATTTGTCTTTGTTCTCCTATCTCCCCATTTAGCTGTGCTCACGTCATTTCTACTCACAGTATTCCTCTTTTCCTCCCTCAGCAGTAAAGCAGAATGATGGAGAGTGCCAGTGCTGAAGCCAGGCTGCCTTGGTTTGGATCAGATGTACCCCCTACAAACTTAAGCAGCTAATTAACTGCCTGGGCCTCAGTTCTTTGCTTATTCATATACAGGGCTTAAGACAGTGGCCAGCAACTGTTGGTATTCAGTAAATCTTAGCTGCTTGTGATTGTTAAGCTTTATCTTACCGGCCTGCTCTCCACTGGCTGCCATGATTCCTTGTGTGCTGTGAACTAATGAAGACTCAAGATGTTAACAGTCCCCACTCTTCCTTCTAATTTTATTGAAGATTAACCATGTGTAGGGCTCTGTGTTAAATACTAGGAATACAGACACAAAAAAGAAAAGGAGCTAGGACCCCTGCCTTCAAGATGCTCACATCTTGACCAAGAAATGGGCAAGGACCTCTAGTAACGTGATAAGAGCCATTAAATATAATATAGTGTGAAGAGTTATCTAGAAGGAATGAGTCATCCGTCTGGAAATGGGGAAGGTAGTGAAGAGCCAGGGACATCCTCAGAGAGTAGTTGGCCTTGCAGGAGATGAGTTGGAGAACGCTGTCCAGGTGGAGAGAACATTCTTGTCAAAGGCATGGAATGGTCCACATTGGAAAGGCATGGAGAGGTCCACAGGTTAAAGTGAGGGTGAACTGTGCTCAGTGACTGGATATAAGAGCAGAAATAATTGCTTAAAGGTGGAAAACCCTTCTGGTGAATGACTAGTGAAACCAATCAAGATATAGTTTTAAAATTCTTCTTTGAGACATTATGCTTTGAATTTATTTAACTGGGACAGATTATAGTGTGAAAACACTGTGAACACCAACAACTGATGAATGAGTAACATTACTAGGAGTGAGTCATAAAGGGACAGTGGGGTGGGGCAGGGCTAATGTTTATGGAGAACCAATTATGTGCAGGCCCTGTGCTAAATGGTGCACTACTGTGTGTAAGGCAGACCAGAATGTTTTGAAGGAGAAAGCCAATTATTATGGGAACAATTAAAGGGAGTAGAATAAAACAAACTATTGTGTATGTTTGCGTAGTATTTTCATACACATAATCTTATTACAGACTCAATGTGGGGTAATGATATGATCCTCATTTTATGGGTAAGAAAAGCAAATCTCAGAAAGATTAAATGTACCAAGGATCACTAACTAGTGGAGGCAATGTTATTGGGTGAAGGAGATGCAAGATTAGGGGGACTGCACTCTAAACTGGAGATGACAAAAAAATTTCATGCCAGATCGATTGGTCTTAGTCTTCTGGAGCTAGAAGGATCCTGAGGCTTCATTTGGGCTGAATGGTGAGAGTACTGTAATCAGCTAGCAATGGCTGCCATGAGAAGGGGGGAAGGTGAGTTGCCATCCCTTGTAAATTTTATGATACCTTAGGTATGTGTCTTATTTGCTTGAGCGTGAGTGAAGCAGGATTTAAGTCTGGGGTGGATGAAGGGAGATTAAACAAGAAAGGTGACCACAAGCTATAAAGGAGGCTGGAAAAATAATATAGTGATTTCTCTAAGTTAATACTGTTTTTATAACCTGACATTGTAAATATATTTTTGAAATAAAAACACCACTTTTTTCTTCTTCCTTCCTTCCTTCCTTCCTTCCTCCTTCCTCTCTCTCTCCTTTCTTTCTTCCTTTCTTCCTTCCTTCCTTCCTTCCTTCGTTCGTTCCTTCCTTCCTTCCTAGACATGGACAGATAAAATAATTTGTAAGGCTGAAAATTCAGGGGTAGTGATTTGCAATCAAACTTCTAATTGTGGTCTTGGGGACATACAAAGGTTCATCTTTACCGAAGAGGAACCCAAGTGAGTGAGATGGCCATATCTTTTAAGTGGTTGTGAGAGGCCACAAATGTAAACAGAAAACCTTTACCTCAAATATAAAATGACATCAGGATCCTAAACTAAGCAGTCCTAACTGCAGGGCAAGTCAGCACCTGCTTCACCATGAATGAAAGGGGAACTTCCATCTCTTTGTATTTTTACTGTCTACCCTCCACATTAATATGGTACGTGTGCCTGCCTTTGCTTAGCTAGCAGTGGAAAACCACTTCCTCTCTCTGTGGCCTTGAAAATGACGACCACATGTTGTTCCAGTCTTTTCTTTCAGTTTTATTTTTCAGGTCTTAACTCATGATTGCCTTCTGGGTTTCCGTGATGGTAAGGGAATGTTTTCAATTGAAACAAGAGTTCCTGCCAAAACAAAAGAACATGAAAACATGATTCTTCATCACATATTTGGTAAATCCCCTGCTCTCCATTTGAAAATCAGAATTTGGGGGTTAAATTACAAGAGCACTTTCAAGTGCTGCTTTTAAAAAAAAACTGTCTATCTAAAATCACAGGCAATCTTTGTATGAGCCTGAGTATTAAGACTGTTTAAATGCAATTTATTGAGGAAGACTTTTGAGTGGAACCATTTCTTTCTCCATTAAAGAATGTACTGAAATAAACACTGTAATTAAATCATCGTTAAGCTACTATTATGAAATGAGCTGATTTCATTAGAGCATTCTAAGTTGTGGTTGCTGGTACACATTTTAAAACAAATTCTTTTTACTAATGATAAGAAAAGATGACTCTCAAGTTCTTATGTGTTAAGAATTCCTTTGATGGTACCAGGAAATACTAATCTTAGAATAACTTCTTTTTTCCATCAATTCCTTCATTCCTGCTTATCATCAGCATGAAAGTCGGCTTGTATTTAACATAATGGAGACATGTGTGCTAATGAAAACTTTAGCTTTCCTCTTTTCAGTCTTATGTATTTTCTTTCTACTAAGGCTTAATCTGTGTTTGAGTACAGGTGAGTAGCCGATGTAGCCAATGGCAACAATAGCTAACATTTGTCTGGCACTTGCTATGTATGAGGAATTGTGCTAGGGATTTACATATAATATCTCATACCTTAAATCTTAGAGATAAATCATTTCATTAGCCTATTTTTGGTTTATTTTTTAAATTGAAGCATAGTTGATTTACAATGTTGTACTAGTTTCTGGTGTACAGCAAAGTGATGCAGCTATACACATTTATATACATAGTCTTTTTCATATTCTTTTCCATTATGGTTTATTACAGGATATTGAATATAGTTCCCTGTGCTATTCAGTAGGACCTTGTTGTTTACCTATCTTATATATAGTAGCTTGTATCTGCTAATCCCAAACTCCTAATTTATCCCTCTCTCTGCTTTCCCCTTTGGTAACCACAAGTTTGTTTTCTATGTCTGTGAGTCTGTTTCTGTTTCATAAAGAAGTTCATTTGTCTCATATTTTAGACTCCACATATAAGTGATATCATATCATTAGCCCATTATTAAATTGATGAAGCTGAACCTCAGAGAGATTAAGAAATTTGTCCAAAGTCACATAATTTATGTGCTGACATAAATATAAGGATTCTTATATAGATATCCTTATATTTATTTTAATCCAGACCTTTTGCTTTAAACCTATTAAAAAACAGCACAAAAGTCCTTTACATTCAATTATAATTTTAAAGAGATGTGGAAACCAGATAAAATGGGAAATCTTTGAGTGATAGAACTAAAATTCACAGGCTCAAGCCACTTCTGTTTGCTTCACCAGATAGGGAACCTAACCATGGGTGTCAAGAAGGACTCATCTCCATTCTCTGCACTTCAGCCACTCTCTCATAGCTCTGTGACTATGGTTATTATCTTGTCTTCTAGCTGTCTTCTCCAATGAGACTGAGCTACCTGAGGGCAGGCACAGTGTCTTGAATGTCTTGTGTATGACAAGTTGTCCAATTCACATATATAGAATGAATAGTGAATAAAGAAATGTGCAGGAAGTTAAGGATGTTCAGTTGTCCCTCATAGGAATGTGTACTAAATATAGTCCCCATCTCCCTGTTAAGAAATGAAGAATTACTAAATAATACCATTGTCTGAGCCTATTAAAGTTTTGCATATCTTTGAATCTTGCCTCTGCTACTTATTAACCACTTGACTTAGAGTAAACTATTAAAGTTTTTAGTACTCAGATCTCTAATCTGCTCTATGGCGAGCCTATTTTTTGGAATTAAAATGCTGTGTTGAGAAAGATGCGATACATGCAGAGGGTATTAAAACTAGACTGTTAGTTATTTTGGCCAGGAGGGAAATAATATGACAACTAGTTAAGGATCATTGTTTTGGAGCACCTGCAAACTTTGTTACTGCATGATCAGACTTGGGGAAAAATCTACGAAAATATATTTTCTCCTATTTTGGTCAGTTCATGGTGGGCAAAGTCACTGATAAGCCATCCTCTATTGGAGGCAAAATGTGTTTCACAAACAACCAGGTAGGTTACCACTTAGTATCACAGCCAGGTGCATTTGGACAATGGGTTCCACAGGGGCAGTGTTCTCCAAGTTGGTCAATGACAGCAGTTTATTAAGATCAACAAATCAGAGTTGCAAATTGTTCTCCCACTGCTTCCCTCCACTACTATTTTCTCTGAGTTATTACCATTTATCACTTTCAGCAAATCAAAAGGAAAAAAAAAGGAAGAAGAAAAAATCAGGAGAGTTTTTAGACTTGTTGATGAAAAATGTGTTACCGATGAGTGAGATGATGTCTCCTTGGAAGTTATCACAGCTTAATAGTCCATCATACTTGCTCAGAACCTTCAAAAGGCTTTTTGGTACTGTCTCAGTGTCTCTTAATCACTCACCTGTGGGCTGACTGTATTTTTCTATTCCCAAGTGATGATCAGAGAGGGAAGGAAGATAGAAGAGGGAAGACAGGTTCATTAGGAACTTGTAAGAGCTCTCTGTGACATCTAAAAATGGTAACAGCTCTCTGTGACAAGACATCTAAAAATGGAATGCTGTCCCTGTCATCTTTTTCATTGTGGTGTTTATTTGCTTGAGCTACCAGGGAATGGGAAGTGAGAGTCAGCCTAAAAGTCCAGTGTGGGGCACCAAACTTAAAATGATTTCCAGTGGGAGGCTGGGTTCAGGCAGCAATGTCTGTGAAACCGTATGATGAAAGACAGAAACTTTATTGCACATGGAGTCAGAATATGACGTGTCCAGTCCATTTTTTTCTTTCTAAAAATACATTTGAGATAGCCATGGCTTCATGCTAAGTTCCGTCTTTTTAGCCAACCAACCATGCTGTTGTTTTTACTGACACAGAAGAGAGCAACTGAGCTATCTGGGAGTTTGTGCAAATTTTATGAAATTCTACTTTGGCATAAAGATTGCAGTGCTTTGTAATAAAGACTCCCATATTTCAGCAAGGGAAGACAGATGGTAATTGTCTGTAAAGAGAAAAAAACCACCTTCCATATTTAAGCTCTTACTTGTGCCCAAAAAGTCCTAACAGATAGCGACGCAGAATGAAATTGTCCACCACCGCCCCTTCACACATGCCTCCCCAAGACAACTGACCCTGGGGTGAAACCAAGGGTTTAGGATGAAGCAATTTAAAAATGGAACCTTCTGGGCTTCCCTGGTGGCGCAGTGGTTGAGAGTCCGCCTGCCGATGCAGGGGACACGGGTTTGTGCCCCGGTCCAGGAAGATCCCACATGCCAGGGAGCAGCTGGGCCCGTGAGCCATGGCCGCTGAGCCTGTGTGTCCGGAGCCTGTGCTCCGCAACGGGAGAGGCCACAACAGTGAGAGGCCTGCGTACCGCAAAAAAATAAAAAATAAAAAAAAAAATAAAGGAACCTTCTTTGTTGATCATCATAGAAAGCATTATAATGAAGCCCAGAGAGGCTGAGCACTCTTGGCTTAATAAGTCCAATGTTATTAGGCCCTAAGAAGTAAGAACAAAGTTAAGTAAATAGAAGGAAAATGAATCTCTCATGCAGACCACATTTATGATTTCAGGGGTAGGGTGTACAGTAGAAAATTAATCCATGGGATTCAACTATGTTGGATTTTAGGAGAGCTCAAGTTGCAGCCCAGGGGAAGAAGCTAATATTGAATATTATCTCCCTCCCCGAGTGTGGCTCCCCTTCCTCAACAGATGCTAAGATCCACACAGAGGCCAATTGGTCTGAGGCCCATTCCCCAAATATATTCTTGTCTTTTAAACTATTTATAAAGTTTACAGCAAATATGATGGAAGGGATGATTTTAACAGACTATGAAGATCTTTATGGCATTTTTAGTTGACTGGTTTTCATCTTGGCTTCATAGCAGTATTTCAAGGAAAGTTGAAGTTGTCTGTGCCCCTGTCTACTGCAGCTGGGGGAAGCTGAGGTGGGAGAGGGGACCCTCTTTCATGGCAAAACCTGACAGAAAAGTTGATAAACTTCCACCCCACACAAAGAAGTACCTAGGGGAGAAGACAAGGAGATATTTCATCTTCCCCTGTATGATGTTATGAAATATGTCCCTCCCCAATTTAAATGCTGGCGTCAATCCCCAATACCTGAGAATGTGAACTTATTTGGAAATAGGGTTGTTGCAGATATAATTAGCTAAGTTGGAATGAGGTCATTTACTGGAATAGGGTGGGGCCCCTAATCCAATAAGATTAATTGTCCTTATAAAAAGTGAAAATTTGGATACAGACATGCACACAGATCTCTCAGCATATAGAGATGAACACCAAGATCAGGGTTATGCAGCAGAAGCCCAGGAATGCCAAAGATTCCTACAAACCATGAGAAGTTAGGAGAGAGGCAGAGGGCAGATTCTCCTTCACAGCCCTCAGAAGGAACAGACCCTGCCAACACCTTGATTTCCCACCTCTACACTCCAGACTGAGAAAGTAAATTTCTGTTCTAAGCCACCCAATTTGTGGTACTTTGTACAGCAGCTTTAGCAAACGAATACAACCTGCCACAAAAGTCTGAATTTCATCAGGGTTAAGAGATAGTGATCTGCAGGTGAGAGAGGGGACATTGAATAGAACTGTCACAGTCTCGCTGGATGAGCCAGAGAGCAGGGTACATGCCCTACCCCATTAGTTGAAAGCTTGGCAATACCTGCCACTGAATGGGAAAGGCTTCTCGGTGCTCCTAGGTAAAGCAGTTGAAATGCAATCAGACAGGAACAATACTCAGTGTTGTATAGAAATAGATTTATACCTTGCATGTATATAGAGGATGTTAATCTCTTCAGATGACTTCTTGTGCCCAACCTGTCATCCATAGTCCCTGCTTTAGAGACCCCTCATTAGCTTTATGGTGAGCTGAGAAGCGGTTCTAGGGTTATAGGGGTGTTTTATTAATAACACCAACTGTTGTTTCTCAGTCTGATTAAGAATTATAATTTCATTCATTTCAAAAATTAATCCCTGTGATGATGGCAACATCGGAATAAAGTTGTGAATATGAAGAGAAAAGAGCATATTAAGGCTGAGAGGATTATGCAGAACTGAATTCCCATCATATGTGTCTATAAACTGACCCCTTCTCAGTCCTAGTTCAGGCCACCATCCCCTCGTGCTCAGACCCTCAGTAGCCTCTTGACCTCCATCCCCAACCTGCTCTAATCCACCCCTTCCAGCTGTGACAGAGTCTCCTGTCTTAAAGAGATCTGACCAGGCCACTCCTCTCCTTAAACACCCGACTCTCCAGGCCCTCAGCATCTATCCCAACTTAAATTCCAGCTTCATTTCCTTCTCACTCTTACCCAATACCTGTTACACGGTCCTTCATTACATTCCCTGAACAGGCCATGTGTTTTCATGACTTTTCTTTTGTGCAGATCGCTCTTTTCTGAAATGTTCTCTTTTTTTTTTTTTTTGCGGTACGCGGGCCTCTCACTGCTGTGGCCTCTCCCGTTGCGGAGCACAGGCTCCGGACGCGCAGGCTCAGCGGCCATGGCTCACGGGCCCAGCCGCTCCGCAGCACGTGGGATCTTCCCGGACCAGGGCACGAATCCATGTCCCCTGCATTGGCAGGCGGACTCTCAACCACTGCACCACCAGGGAAGCCCTCTTTTCATTTTTAAATGCTACAATCTCTTCAAATCCAAGTTCAAATACTTTCTATGTGAAGGCTGCTCAAAACATCAGACAGACAAATCTGGGCTTCTATAGGAAACTGTTCATTATGTTAAAATGACATTTATCATCATGCTATCATTTTTAGTCATAGACTTATCTGTTTCTTTCCTTGAAAATGAGCTTCTTGAGGATAACATTCGTACCGTGTTTGTCTATGTAAGCCCAGTGCTTAGCAGTGTCTGGTGTGGTGAGGTTGTAGGAGAGTTCATAAATCACTGACCTTGGTTAGTGTGTAAACAGCAGCTCACCCAGGAGGAACAAGGAAAAAACCAGTCAAGTAAGTACCTCTCCTCACATCTAAGGATGGGCAGATCTACCTGCAGACCTTCACGAAAGTTAGCGTGAAGGAATGTGTACATGAGTTACTTTCAAAGGCAGGAGAGGTTATTGAGGGAATGGGTGGGTTTCTAGTTGATTTTCCAGTCCCCTATAACCCTATTTCAAGGCTCATATAACAAACACTTTAGAAGTTCACCTGGCTTCAGGTATGGCTGAAACAATATATTCAGGAATGTGTCTTCATCTATCTTTCCCTTCTGCTGTCCTTTCTGGCTTTATTCCTCAGCATTTCTTCCAGTGTGGGACATGTCAGGCTCCCCAGAGAAGAGCACCATCTAAAGGTGTGCAGAACATAAGCTGTGCAGCCGGACGTGACAGTCCTGGTTCCAAGCTTACACTGAACCAGGCACCTGCTACCACAGACAAAGACTCCTTTTTCCTCAGCGTTCCAGCCGGAGTTCTTCTTGTCACTCTCATGGCCTCTACTTGTGTCACTCAGCTCCTCCTGACCAGCCACTGTGGCCATGGAGATACCAGTGCTCTCAGTGGCTCAGCTTGGGTCAGAGGCCCATTCGCAGAGTTGGGCATGGTCCCAATCCCACAGCTGTCAGTGGTGGTCCTAGATGCTAAGCAGACCACAACAGATGTCCAGTGTAACATATAAACAGCTGAGCACAGTTCAGGCCCATCACAGGAGATGGACAAAGACTGACTCTTCTTCCTATTCACACTTTCCTACAATCTGTTTTACCCATCTTTTTTCTTGACATTTCAAAGATTTGCAAAACAATTGATCTTGTTTCTTAAATAACCTTGCAGAGGCCACTTATAGAATGTTGAAGTTGGAATTTTAGAAGTGTTTTATTTACACTTTGTAATCAGAGATGCTGAATATCCTTTTCCAATATCTGTCAATATGACTTTGGTAAAAATGACATTCATTTTTATCCCAAAGGACTTGCTTTTTGTATGAGATTTTGGGAAGGGTGCTCCTTAAGCTCGCTTAATTTTATGTAAGAAATTTCTACAATTTTTACTCACTTTTAATTAAGTTAAACATTGGGCATCTTCCACAGGCAAGGCCCTGTGCTAAACCAAGTCATACATTCTGGACATTTATTTCTCAAGAATTTGAGGTATGATTATCTCCAGTTTGCATAACTTGCCCAAGATCATACAGCTAGAAAGTGTCAGAACCCTCCTTAGCTCTCAGGTTTATAAAACTCCATGTCCTGTGCTTTTTCCACTAAAGAAACCTTTTTTTTTTTTTTTTTTTTTTAATATTTGGACTTTTAAATTCACAGATTTCCACTTCTTGCATTTCTGGATTAGTAAGTCATTTTTTGCTTTGAAAACTATTTGTTTTTCCTCTGGATTTTCATAAAAAAGAAAAGGAGCCAAGAAATTAAAAAGTGAAAGGAAAGAGAAATTTGTTGGGTATTTCCATTAAACAACACAGGCCAAAGAGGGAAGAGATATGGGAACATATGTATATGTATAACTGATTCACTTTGTTATAAAGCAGAAACTAACACACCATTGTAAAGCAATTATACTCCAATAAAGATGTTAAAAAAAAACAAAACAAGGGGCCTCCCTGGTGGCGCAGTGGTTGAGAGTCCGCCTGCCGATGCAGGGGATACGGGTTCGTGCCCCGGTCTGGGAGGATCCCATATGCCGCGGAGCGGCTG
Source organism: Mesoplodon mirus (assembly GCF_964341445.2). NCBI lineage: Eukaryota > Metazoa > Chordata > Mammalia > Artiodactyla > Ziphiidae > Mesoplodon > Mesoplodon mirus. Next base: position 57,129,204 of record NC_138976.1, on the reverse strand, counting down.
GGCCCGTGAGCCATGGCCGCTGGGCCTGCGCATCCGGAGCCTGTGCTCCGCAACGGGAGAGGCCACAACAGTGAGAGGCCCGCATACCGCAAAAAAAGAAAAAAAAAAAAAAAAAAAAAAAAAAAAAAACAAAAAAACACAGGCCATTTTTTGTTCTTAAACATTCCTATGAGATAACGAAAGCAGCTGGTATAAGACTTGAAATGGAAACTGCATACAGAGCTTTCTTGCTGGTACAAGGATAAAAACATAGTGGTCTGGAGAAGGAAATGCAGCCTTGCCAGGGAAAACTATGACTCATGGTTCAGACAATTGCCTCCTAAAACCTGAAGAGAAAATAGTCTCTGTAGAGTCTGGCTAGGGAGCAGATGGGAATTTCCTACTAATCTCCCTACAGCAAGGGAGAGAAAGTCCTTTTATGAAAGGGTGGGGATGGAAGGGAGACAAACTTCTTGAGGGAAGAGAGCAGCCCCTTCTGCAGAAGGTCCTCATAGGCATTTGGAGCAAAGCCAGGAGCCAGAGCCACTGGGCCATAGAGCTCCTCGTGCTCTCTTTAAACCACAAGATCAGTGCTATGTTGTTGGATAAAAATAACAGTTTGGCAGGTAGTAGATGATTACAGGTAGTTGAGAGTATGGTGTCAGGTTCCAAATATGTCTCTGTACTTACCAACTGTGGACTTGGGCAAGTTACTTAACCTTACTGAGCCTTGGTTTTCTCATGTGTAGAAAGAATACAGTAATACTTTCCTCCTAGGGAGGAATCCTCTCAGAAGGATTAAATAAGATGGTATATATTTATAACACGTTTAGCAGAGTCCCTTGCAGAATGTATGTCCTTAAGAAATGTAGCTATTATTGCTGTGTTTGCATTATGCTATTATAGCAGATGTTTGCATCTTAAAGACACAACTTAAATATAGTTACCTTGATGATTCCTCAAAAATTAAATATGGAATTACCATTGATACAGCAATTCCACTTCTGGTTAAACTCGTGTCTTTATGTAAATTACCCCCATGCCACTTTGTCTTGAGGTCTAAAAGGTAACTAATGCAACAAATTCAGGTTACCATGCTCAATTAGAAATTTAGAAAAAAATACAAATACCTGGGAGTCAAACGGGTATTTGTACACCCATGTTCAAAGCAGTACTAATCAAAATAACCAAAAGGTGGAAGCAACTCAGATGTCCATCAATGGAGGAATGGATAAACAAAATGTGGTATATACATACAATGGAATATTGTTCATCCATAAAGAGGAAGGAAATTTTGACACATGCTACAACATGGCTGAAACTTGAAGACAATATACTAAGTGAAATAAGTCAGTCACAAATGAATAAATGAATAAATAAATATGAGTCCACTTATATGAGGTACTTAGAGTGGTCAAATTCATAGAGACAGAAAATAGAATGGTGAAAAAAAAAAAGAAAATAGAATGGTGATTACCAGGGGTAGGGGTAGGGGAAAATGGTGAACTAGTATTTAATGGGTACAGAGTTTCAGTTGGAAAAGATAACAAAGCTCTGGAGTTGAATGGTGGTGATGGTTGCACAACTATGTGAATATACTTACTGCTACAAAAATGTACACTTAGAAATGGTTAAAATGATAAATTTTATACTATTTATAAAGTGCTCTGGGCTTTTTTTCAGAGTTTTAGCGTGAGAGGATATTGACCAACTTCTTGGGCAACCTTTTAAAATATGAAAGACTATTGCAGTGTGACATAAAAGCCTCTTACAATCTAACTGCTGACAATGTTGAACTTAGACTATAAGATAATTTTTCCTTTCTGAGAGCCTATTGATTTAATCTTATCTTGGACTCTTATTAAGAGATCTTAAGCCATCAAACAAAGTATGTTGATTCTGACAAAGGGACACACAATGCCTTGGCTCCATTTTACTTTGTATTTGTTTTCTTATATATTTTTAAGAACTTTAATGAAGCATAACTGACATCCAATAAACTGCATATTTAAAGTGAACACTTTGATTGGTTTTGACATATATGTACACTCCTGAAACCATCGACAACAACACAGAGAACATATCCATGTCCCCCCAAAAGTTTCCTCATGTCCCTTTGTAGTTTCTCCCTCCATCTCGTTCCTCACTCCCACCACCCCCATCCTCAGGTAACCATCGATTTGCTTTCTGTCATTATAAACTAGTTTTCCCTTCTAGAATTTTGTATGAATGGGACAATACAGAATGTACTCCTTTTTTTGGTCTGTCTTCTTATACTCAGCATAATTTCGAGATTTATCCATGCCATGTGTTTATCAGGGATTCATCCCTTTTTATTGCTAAATAGTATTCATTATCTGGATATACTACAATCATTTTTTAATCATTCATTTGTGATGGGCATTTGAGTTGTTTCTAATTTGGGGATATTACAAGTAAATCTCCTACAAACATTCATATACAAGTCTATGCATAGAAACATGCTTTCCTTTCTCTTTGGTAAATAACCGAGTGGAATGGCTGGGTCGTATGGTAGTGTATGTTTACCTTTTTTAGGAACTGCAGAATGATTTTCCAAAGAGACTGTACAGTGTTTTATTTCCACCAGCAGTGTATGAGAGTTCCAGTTGCTCTACATCCTTACCAATTATTGATAGGGTCAGTCTTTAGCCATTCTGGTAAGTATGCAGTGGTGTCTCATTGTGGCTTTAATTTACATTTCCTTAATGCCTAATGATGTTGATCATCTTTTCCTGTCCTATTAGCCATCTGTGTATCTTCTTTCGTGAAATGGATTCAAGTCTTTTACTGGGTTGTTTTACCATTTTTGAGTTTTGAGAGTTCTTTATGCACAGATGTTAAGTCCTTTATCATATATGTGACGTACAAATATATTCTCCCAGTCTGTAACAGTCTTTTAATTTTCTTAAGAAGGTCTTTTGAAGGGAACTCCATTTTTTTCTTATTCCTAGGCTAATTGTTGGGGGATATAATTTAAATAATGCATTTTGAGTTTCCTAAGAACACCCTACGCAGGGAATTATAAAGTAAAGCAAAGATTTTGAAACGGAATGCCAACTGAAGCCAAATTTACTGATTTGGTGATAATTGTTTGATGGGAACAAGGTTTTGGAGTACTATCCATCAAGTCAATTAACAAATTAAGTGATTAACGTGGTCCTGCTAAATTAAGAGTGCTTTTCTGTGCTGGCAATTCTAGTCCAATCTCAGAGTTTGATTGTTTTAAACTAAATATTCTAAGAGATTTTAGACAATTAAACTGATATTTATAAAGCAACAATTAACGTTGAGAAAAAATAGGATAAATTCATAAAACAATTTCTTTTTCAGGCTCAGTAAGCACCGGTATGACAGATTTAGAGAAGATGTTTGCAATTAGCAAGACCTGGTTCTGGGTGCCCTTCACGTTCCGACTGCACTACCAGCTGTTGACTCTCTGTCTCATAACTAGACTAGTCGACACAGAAGTCCATATCAGTGAGGGCCTTGCCTTCTCTGCTGGACAGACCTCAAGTGTGTCACATACAGAATTGGACCAGGATGGCTGCTGGACATTCCTCAGGAAGGGTAGTGGCTATGGTAGGTCCTCATGTAATCAAATGGGCTCCTGTGTAATTAAAAACCATTTCACATTCATTATCTGATCTAAACCACACACATACACACAAGCACACAAAAAAATACCTATGAAGAAGGCTTGCATGTTTCCAGGTACTGATTTACTCTTCATCTGTCTCTTTGGTACAGTATTCATTCAAATATATCATTTTTATTGGGTTATTTTCTTATTGTTGAGTTTTGAGAGTATTTTTTAATATATTCTACACACAAGTCCTTTATCAGATATGTGATTTGTAAAAGTTTCTCCCAGACTGTGGCATGTTCTTTTCATTTTCTTAAGAGCATTTTGTAAACAAGTTCCTGCATCAGATATATCTCAGGACCTAACAGTGCCTAATGACACCCCAAATTCCTAAATACCAGCTTTGTTAAGTGTGAAAAATACCATACAAATGTACACTGATATTACTCTGTATCTACATGTCCGTATGGTTAGGCAATATTTACATGATATTTATGTTAACCAAGATGTTCACCAGGCCCTTCGAACTGCTTAAGAGTAGATAAAACTGCTCGACCCCCTAATCCATGTCCTCTCCACGATTTCCTTGGGAGGTAGATGGGTGGAGATGGGAAGTGGCTCTGTTGTCATGGCTCTGCCTTCTGTCCCCACTGATTTGGTTCATGTATGGACATCTAGCCACCGTCTGCTTGTTTCCCCATACCATTTCAACCCTGGACACTCTATGATTTCTACACACACGGCGACTCTGTGTGGGTAGCCACCTCTACTGAAGGTTTGAAGAAGACGGAGGACAGGATTCCATCACATCAGTACACATAATTTCAAGTTGTCTGTGAGACATCCTTGTTCTTAAAAGTCCTTTGTTTGCCCTCATCAGAAATTTTTCACTGCTGCCTTATTCCAGGGAGCATCAGAGCTCCAAGACCATCGGCTGTGTTTCTCTCTCTTTCCTCCTTAAAAACAGACACACAAAAACATGCTATTGATGTTGTGCTGTCTTTTGTGTTGCCATGCCCACAAACTCAAGATCTCACCTTGTATCTCAAGGGGCCCATTTGATATTTTCCTAAACAAGTGCTTTTCCTAGGGAGGTATTCTGGTGCCAGCTAAAATAATCACTTCACTCCTCATATGTAGCTATCTATGAAGATATGCTGCCTTATATGTGGCATAGTTGTTTAACATATGCAAACACTCAAACATGTGGTTTTAGGTTAATCTCCATCATTCTTATTAGAATTAATATTAATTATCATTTATCCTCTACTATGATGAACATACTTTTGATATTCTGGATGGACCAGAATGCTCAGCAGTGGCACAGTTATTCACAGTTCTGCAGAAGAAGCCTCTCCTCTGTCCTCTAGTCCCCTGGACACACACAGAGAAGGCCTTTCCAGGGCTGCCCCAGCCTCTCTCTTTCTCGGCCAGTTTAGCTGTTCGGCCCGGGTGAACTTCTTTTTTAATTTTTAAATTTTTTTACTTTTTTTTTTAAACATCTTTATTGGAGTATAATTGCTTTACAATGTTGTGTTAGTTTCTGCTGTATAACAAAGTGAATCAGCTATACATATACATATACATATATCCCCATATCCCTTCCCTCTTGTGTCTCCCTCCCACCCTCCCTATCCCACCCCTCTTCATGGTCACATAGCACTGAGCTGATCTCCCTGTGCTATGCAGCTGCTTCCCACTAGCTATCTATTTCACATTTGGTAGTGTATATATGTCAATGCTACTCTCTCACTTCGTCCCAGGTTACCCTTCCCCCTCCCAGCGTCCTCAAGTCCATTCTCTACGTCTGTGTCTTTATTCCTGTCCTGCCCCTAGGTTCATTAGAACAATTTTTTTTTTAGATTCCATATATATGTGTTAGCTTACAGTATTTGTTTGTCTCCTTCTGACTTACTTCACTCTGTATGACAGACTCTAGGTCCATTCACCTCACTACAAATAACTGAATTTCGTTTCTTTTTATGGCTGAGTAATATTCCATTGTATATATGTGCCACATCTTCTTTATCCATTCATCTGTCAATGGACACTTAAGTTGCTTCCATGTCCTGGCTATTGTAAATAGAGCTGCAATGAACATTGTGGTACATGACTCTTTGAATTATGGTGTTCTCAGGGTACATGCCCAGAAGTGGGATTGCTGGGTGGTATGGTAGTTCTATTTTTAGTGTTTTAAGGAACCTCCATACTGTTCTCCATAGTGGCTGTATCAATTTACATTCCCACCAACAGTGCAAGAGGGTTCCCTTTCTCCATACCCTCTCCAGTATTCACTGTTCGTAGATTTTTTGATGATGGCCATTCTGACTGGTGTGAGGTAATACCTCATTGTGGTTTTGATTTGCATTTCTCTAATGATTAGTGATGTTGAGCATCCTTTCATGTGTTTGTTGGCAATCTGTATATCTTTGGAGAAATGTCTATTTAGGTCTTCTCCCATTTTTGGATTGGGTTGTTTGTTTTTTGTTATTGAGCTGCATGAGCTGCTTGTATATTTTGGAGGTTAATCCTTTGTCAATTGCTTCATTTGTAAATATTTTCTCCCATTCTGAGGGTTGTCTTTTCATCTTGTTTATGGTTTCCTTTGCTGTGCAAAAGCTTTTAAGTTTCATTAGGTCCCATGTGTTTATTTTTATTTCTATTTCTCTAGGAGGTGGGTCAAAAAGTACCTTGCTGTGATTTATGTCATAGAATGTTCTGCTTGTGTTTTCCTCTAAGAGTTTGATAGTGTCTGGCCTTACATTTAGGTCTTTGATCCATTTTGAGTTTATTTTTGTGTAAGGTGTTAGGAAGTGTTCTAACTTCATTTTACATGTAGCTGTGCAGTTTTCCCAGCACCACTTATTGAAGAGGGTATCTTTTCTCTATTGTGTATTCTTGCCTCCTTTATCAAAGATAAGGTGACCATATGTGCATGGGTTTATCTCTGAGTTTTCTATCCTGTTGACAGGATAGAAAACCCAAATATATCCATTGATCTATATTTCTGTTTTTGTGTCAGTACCATACTGTCTTGATTACTGTAACTTTGTAGTATAGTCTGAAGTCAGGGAGCCTGATGCCTCCAGCTCCGTTTTTCTTTCTCAAGATTGCTTTGGCTATTTGGGGTCTTTTGTGTTTCCATACAAATTGTGAAATTTTTTGTTCTAGTTCTGTGAAAAATGCCATTGGTAGTTTGATAGGGATTGCACTGAATCTGTAAATTGCTTTGAGTAGTCTAGTCATTTTCACAATGGAGACCGGGCAAACTTCTTTAGCATCCTCTTGGCTGCTCTAGACAAGCCTTTCACTCTGCATTTTGATGTACGGATCTTGTTTTTGACTCCTAGGCAAAAGGAAGCACGGCTGTGGAAGGGCTTTTGGCAGAACTGGGGTTTGGAGTCTCAGACTCTGGGGAGTTGGGGAGAGAGGGAAAGTTATCATTTTACAGGACCTTGCCTGGCTTGGGAGGACAACAACAGCAAGAGACCCACCAGGATGGCACTTCTCTGTCCCACAGCTGGTGTTTTACCCAACTTGAGTCAGAAGGGGGAGACCCGAGTTCATTGTCTGCAGGATAGTGTCTGCTCTGAAACTTTTGACTAACATTTCTTCTCAAAGCTGAATCCCTTAAAGGTACCACAGACTTCCGTGCTGCTCTAGGAGAAAACTCTTAGATACAAATAATGCTGTATATGATTCTTCCCTCTGTAATTTGTTTTTAACCTCCACTCACTAGCTATATGAGCAGGTGCAGTTACTAACCCCCTTGGAGACTTAGTTTTCTGTAAAAAGCAATAATGGAATTGTGCCTACCTGAGGGGTGCTTCCGCTGCGGAGCACAGGCTCCGGAGGCGCAGGCTCAGCGGCCATGGCTCACAGGCCCAGCCGCTCTGCCACACGTGGGATCCTCCCAGACCAGGGCACTGAACCCGTGTCCCCTACCTCAGCAGGCAGACTCCCAACCACTGCACCACCAGGGAAGCCCCCTGAGGGTTGCTTTTGAAGAGGACTAAATCCAATTACATAGGTAGGTGCTCAGCTCAGTGCCTGGATGGTAGCTGCTAATGACAGGAACAATCAAAAATTCAGATTCCCACAGGGTTCACTACAAAGACAGAAACCCAGCCATGCTGGCCAGGTTCCAAAGAGCTCCTAGGGAAACTTTATTTCCTCAGGGTAAGGCCTGGAATAAGTGAGTGCCCCCTCTCTCCCACCCGAATTTCCCTTTCTCCCATGCTCCCTGGTTTTTCACTTGGCCTAAAACAACTTAATCTGCTGCACCTGTCTTGGATTTGACTTTAGAGAGTATGTAGCTTCAGAGATGCAGAGCAGCAGAAAAAACAGATAGGATAGTCCTGGAATTCTGTACGAACAGGGAAGGGGGAACCAGGAGCAGGCTCGCTTTTCTGAAAAAAAATGGGGAGAAAACCTAGCCAGACAGCAGGGGTATCAAGCAGAGTTCTTTCTCCCTCTGGTGTCTGTACCCTGGAAGTCGACAGAGACCCCAGCTCTCCTAAGACACCCATACATCTTGGCTGTACCATGAAGAGTAAAATAAAGGGACTGCTACTTAACAGTGTCACACAAGTGCCTGGGACTTCTCACTCTTAGGCTTGGCCGGAGGAGGGGGATGGGCACGTAAATATTTTAAAATCCCGTGGGGCATGGGGAGGGAAGCAGAGCATCCCACAGATAACAGGGATGAGTTTAGGACAAACACAAGAGCCGAAATATTCCCCTGGTTACCCTGACAGCCAGTCAAATTCTAACTTTAGGTCCAAAGAGCCTGGGGCACAGTGTAGAAGCAGTAGGCACCCCTGCTTCTAGTTCCACAGTCACTTACCTGGCTCTCCCATTTTAATTCTGTAGAGGCTCAGGCCACATTTCTTCTCCTAAAATCCCATCCCCTTATCATCTTTTACCTTGTATATTCCACACGGCTTCCTTGTATTTCAAATTCCTTGAAGGCAGGGCCCAGAAATCCTACTATTCTGCAGGCTCATCTTACAAAGAACGTCTCCTAAGTGCTCTGCGATTTTTTTTTTTTTTTTTTTTTTGCGGTACGCGGGACTCCCACTACCGTGGCCTCTCCCGTTGCGGAGCACAGGCTCCGGACGCGCAGGCCCAGCGGCCATGGCTCACGGGCCCAGCCGCTCCGCGGCATGCGGGACCCTCCAGGACCGGGGCACGAACCCATGTCCCCTGCATCGGCAGGCGGACTCCCAACCACCGCGCCACCAGGGAAGCCCTGCTCTGCAATTTTTAATATGATGGTTACATAAATCAAATTGAAATGAAAACTGCCATGTTGACTTTGTTTCATAAAAAGTTTATTTCCCATGGTAAAAGTTTAAATAAATAAATAATGTATAAATTAATTTTTAAAAAGCTTAAAGTCTTTAACTGTCCTTTCAAATCCAGTGCATTGCCTGTCCGTTACTTAAAGAACCGCCGCTGGTTGAGGAGCCTGACATCATTGGCAGCATTGTCCGTTCCCGGAGCCACAGAGGGGAGATCTTCAATTATGGAGGTAGTCTGTAAGGTGGTTAAGGAAGGAAAAGTTCCTGAGGATTTCCACTCGCACTACTGTCCAGGCACAGTTGCTGTACTCCTTGGACTTCAGGTACTGCACGATCTGCAGGTAATATTTCTTCAGGTGAAGAATGGTCATGTTTACCCCGGTGAAGTTTTCCTTCTCCATTATTTCCCCCAGGATTGTCTCCAGACGATCCATCTGCCGAGAGACTTCCGCAAGGAGGTTCTTCTCACTGATGGTCTCTGTCCAGCCGGTGCTAGAGAAGTTTCTTCTGAGAATACAAAAGATCTGCTGGAGCATCTCATAGATGACCAATACGGCGTCTTCCTTCTGGAACTGCTGTGGTTGCTTAATCTCATCAGGGACCTTGAAGTCCATCCTCTCCTCGAGGCAGTGTTGAGGCATTCCAGGTAACTGCAGCAGCTGCAGCAGGAGTTTCTGACATGCCAAACTGCTGCTCCTTTGTTGGAATTGAAGCAATCTGTAGCTCGTGGAAAGAGCTGTGGTGGAGAAACACAACAGGAGAGCAATTTGGAGGATGCACCTGTGGGTCATGATGAAAACAGGAACAGCGTTATCTGGTCTACTACTAGATGCTGAAGCCAAGTCTTCAAGAGTTTGCAGTGTGAATGTCCTTTCTCCATGAGTGTGGACTACTTATATAGGGTGGCCCTCCACTCCTTCTGTTGGGGAGGAATTTCCCACTTTCAGTTCTCCCTTTCAGTTTTCCTATGTCATTTAACTTATTAGTTGTCTCTAAAATTCTTTTTCTTTAAGCTCCTTGTTATTTTCTTTTATATATATTAGGGGGGGAAATATACAAACAGTGAGGATTTCTAATGTTTTGTAAAGTTTCAGTGAATTGCTAAATGCTAAAGAAAAAAATAAGCCAAATCATTTTGAACTTGACTATTACAGGGTTCTTTCACTTGGAAAGGATTTTTTCTTTTTCTTTTTGCATAGTTTGAGATTTGGGAGGTGGTCTTTGTTTGTAAGAGAGTTTTCTTTTTCCTAAGAACTAGGTTTCAGTCCCAATACACTATTACAAATCAATAAATACATGCAGTTTATTATTTTAAAAAGACACCTATTTTTCTTCTAACTAAAATAGAATAATGTCAAACTAAGCTGATCTGAATTTTTTTTGTAGGGCCTTAACCATAAGCAGCGAGACATCACATGACTTTTTCATCCTTAATTTATTGCTTTATCTGGCAATCTCAGCTCTCCAGAATATAACTGAGAACTAGAAATTAAGTAATATCTCTAAGCAGGCAAAATGAATGTTACATGGGTCATGCATAAAAGTCCATGGTTCCTCTTTAGGGGGCCTTTGTGACCATTATTGAGGGCCAATGTATTTTTTGTACATACTTCTAACAATCTAAGTGTCTGATTTTCCATTTGCATGCAAATATGTACCTCATATTAAAAGGAGGTCCAGAAGGAAAATGGAGGAAAACAATCAAGTAATCAGGGGATTTTACTATTGAGACAAGTGGTTCTAGCTCAATATTTTGGAGACCATTTTTGAATTTGAGTTTAGTAACTGATTTTGATAAGAGAGGACTCAGTAAAAATAATCAAATTATGATTTTTTTGTCCTGCTTCTATAGACAGGGAGATGTAGAGTACATTTTTAAAGATTTCAAGACAAAAATAAGTTCTAATAATTATGACATTTAAAGTAATCACATTCAGTTTTCAGGAAACCTTGCATTATCTTTCAACCTGAATTTACTAAATCCACACTGTGGGCAGCTGTAGCATGAGCTGCTGCAGATTGTAATCCTCACTCTCATGGATCATACAGTTAAGCAGGGGACAAGAATATTTATCAAAGAAATACACAAAACTAAAAATGCAATGGTAACAAGTGTTACAGAGGAGGGGTAAGTGATATTGTGGGTACCTATGATATAAGGGGACCTATGATATAAGGACATAATGTAGTAGAAGAAATCAGAGAAGACTGCCCTGGGGTAATGACACTGGAGCTAAAATCAGAAGGAAGATCAGATGGGACTGCATGTGCAAAAGCCCTGTGGTGGGAGGATGCATGGTAAGGTAAAGGACTAGACTGAAGACCACTGTGATTTTCAAGTCAGAGAGTGGTCAGAGAATGTTTGTACCTGGATTTTTCCCTATGATAATAAGATAGCTAGGAGAACAAAAAAATAAGCTCAAAATGGATTAAAGACCGAAATGTAAGGCCAGACACTATAAAGCTCTTAGAGGAAAACATAGGGAGAACACTCTATGACATAAATCACAGCAAGATCTCTTTTTGACCCACCTCCTAGAGAAATGGAAATAAAAACAAAAATAAAGAAATGGGACCTAATGAAACTTCAAAGCTTTTGCACAGCAAAGGAAACCATAAACAAGACCAAAAGACAACCCTCAGAATGGGAGAAAATATTTGCAAATGAAGCAACTGACAAAGGATTAATCTACAAAATTTACAAGCAGCTCATGCAGCTCAATATCAAAAAAACAAAAAGCCCAATCCAAAAATGGGCAGAAGACCTAAATAGACATTTCTCCAGAGAAGATATACAGATTGCCAACAAACACATGAAAGAATATTCAACATCACTAATCATTAGAGAAATGCAAATCAAAACCACAATGAGGTATCATCTCACACCAGTCAGAATGGCCATCATCAAAAAATCTACAAACAGTAAATACTGGAGAGGGTGTGGAGAAAAGGGAACCCTCTTGCACTGTTGGTGGGAATGTAAATTGATACAGCCATTATGGAGAACAGTATGGAGGTTCCTTAAAACACTAAAAATAGAACTACCATACCACCCAGCAATCCCACTACTGGGCATATACCCTGAGCACACTATAATTCAAAAAGAGTCATGTACCGCAATGTTCATGGCAGCACTGTTTACAATAGCCAGGACAGGGAATCAACCTAAGTGTCCATCGACAGATGAACGGATAAAGAAGATGTGGCACATATATACAATGGAATATTAGCCATAAAAAGAAACAAAATTGAGTTATTTGTAATGAGGTGGTTGGACCTAGAGTCCATCATACAGAGTGAAGTAAGTCAGAAAGAGAAAAACAAATACCGTATGGTAACACATATATACATATATATGGAATCCAAAAAAAAAAATGGTTCTGAAGAATCTAGGGGCAGGACAGGAATAAAGACACAGACGCAGAGAATGGACTTGAGGACACGGGGAGGGGGAAGGGTAAGCTGGGATGAAGTGAGAGAGTGGCATGGACATATATACACTACCAAATGTTAAATAGATTGCTAGTGGGAAGCAGCTGCATAGCACAGGGAGATCAGGTCAGTGCTTTGTGACCACCTAGAGGAGTGGGAGAGGGAGGGTGGGAGGGAGACGCAAGAGGGAGGAGATATGGGGATATATGTGTATGTAGAGCTGATTCACTTTGTTATACAGCAGAAACTAACACACCATTGTAAAGCAATTATACTCCAATAAAGATGTTTTAAAAAAAAAAGATAGCTGGGAGATAGGATTATTAGGCATTTTCAAAATTTTGTGCACTTTTTTGTTTGAAAGAATTTAATTAAGGTTACTTAATTTTTAGCCTTTCTTTTGTTTTATTCACGTCTAAATTTTTTCTATAATGATTATATGTTACTTGTGCCATTAGAAAACAAAAAGCACCTAGTTATATTGAAAAGCAGGACACAAAATTGTACATACTATGCAACTATGTAGAAGTATGTAGAGAAAAAAAATAATAAAAGGAAATATGCCAATATTTTAATAGTGATTATGTTTGATTTGTGAAACTAAAGGATGATTTGTTTTGCATGTTTTTTCAATTTTCCACAGTGAATGTATTCTTTCATTATTGATTAATCTACAGTAAAGAAACAATAAACTCAGCATTTCTGGTTACTCTGCATCTTATGTGGGTTTCATTCTCTCTGGCCTTTTGATCTTTTCATGCCAGCTCTGAACAGAATGTCAGCCATCTCATGAGTTCTGCACAATGGATTTTGGAAAAAGCAAAATCATCTCTTAGCTGTTCCACTTTTTTTTTTTTTTTTTTTTTGGCTGTGTTGGGTCTTCATTGCTGTGAGCAGGCTTTCTCTATTTCCAGTGAGCGGGGGCTACTCTTCATTGCGGTGTGCAGGCTTCTCATTATCGTGGCTTCTCTTGTTGCGGAGCACGGGCTCTAGGCATGCAGGCTTCAGTAGTTGTGGCACGTGGGCTCAGTGGTTGTGGCGCACGGGCTTAGTTGCTCCGCGGCATGTGGGATATTCCCGGGCCAGGGCTCGAACCCGTGTCCCCTGCATTGGCAGGCGGATTCTTAAACCCTGTACCACCAGGGAAGCCCCTCAGTTGTTCCACTTTAAAATGCTCAGTTATGTCAGTCGTTGAATAATTCCTCAAGGTTTCTTCTTTTTTAAAAGGATACTTGGATTAGCCTGGAATCATCCATGGCTCACACACAAAGGCCAATGCAAGGAGTCACAGAGGTCAGTCAACCTAGAAGTGGTCCATTGCACTCAGGGAAGGGAGGTCGTCTGAGGAGTCTGGTCACTGGGGCCTGCCCCTCCAGGAAAATTCGTGTAGAGCTGACCTCCCCAGGTGTGACAGAGGGTCTGCTCATCCTGCCCACATCCAACGGCTTCTGATCCTCCCTGCTAAGAGAGTTCATACTCTAATGGAATAAAAATAATAGCAGTGGCATTAGTAGCAGTAGTATTAGTTACCATATACTGAACACTTACTATGTGCCATTCTCTGAATAATCCTCATAGTAAATCTTTGAGATGAGTTATTGTCATCCCCATTTTAAAAGGGCAAGACTGAGGCTCAGAGAGGCTAAGTAACGTGCCCAAGATACACACAGCTAACAAGGTGGGCTGATTACAGTCAAAGCTGTGCTCTTTCCTTATGCCACAGTTAGAATATGAAGTAGACCACGGACAGTGCCTTCATATAGATACATGGTACAAACCATGGTGGCAGTGCTAACTCTCAAAGGAAAAAGGAATTATAGCTGATGGGGAGGATAAGGAGGCAAGCAGTGCAAATTAAGAAATGGTGGCCATGGTGCAGGCAATATGGTGGAGGTCGCTCTAGATCAGTGCTGCCCAGAAGAAATATAATGCAAGCCATACATGCAATTTATTTATTTATTTATTTATTTATTTATTTGTGGCTGCATTGGGTCTTTGTTGCTGCATGTGGGTTTTCTCTAGTTGTGGCAAGCGGGGGTTACTCTTCATTGTGTTGCGCTGGCTTCTCATTGTGGTGGCTTCACTTGTTGTGGAGCATGGGCTCAGGGCACGCAGGCTTCAGTAGTTGTGGCATGTGGGCTCAGTAGTTGTGGCACGTGGGCTCTAGAGCTCAGGCTCCGTAGTTGTGGTGCATGGGCTTAGTTGCTCCGCGGCATGTGGGATCTTCCCGGACCAGGGCTCAAACCTGTGTCTCCTACATTGGCAGGCGGATTCTTAACCACTGTGCCACCAGGGAAGCCCCCATACATGCAATTTAAAATTTTCTAGTAGCCACATCAAAAGAGTAAAAATAAACAAGTGAAGTTAATTTTGACTGTATATTTTATTTATCACCATATATCCAAATATTTTCATTTCAACATGTACCAATATAAAATTATTAATGAGATAGTTACATTCTTCTTTTTCACACTGCCTTCAAAATACTTTTACAGTCATAGTACAGCTCAGTTGGGACTAGTCAAGTGCTCAGTTGGCCACATGTGGTTGATGGCTACCATGGTGGACAGCACAGCTGAAGACAGAGGGAGCAGCACGAACAGAGCCAGGAGAATGGACAAGTTTGCAGGGAACACATAGAAGGAGCTTCAAATTGTGGACAAGCTCTGTGCTAAGAGTCAAGGGGATTGAGGGTGGAAAAATCAGCTCGAGATGTACTGTGGAGGCTCTTGAATACCAGAGTGCGGCGTTTGTACTTAATTCAAGAGGTCTTTGGGCATAGAGGGCACTATGTTTTGCTCTGGGCAGAAGAATAGGCAGAAATGTTGGAGGTGAACTGAAGCAGGGAAAAATCTCACCCAGGGGCTCTCATGGCTGTAGAGGCTGAAAATAGAGATGCTAGCTAAGGAACTGGAAGAAGGGGGTGGGTACAGAATTATAAATTCATCTTGTCCTCTGTTGTTGGAAGCCATTTTTCACTTCCTCCCTCTGTGGAGACTTTTCTTTGTGCATTCTCTCCTACCAGCTTTCTGCGGTCCAGAGAACTACTTCCAGTCCCTGTATCAGTTTCTTCTGGTTAATGAGGTTTTTCAGAGAGGCAGAGTGACATTTAGAAAGTAAAACCTGAATGATGTTTCTAGCCATTTGAAATCTTTTGAATTTGGAACTGCTTTGCTATAAACCTCAGAGACAGAAAGAGTTTCCTTCTCTTTTTTGATACAATTATCTATGGAGGAAAACTATGTCTCTAGAAATCAAAATTACAGTTGTCTTCTCTCTTCCTCATCTCTTCAAATACTTTTTCAACAAAAACGGCCCTATAAAAGATGATAAATTGGACAAGATGAAGAGTTAGCAAGAAGTTCGTGAGCAGTGGCAAAACAGAAATTAAGGCAAAAAACAATCTTTCAGGGATATCTTGGAAGGGGAAACAACGTGTATATTAAGAGAGTGTTTTGACACGTAAGGGGAGAATTCCCCATTCCTCCTTCTGAAAAAAAAAAGTTTACATAATATACATAGAAAGTCATGCACAAATGTCAAGTATACAATCAACAAATCATAAAATATAAACTTCTGCACACCTTTGAAACCACAAACTAAGTGAAGACATAAACACTACCAACAGACATAAACACTACCTGGCCCCTTTCCCCTCCCCCATCACATTCCAGTGCCCCTCTCTCCTTCCCCATCACTAAGCTCCTCCCCCAGCATCACTACTGCCTTTTAACAGCCTAGATTCTGCCTGTTTTTGAACTTTGTATGAACGACTTCTTTCACTCAATAGTATGTCTGCGAGATTCATCTATGTTTTTGTGTGCAGTTATAGTTCATTAATTTGAAGGAATGTGTCATATCCATGCAGAAATGCCACAGTGTTTTATCTTTTCCACTACTGATAAACATTTGGAATTTTTTCCTCCTGATTTTGTCATTATGATTAATTTTGCTATGAAAAACCTTGTTGGTATCTTTTGGTGCACATTTGTACAGCCTTCTGTTGGCTATATGCCTAGGATGAAGTAAACGGGTCATAGAATATGCATATGTTCAGATTTAGCAGTTAATAACAAACATATTTTCCAAATGTTTGTACGAATGTATATTCTCACTATCGATGTATGGGATGTCAGTTGCATTACACTCTTGCTAACACTTGGTATTGCCAGTCTGCTTAATTTTAGCCATTCTAGTTATGCATAGTGATATCGCATTATAGTTTTAATTCGTATTCCTTGATTATTAACAAGGTTCAGCACCTTTTCGTATGCTTATTGATCATTTGGCTATTTTCTTCATGAGGGGCCTAGTCAAATCTCTTGCTGACTGTCTCAGATATTTTTATCATTATCTACAGATGATGTAATTGTGTACATACAAACTACAAAAGAATACATAAACTATTAGAATTTTAAAATGAATTTAGCAATGTCATTGAAAATAAGATCAATATTAAAAATCAATCACCTCGGGCTTCCCTGGTGGCGCAGTGGTTGGGAGTCCGCTTGCCGATACAAGGGACACGGGTTCGTGCCGCGGTCTGGGAAGATCCCACATGCCGCGGAGCGACTGGGCCCGTGAGCCATAACTGCTGAGCCTGCGCATCTGGAGCCTGTGCTCCGCAACGGGAGAGGCCACAGCAGTGAGAGGCCTGCGCACCGCAAAAAAAAAAAAAAAGAAAAAAAAAATCAATCACCTCTTTTTATAGTAGCAATAAAAAATTGGAAAATGACATTTAAAAATGATACCAAAACTGTTGACAGGACTTTACTGGTGGCACAGTGGTTAAGAATCCACCTGCCAATGCAGGGGACACAGGTTCAAGCCCTGATCCCATGTGCTGTGGAACAACTAAGCCCGTGCGCCACAACTACTGAGATTTTGTTCTAGAGCCCGCGAGCCACAACTACTGAGCCCACCTGCCACAACTACTGAAGCCCATGCACCTAGAGCCCATGCTCCGCAACAATAGAAGCCACCGCCATGAGAAGCCCATGCACTGCAACGAAGAGTAGCCCTGCTCGCCACAACTAGAGAAAGCCCACATGCAGCAACGAAGACCCAATGCAGCCATAAATAAATAAATAAATATTAAAAAATAAAAAATAAAATAAAAATGATACCATTGACAGTAACATGAAACGTCTACTACTGAGAAACTGTCATAGCCAGGAGGAGCCTAAGGAGACATAGTAATTAAAGGTAATGTGGCATATTCTAAATGATATCCCAGAACAGAAAAAGAATATTAGGTAAAGACTAAGGAGATCTGAATAAAGTGTCGACTTTAATTTTTTAAAAAGCTAGCATTGACAGGGCAAGTTATCTTCACCTTGGGCCTCTAAGTACAAGTCTATAGATGAATTTTTGATTCAAATAAGATGGCCAGAAACCAATGAAAAATATAACTTTTTTTTCTCTTACACTGAGGTTGTGTTTTTTTTTTTTTCACCTTGACCATCAATGAGGATTAAGCAACTTCTCCAACTTATTCTTTTTGGAAGTGAGCAACGGACATGTAAGCACATGATGAGGCGGTGAGCATCAGTGAGAAGGGAAATCAGAGTCTGCAATAGGAGACTGTCAAGGCCAGCCTTCTCCTGAAAGACACACATTCATTTAGTGAACAAATATTTATTTAGCAAACATTTCTTAACCACTTCATAAAGAAAAAAAAAGCAACTATTGCCATTTCATTGGACTATCTTAAAAATGTCTCTCAGTAAAGTTTTGCTGCTGGCTTGATTATATATCTTGCACAGTCGTTCTGAGGTTTATTTCAACATATTTATGCTTTATTATTGTTGCAAGTATGAATGCAATGATTTTTTCATTACATTTTCTAATTTTTAATGGACTGTTTTGTTACATTTTCACACACACACACACACACACACGAAAATAACTAATTTTGGTTTTTTATCCAGCCAACTTTGCAAACACTGTGTCTAAATGTTTTTGGTTGATTTTTCAAATTTTTAGATAAACAAATACATTGCCTGCAAGTAAAAAAATTAAAGGACTGAAAATCTCAAGTGTGATGACCATATGGAGCAACTGCTCTTTGGTGTGTAAATTTGTACAACTACTTAAAAAACATTATCTAGCAAAGTTGAAAATATGCACGGCCTATGACCCAGTAAGTCGACTCTTAGCACTTACCCTGGAAAAAAATCATGTAAATCTGCATCAGGATATAAGTAAAGAATATTCATAGCAGCATTATTCATAATAGTCCCAAACTAGAAACAGCCCAAATATCCCTTAAAATTGTCTGGATAAATATGTTGTTATCTGTGCTTATAATAGGGTTGTTAATAAGAATGAAAAGTAAGAACCACAACTGTATGCACAAACAGGGATAAATCTCACAAACACAGTGGTGAGTGAAAGAAACTCAACTCCAAAGCATACATATTCCATTTATATAAAATTTTAAAATAGGCAAAAGTAGACTATATTTTAGGGTAAAATTATAAAGAAAAGTGAGGAAGTGATTACCATAAAATTCAGGATAGTGGTCACCTTTAATGAGGAGGGTAGGAGTTATGTCCATGAAGGATTGTGATCGGTGGTGAGGCTTCCAGAATGTTGCAAAATCTGACTGTTTTTATTGGTTGGTAGTTACCTAAGTATTTGCTTTAATTATTCTAAAATTTGTGCTACTGTTCTGTGCACTTTTGTGTATGATTTTTATACTTAATAATAAAAGAGGTTAGTAAACAAGAATCAAAACTGTGCACGCATACTTCCTCTTATGTAAATCATTTAGCTGATAATCCTGGACAATAGCAACCACAAGAGTATAATGTTTTCCCATACTTCTTACTTGTCTAAATTATAATGAAAATAAGCAGAATTGGACAATAAGAAGAAGATGAACAGAAATTCAAACTCACTCTGGGCAGTAAGTATCCTTTCAATCTGGTATGATAAATGTATATGAGTGACTCTCAAAGTGTGGTCTGAGGACCCCAGGGGTTCCCAGATACTCTTTCTGGGGTCTTCAAGATCATCCATTTTCCAACTGGATGTCTGCGTGAGACTGGATTTCCTTCAAAGACTTGAATCAGAGCAATGCATCACAACAGACTGAATGCAGCGCAGATATGAGAACCCAGCTGCCTTCTATTAAACTAGGCATTCAAGAGATTTGCAAAACTTTAAGACTTTTTTGTTAATTTTTGTTAATTTTGGAAACTGTAGTTATTCTGTAGTTATTTTTCATCAAAGTGTTTTTATGTTAAGATATAATGGGGTTTTGTTATTTTTAAAAGAATAAATATTTAAAGCATTCTCAGTTTTAATTTCTAACATGGTAAATACCAATGAATATAACCTGTATAAATACAAACTCTTTGAGGTCTCAATAATTTTCAGAGTATCAGTGGGTCTTGAGACCAAAACCTTTGCAAACTGCTGATGTTGATAATATTTACAAGTACCTATTTGGGTGGTTAACAAAGATGAGTATTATGGGTTTACAATAACATTCGTCTTTTTCTTTATTGGTTGTTGTATTCAAATCGCGGGATAAAAAATGTGACCGTTTTTCCTGACCTTGGGTAGCAACTGTGGTGTGAAATTATGTTTGGAGTAGTAAAGTCCATTGAAAAAGGCTGAGGTTGGGAGGTAATGAGGGCACAGGAGAGGAGGAGGAGCTTGGTTCCAAAACAATACTCTCCACACTCATCAGCGGTAATCTCACCAAGAGTCCTAATTTCACTGGAGAAATTTTACTCAGTGGCCTAGAGAGTTCCTGTGAAACTTAGGGACGATGATGGAGAAGTCCATACCCAGCCTGAGGGAAGCATCTGTCTTCCCAGTGCGGCCTCGCTCTCACCCTCACTCAGCACCCGAGGCTGATTCTGTCCAGGCTGGGGCTTCCCTGTATCCACAGCCAACAGCTGGTGACACACAGACCTCCACCTTCAGGCCTCCGACCTGGTGTGAAGAGGTTGAATATGCAGATAAGATCTTAAGTGCCACTGGTTTCAACCTCTTCTCTCTTCCCTTTTCTCACATCCTGGATGTCTTGTCACAGGCCTTTGACTAGACTCATTCCACAGTTTTTGTCCTGGTCACTTCAGCATGCAGCTGGGACTAGGCCACTTGGCTCAGGGCCCTGCCTAGTTCTAGCGAACTCCCCCAGCATGTGCACAACCAGAGGATCCTACACTCTGCACCCCCCGTCACCCTCAGAATGCTCCCATCGAAAGGTTGATGGCCCAGGAACACGCAGGAGCTGCCCATCCCATGTCTCTCACTGTTTGTTGCCAGGACCCCGCTGCTGCTGGACATTCCAGATTGGCCCTCTCTGAACATGCCCCCATCTACATCAAGCCTGGATTTACTTTCCCCTTCAAATAGCAGGCCATTCTCTGAGCTGGACTTACTTAATTCTTACAATCACTCTCAGGAGTGAATTGAGCCAGGCCAGCCTAAGGTTGAGAAGAGAATTAAATGGGCAACACATTTCCAGCAGCTGCTGAGCAAGCATCAGCTGCCTTCCCTCTGCTAACACGTGGGCACGTCTTACTGTATGTGTTCTGTGTGAGTTTCCTGTCTCTGAAGCAGTTTCTGAATCTTCTTTAAAGTGAAACAGCGGAAAGCAAAACCCTCTACATAGTTCAAACTTACAAGGAACTTTAGCTTTCTTTCATCATCAGGGATTGTGTAATGAACCGGGGAATGCAAAAATAGCAACAAACTTGAGGCAACAAGTGAAGGAATCTAAATGCAAGTTGCCAAATTGGATTTGGAGATTGAGGTTGGGATTCCCCTCTGGCCTGGCGTCTTGGCTGAGTTGAGTGCACAGAGCAGAGGATTCCTCCGACTGCCTGCAAGATGCCTGTGTCATTCTGGTGGAAACTTTTAGCTCCTAAACTCAAGGGATAAGCAAGAAACCAGTGGAGGAAGGGGCGTCCTTGTAGACAGCTGGCGTGTGAGCCAAGTATGAATGCTTCTGTCTGGAACTCTGGGATATTTGTTGCAACGCACTTGACTCAGTCATCCCAGTGAATGGCTATTTCTCCTCTCCCTTGTCCAGTGGTTGACCTGGCACTAAAATGCCTCCTGAACAGCTCTCTTGGAACTGCCTCATCTTCCTGACCACAGACCCAGAACATCAGGAACTAATCTTCTAACCAGATTCAAATAGAAGAGCTAATAAGTAAGGAGCACTTAGTAACTGCCTGGTACCATTCTGAGCACCTTACATAAATTAAAGCAATTAATCCTCACCACAGTTTTATGAAGTGGTTTTATGATGATCTCAGTTTAACAGCTAAGGAAACTGCACCCAGTTCTCCCTCCCTCTGGTACAAAATTTAACAATAGCATCCTGGTCTCCAAGTTTCAGCAGGAACATTCAAGGCCTGGTATAACTTTCCCATCTCTCATTTCAAGATCCCTGGTAGGGAGGAAAACTTGGTCTTGTTCCTAGCCCTTATTTCTTTTTTATTTCTTATTTTTTTAAAATGTCCAATTTTGTCAACGCTTTGATTTAGCTCTTGCTTCCAAATGGCCTGCACAGTGTCTCTGGCCCTTTTCTCATTGTCCAGTTCTTTAAGTGTCTTTCTATATCCATCTATCAGTCCTAAAGTACCCATTCTTTGATAATGTCTCTCCACTTTACAATGCGGCTCCAGGCCTATGCGTTTGCCTTGCAAATCCAGTGCTTCCATTAGAACACTTATCATCCTGTTGTGTAACTGATAGCTAATTTTTGGCTCCTCCAGCAGATTAGACTTTTAAGTCTGAATTTCGTATGCCCAGTCATTAGCACAGCGTCCAGCCCATGGTAGGAATTTAAGTATTGTTGATTGAATAAATGCTATGCTAGGAATATGTGGTTTGATGAGCTTCTGACTATCAAATTGCAAGGGGTTGTCTCAGCACTGTTTGCTGAGGGTTCATTTCATAAGTTCTCCTGACAAGAATTCGAGCACCTGATATATTCCTGAGCACATTGGTAGGCAATGTAAACAAAGGGAGACAAATAAAAATCAAAATAGAATACAGATTGGGATTGACATATATACACTAATACGTATAAAATAGATAACTAATAAGAACCTGCTGTATAAAAAATAAATAAAATAAAATTCAAGAAAGAAATAGAATACAATTTGTTTTGATAAAACTTAGATACTGTTTTAGCAAGTTTAGCTCCAATGCATGAGGATCTTCTTAGACTCTTTTCAGCATGGTGTGCTGTCCAAAAGAAATAGAAATTCAGTATCAAAAGTCTTTAAAGGGCAACATAGGTCCACACTGAAGTGTCTTGAAGAGAGAGCAAAGTGGAGAATGTCATAAAACTATTCAGTAAAACATGTTTAGTTCCTATTTTAATAGGACATGGAAAAGATGGAAAGTTAGTCAATTCACTTTACAAGGCTATTATAACCTGGTTAACAAAATCAGAGGAGAAAATCAAAGGACATTCATTATGGTCACCACTATATCCTGAGGGCAACATACAACCTGGCTTAGACGAAGTTTATATTTACTTCTAACTAGAGTATCATAATGACGCTAACTAGTGTATCATATCATTTACATAATGATGTAAATGAATTGCATCTTTAATGCAAATCTTTAATCAGGTTGCACATTCAGGCTCGGTGTTTCTTTTTTAAGAATAAACAAATATAAAAAGTTTTCTATGGTTAAAATTTATTTAATGCACAAAGCAAAAAATAAATAGACTCGGGCTTCCCTGGTGGCGCAGTTGTTGAGAATCTGCCTGCCAATGCAGGGGACACGGGTTCGAGCCCTGGTCTGGGAAGATCCCACATGCCGCGGAGCAACTAGGCCCGTGAGCCACAACTACTGAGCCTGCGCGTCTGGAGCCTGTGCTCTGCAACAAGAGTGGCCGCGACAGTGAGAGGCCCACGCACCGCGATGAAGAGTAGTAGCCCCCGCTCGCCGCAACTAGAGAAAGCCCTCGCACAGAAACGAAGACCCGGCACACCCAAAAATAAATAAATAAATAAATAAATTTATTTTTAAAAAATTAATAAATAAATAAATAAATAATTTTTTTGTTTTTTCTCTTAACCACAATTTAAAGTTGCACATAATATTATACAAACAAAAAATAAGTTAAAACTTTATAAATAGTTAAATAAATAAATTTTTAAATAGATAAATAAATCATCTGTAAGGAACTAGTGCCTGCAGAGTTGAACATGATGTTGCTTAATAGTCCTGAAAACATTTGACAAATTAATTCAATTCAGGGCATGATGAGAGCAGAAATGAGTCCTTGACATGGCAGCACAGGTGGGAGTGTGGTCTCGTTAGTGAGAATCATTTCCGTGTTGAAGCAGGTGTGTGTCATTCCTTCCTCCTGAGTCTTTCTTGCAAGTTTGTTGATGAAGAGAAGGATCTCATGAGTTCTGCTCTGACAATCTCCCAGGCACAAGGGCTGTATTTCTTCTCTTGCAGATAGACAGTGATTCTGTGGAAGTATTTCCTCACAGCCAAGATGGAGTCCTCCTTCAGCAGAGGAGTCCCTTCCAGCCCCGCCTCCTGCATCAGACAGGCTTGCAGGTCAGTGAGCTGCTGATAAAGTGCAGTGCAGAACCTGTCCAGGAGGGTCTCATCCCAAGCGGCAGCCGAGCCCTCTGTGCTGAAGAGCTGGAAGGTCTGCTGGATCATCTCATGGACGACAGCGATGGCTTGAGCCTTCTGGAACTGGTTGCCTCCAAACGCCTCCTGGGGGAATCCAAAGTCATTTCTGTCCTTCAGGCAGGAGAAGGGGGAGATTCTCCTCATTTGTTGCAGGAGCATCAGGGCCCTCGTGTTAGCCAGGCTGTGGGTCTGAGGCAGGTCGCAGCCCAGAGAGCAGTTGGAGTTGCAGCTGAGCAGCACCAGGGCCAGGAGTAAGGACACGGTGGGGGCCATCGGGGACCTTGCAGATGCTGCCGGCCTGGCTGAGGTGGGTGATTCTGTGAACCCTGCTCTCTAGGTTCTCTGAAGACCTTCCTTCAGGCCTGGGTCTTAAATGGGAATGAATTGGTTTCCATTTTCTGAATGTTCCCTCTTACTTTCTACTTCTGTTTTTGCTTTTCATTTTGCACTCTCCAGATAGGTTAGGGCAGCGTTTCTCAACCACTGTTTTTCTTCCTTGCCCCCCCTTCTCCTGCCCCCAGAGGCTTTCTAGATATTTTCTTTCCATATGGCCTCCCTATGAAATTTTGATACACAGATATACTGTGTACATCGATATGTACTCCATGCATATCTCTACTTTATAAATAGAAAAAGAAAGTGAAAAGATTATTCTTTTTATTCGATGCAGGGGTGAGTATGACAAAAAGATTTAGGCTAAAAATTAACTGTAAAAGCTACTGCAGTTAATTTAACATTTTGGTTAAGTGTGCAGAATGACTTTTAATGTAATACATTTACTTAATAAATAGGAATGTATCAAATTACATATTCAATAAAAATTTATACAAATACTTCATAAGAATACCAATGTATAGATATATTTAAAAATCTATCAAAACTGCTAAAACCATTGAAAATTTAAATGATTTTCTTAACATTTATTTGTAGGTAATTATTAGTTTTGATTCATATCATAAAATGATTTCTAACTTCACTAGCTGCTAGATATTCATCTAGATATTGTCAACAACTTTTTCTCTTTAGGACTAGACGTAATTATTGATCTCCTAGGTAACTTTTTTAGAATTAAATACTAAAATACAACCTATTTGTGCTTAATTCCCGATGCCCTCATCACACTGAGGTTCAAACATAAGCAAAATCCACAAGACAGACAAGGACAGCTTATAAGTAAGCAAAGGCCACCTCTCACACTATGACTTTGAGTTCAAGCATATGATGGAGAGAAAGTCCTCTAATGAAACATCAAGCCGCCATAGCTTGTAGCACTGATCCTGCATATTGTGTATCTTCCATGCACTCAATGTCAATGCCTCTCGTCTCATACACAAGAAAACCCAAAGAGAAAAATGAATACAAAGGAATGAGATTTTGCTGGATAGGGTTGAGCTTTGGAGTACCACCACCATTGTAGTAGCTAAGATTTATTCGCACCCCTAAGAACTAATGTTTGCACCCGTGGGAGTGATCTGCTCCCAGATGATTTAGGAATCATCATCGATTTGAATCTTTCTCTGTATTTTTGCATTGAATTTCAGATTCCCCAAAGGACTGTCCGAGGTTCCAATCCAAGCCTATTCTTTTCAAACAAAAGAAAACCATCTTTGTAATTAATTGAGAACTGGATAAATATTGATTGGTATCATGGAAAGAATTAACCTTCAACTCTGATCATGACTTCTTTTATTTTGCAGTGGATGTTCTGTGGCCTCAGCCCTCTCCAATTCTGATCTTTCAATAAATAATAGTGATGTGACCATCTTTCGCAAATCAGCTCTGTAGCAACTGGACCCTGTCGTATTCTCTGTAGTATCCTCGGCACCAGGCCCAGTGTAATCATGCAACAGGTACTTTTAACTAAAGCAGACTCTCAGATGTTCTCCTCCCACTGGAAAGCAGTTACGAATGACCAAGCTATTTTCCTTTATCACGGTCCTATTTGCTTGGATTATAATAGGCAGTGGCTAGTATTCCCACTCTACTCCTACTGGTATCAGTCATGCCTACTGAGTTTGTTGCTAGAACCACTAGGATTCTCTTTCCTTTAAGGTGCATATGGCTCTGGGGATTCAAGTTGTGAGAGCAGCACAATTTTCAGCCTTTGCCCGGCACTCTATTAAACTCAGGAGGATGGCCTTGTCGCTAATTTGTCCTCTACTAGGTCATGACAGAAAATAACCAGCTTGGTGTCACATACAGAGCCACATATCTGAATTCAAACTCTCCCTGATTCACACAGGTCACAGCAACCAGAAAATTAACCACGTTACTCTTCGGTGGATCATTATGGCTGTGGCAATGACTATCTATATACTGAGATTCTTTGGAGACTCCTCACAAACGTTGATGAACGATCATTTTCATCTTGTGTCTTCATTCCCTTCCAGGGGACAATGGGGTCCATTTCAGTTTGATTTCCAAATTTTGACACATAATAATTAAAGCATTACTGCAGGTTGAAAATGAAGAGTTTGGATTCTGAGTCCTCGGTCTGCTCTTTTGGCCTGATAAATGGCTCATTCTTCTTTATTTACATGAATATATTCTCTCTTCTGGATGCCAAGACATGTAGCCTTCAATGCCCTTTCTGGTCTGAATGTTTCTGTCCCCACAAAATTCGTATTTGGAAGTCCTAATCTCTGAAGTGATGGTATCAGGTGGCAGGCCCTTTAGGACTTGATTAGGGTGTGAAGATGGAGGCCTCACAAATGGAATTAGTGCCCTTATCAAAGAGGTCAGAGATAAATGCCTCCCTCTCCTGCTGTATGATGATACAAGGAGAACTCTGCAGTGTGAGACCTGAAGCAAGCTCTCACCAGAACTGGACCACGTGGACACCCAGATCTTGGATTTCCAGACTCTAGAACTGTGAGCAATACATTTCTGCTCTTTACAAACTACCCATTCTATGCTCTTTTGTTGAAGAAGCCCAAATAGTAAGACCTGACCTGACCTATTGTGTCCTCAGAATACCTCCCAGAAGTCTGTAAAATACCTAAAGCGAGAGGCACCATCTTACCCAACCCCGTTTCCTAGACAGCTAGTCCAGTCCCTGTCATTTCTGGAGCTCAATCCATACTCCTGAAGGGACCAGTGATGATAGTAATAGGAGAAGGAACAATACCAACATATATTAGATAGATGATATGAGAGGACGATAATCTACAGAGACTTTGGAAATTCTTCATGGTTCTACAAGGGAAGTGATAATGGAATATTGTGTGAGATATTTTTTTAAAGATCATTTGCAGGAATATTTTCTTCTTCAAGTTTGCATTTTCAATACTTAGAAGATCAGGATGAGAATCATGTGCCTGGACACAAATGGAAGAGTCGCTCTCCATCTTTTCTTCAGTCATCCTCAAGTACTTGCAAGGAGCTGCCTGATCATACTTTTCTCGTCTCCCTCAGGCAATAAGGAAACAACTTGTGTCTACATTTGTGGATGTAGCCTCCTAGGCTATGCCTTTGGGCATCAATTTGAATGCTTCTTTCCAACATTCTATGATGCTGTGAACTCTGAGTGACATCCGTGTCATCTTCCCCAAGCTGAACTTGTGGAATAAGAATTTGGGTCTGATTGTGGGTTTTTTTTTTTTTTTTCCTGTACGCGGGCCTCTCACTGTTGTGGCCTCTCCCGTTGCGGAGCACAGGCTCCGGACGCACAGGCTCCGGACGCACAGGCCCAGCGGCCATGGCTCACGGGCCCAGCCGCTCCGCGGCATATGGGATCCTCCCAGACCGGGGCACGAACCCGTATCCCCTGCATCGGCAGGCGGACTCTCAACCACTGCGCCACCAGGGAGGCCCTGTGGGTTTGTTTTTTATAAAATTTTCTTTATTTCAGCAAATGAACAATAAAAATGCATGAAATCATAATACCACTGAGTCTGAGAATAAACATCCAAACTTGACTGTTTTCTTTCTTTTAAGGCAGAACTGGAGGATGAGATTTTTTTTAACTTTTTATTTTATACTGGAGTATATTTGATTAACAATGCTGTGCTAGCTTCAGGTGTACAGCAAAGTGATTCAGCCACACGCATTCATGCATCCATTCTTTCTCAAACTCTCCTCCCATCTAGGTTGCCACATAATATTGAGCAGAGCTCCCTGTGCTACACAGTAGGTCCCTGTTGGCCATCCATCCCAAATATAGCAGTGTGTACATGGCAATCCCAAACTCCCCAACTATCCCTCCCCCACCCTTCTCCCTGGTAACCATAAGTTTCTTCTGTTAGTCTGTGGGTCCATTTCTGTTTTGTAAATAAGTTCATTTGTATCATTTTTTTTAGATTCCACATATAAATGATATTTTTCTTTCTCTGTGGGTCTGATTGTTTTTTAATGATGTGTGTGCAAGCAAGAACATTAGTTGTCCCCCTCCACCCCACCCAGAACTTCATTAGGACAAGTAGTTTAAAGATGAAAAGTGGTCTTATGCACTGAACTTGTCTCCTTGTCCATTAGTCATCCAATAACTTCCCAACTTCTTTGTAGTGAGATTTCCACGAGGATAAATCCAGGCCATGTAATGTGAGCAGAAGTGCTCTTGCCCTGTATAGTCCTGGCCCTTGAAAACCTCCCATGTGATGCACCAGACTTTTTCCCTTTACCACTGAGTGGAATAGACTCAAATACTGCAGAAAAATTTGGAGTCACCTGTTGATGATGGAAAAATCCACAAAACAGGGGCTACCCATGTCCCCGAATCACTCTTTGGAGAGCAACTTAGAACATCCATCTGATCATGTATGCCTGCCTTGTGTTCGTATACCAGGGAAAGATAAGATTCTATTATGATCAAATTCCTGACAGCATTCTGTTTACCTGTGACAGCAGTCAGCATTAAGTCAACTGACAAATGTCTCTAACACCACACTATCCAAAAAACCTTTCTATACTTCATATGTTGAAATAGCAAATACCCCTCCCAAAACTTAAAGTGATCTGTTAAATTACGTTATAAAATTATTTATACTAGAAAAGAGATTGTGTTCTGTCAAAACCTTTATTAAAATCATGATTTTCACGTCAGACATTTTTCAGCCTGTGAGGAAACGCAAGTGGAGATTGCTTTGGACTTGAACACTAATGTAATTGAATGAGAAGTGTCACGAGTATAAAAAATATTGTGTATCAGTTGACATTTCTTTGAGGATTCTTACATAAGGGAAAGGCACCTTTCAATTTCCACTCTGACAACCTCCCAGGCACAGGGGCTGTATTCCTTTGCCTTCAGGTAGGCATGGATTCCATGGAAATACTCCCGGGCAGCAAGTCCCAAATCTCGACAATCCAGATTGTCTTGTTTCATCTGCTCTAGTCGGTGCAGCCTCAGATGAAGGCTAGAGAGAAGTTTATGGAGGACGGTGTTGTTCCAGGCAGCATGGCTGTCCTCCGTGGTGAAGAGGTTGAAGATCTGCTGGAGCATCAGGTGGTGGTGACAGGTGCCTTGAGTCATCTGGATTGGGGTGATAGTCTCTCTTTTCCAAGGAAATTTGAAGTCGGTTCTGTCCTTTAGGCACCACTGTGAGGGGATCCTTTGCATCTGTTGCAAATGTTGGAAGACGTCCTTGTTTTCCTGGCTATGGCTTCTAGGCAAGTTCCAGCCAAGAGAGCAAGCAGGGATGGAGCAGAGCATCAGTCCTGCCACTAGCAAATAGATCTGGGCCATTGAGAATGAGTGATTCACTAGATGGCCGCCGGGGGGCGCGCGGGCACCGCCAAACAATTAGGGGGAAGCTTCCTTCCCTGGAACTGTGGACAGCGTCCTTCCCTAGGCGGCCGATAGAGGGCGCAGGGTTTGTTTGGGAAACGCCCACTACTGAGTTTGCGGTCTGCCGCCGTCTCCTGAAGCTTGCGAGACAGAGCCAAACAGTCAACTGAGGCTGCTTTAATAGTCAACATAGTGCGCAAAAGACCTTCGTTTTCGCGGTGCTGAGTGTTGAAGAGGAAGCGTTGTCGCGGCCTCGCCAGAGACATTTTTGTCTGGCTGGGAGCCAGAACCTTGCATTTTCGGGGCTTCCCCTGAGTTTTGCGCTTTATTTTCTCACAGAAACTTGAGCGAGGCAATTTTTGAGAAAGAAGCCGTCTTCTGAGCGGTCTGAGGTGGGGAATCAGAGCGATTCCCCGCCTCAGAGAATGGGGAGCCGATTTTTCAGATTCGGGCTCGTTTCTGGCGCGAGACAGCGAAGGTTCAGAGAAGGGGGAACGCGGCGGCGACGATGGGACGACAGGACGGTGTTGGGGACGCCCTGGGAGGTGAGTCGGAGCGCGGCCACCACCGGGGCCGGGGACGCGGGAGGTGAGCGCCCCTGTAGATGCTCTGGGACTTCATGGTGTCTTTCAAGGATACAGCATTAAAGTGAGGGAGAAAGTATTGAATATCTGAAAAGTAGGAATATTAAAAAACTCACAGCATTTTATTTTTTACATTTTAAAATTAGTTTTATATTTAACTTAATTCATATCATTTGAA
Organism: Mesoplodon mirus; assembly: GCF_964341445.2. Lineage (NCBI taxonomy): Eukaryota > Metazoa > Chordata > Mammalia > Artiodactyla > Ziphiidae > Mesoplodon > Mesoplodon mirus. Next base: position 57,098,762 of record NC_138976.1, on the reverse strand, counting down.
GTAAATATTTTAAATGTTTCATATTTTTATAAATTTATGTTAAAATATTTTCAACATTAAGCATAGAATATTAAAATATATTTTCATATTAAAATATAGCATTTTATTAAACTTTATTTAAACTATATTGTCTTTATACTAAAGTAGTTAATATAATTAATTTTTTGTTTATTGATTTTAGGCTGGGTTTATTTATTTTAGGCTGGGTTCAGTCTTCGTTGCGGTGCGCAGGCTTCTCATTGTGGTGGCTTCTCTTGTTGAGGAGCACAGGCTCTAGGTGCGCAGGCGTCAGTAGTTGTGGCTCACGGGTTCCAGAGCACAGGCTCAGTAGTAGCAGCACATGGACTTAGCTGCTCCATGGCATGTGGGATCTTCCTAGACCAGCGCTCAATCCCGTGTCGCCTGAGTTGGCAGTTGGATTCTTAAACACTGCGCCACCAGGGAAGTCCCAAGTATTTAATACAGTTTTACTTTTCTATCTTTAACGGAAGCCAACTCATTAATATTTTCAAGATTACTTTTTCACTTGTTTTTAATTGAGGGAATTACCGTGTTTGACAATTTCTAATGACCCCGTGATAGTCTTAACTGATTTTTAACTCATGTTCCTGAAATGTCTCTCCCAGGACCTCACCTTGACTATAAGGTTAGAAAGAAGAGTTGGTGTGTACAAGCAATTGAGGACATTTAGCAGGTCAGACTTTTTCATTTTTCTTTAGTAAGAATTTTATACACTGAGTGGAATTTGCCCAGATTTCATTTCATCATGAAGGCTTACTTTGTAAGACTGTCAGGGCCATGCAAATGGAGGTCAACTTCATTTCTTTACTTAAAATTTTTATATTTTGTTCCTCGTGCATATTTTGGTATTAATTTTCATTTTAAAGTATTGCATTAAAACATCCTTTATCTTGATGACTTAGATTTGGTGCCTTCTTACCATTCGTGCTTAAGAGAAGTACTAGCTTAACGTCGCCCTAATGCTAACCCAGGAAATAGCTTTTGAATTAGAGTATTGTGCTGTTCCATGGCTGAAAATCTAGGAATGCTTTACTTCTCATCATCTCTCCCCCATATATATATTTCTAACCATTTTCCTGGTCTCTACAACATTATTTTAATGTCTTTTTTTTAAGGAAGAAAAAACCCTTTTGACTGCCTTCATCTGATTTTCTCAACTCACACCCCCTTGGCTATGGTAACCACAAATCTGATCTTTTTCTCTGAGGTTATGTGTTTGTTTTTAAAGTACAATTTAATCTGTGTCTTAAAAATTAACACCAGAGGTGGTCTGAAACAAAATAGGGTGAGGAAAAGGACTATTTCTCTCATTTGTACTAGTCACAGAGCTGCCTTTTTTTTTTTTTTTTTTTTTTTTTTTTGTGAGGAGGAGGTCAAAACACTTTCTTAGATGCTGCAAAGAGCTTCAGATGCCGTAGGATTTCTCTCCTTAATGTACCGGGCACTGCTCTAAGGGTGGAGACTAGGTCTCTACTCCTTCGCAGGCCTACAGGCAATCCCTCTCCTAGAGTTTGCATTTGGGGGCCTCAACGTGCAGACCCCTGAGTGTTAAGGGACCTGTAGTGAGAGCTTCTCTTGGCTGGGCTGAGGGTGGACTATACAGGTTACCATTTGTTATATTAATACAAAAGGCTGCTATCATTCACCCTGTTCAAATTCTCAGCCTGTACTTTGCAAACTTTATTTTATTTGATCTAGGCAATGTCCTGTGTGACCACAACTAAAGTTGTCTCCATTTTTTAAAAGAGGAAATGAAAATCTGATGTCATTTAAATTCAGGAGCCCCAGATTTTTGTCAGAGTGGAGCCTTCTGCTGCTCCCAGGCCCTCCTGTTCATCAGCTCTGAGCACTGGCCCTCAGCTGCACTGAGCACGTGGTGCTTCCTTCATCCTAATCCTGCCTCTAGTGTCTGTCCTCCCTGCTCCCTGGAGGGCAGTCACCATCCCTGCCTTACTTTCCTGGAATCCACATTGCCAAGCGCATTGTCACATATATATGCAGTCAGAACATATCTGGTGACAGAATGAAGAGAACTGCATGAATTCACCCTTGCTGTTCATTTTTATGTCACCATTATGTGTAAGCTGTCAGAAAATGTGAGCTATGGTCCTGTAAAGAAATGTGGAAGAATTTAGATCTAATGTATGAGTCCCTTTAGAGGAAAATGCAGAGAGGTGATGCTAATTGTATTTTGGTGCAATTTAAGAAGTGTCAAAATAGAGTACAGGGTCAAACCTCTAAGTATTCTTATTAGAATTGAAAAAGAGATATAATGAGACTCAGGTTTTATTTCAACCTTGGGTCTCATTTAGATGAATACATCCTGTTGGATTGATACTCTTTCATGTTCCAGGAGTGTGTTTAATTTCCAGTGTAATGAAAGAATTGAAGTTGTGACATTCTATGTTGCCCATAAATGGAAGACAAATTGCAAAAACATGGAAACAACACTAGGATAAGTAGAGAAATGACAATCCTGGCCTATTTAAGAATCTCATTTGCAGGCAGGTACTCAGAGCAGCTGGATACAGGCTCCCACAGCCAGACACCTGCATCACAGGCTCACCGGGGCCTGCCACCCTCCTGACTGAGGACACCCAGGGTGATGTTCTCCAGCCCTGTCTGCACCCTTAGCTGTGACCTGGCCCAGAACCACAGCCTGACAAAGCAGGAGACCCTCACAGTCCTGCCCCTAACAAGGAGAATCTTCTTTGTTTTCCTGCCTGAAGGACAAGAAGGTTGTCAGGTTCCATCAGCACCAGCTGGCTGACAGCCAGTTCCAAAACGCTCAGGCTGCCTCATTCTCCATGAGACGATACGGCACTTCTCCGTCGTCTTCAGCACAAACAGCTGAAATTCCTCAGTGGGCTTGATCAACAGTGGGAAGATCTGGAGACTAGTCTGGTGCAGGAGATGGGGAGGAAAAGACCCTCCTGGTCAATGAGGACTCCCGCCTGACTTTGAAGAACTCCTTCCAAAGGACCAGGCTCGATCTGAAAAGAAAGTCCACAGCTGCTGTGCCCAGGAAAATATGAGAGTGGAAGTTAAGGCGTGAAAATCAGAGTGTGCTTTCCCTGTATGTTCAACCTCAGAGAACCCAGGAGTGGGAAAAGGAGACCTGGACCCAATCTTCTACAATGCAGTCTTCTCTGCTTAGAGGTGGCCTCGAGCGCGTCAATATTCACTCAGTTCGATGACTTTTCTTCTGATTCAGTTGTAAATGCATCGAGTCATCTCAGCACGTTGTTTTTCAACAGTAAGTGAAAACAATACTTTTGAATGGAGAGAAAATTTATCTTTAATTTGTAATAATTAGAAGTTATTTCTCTATGATGATTGTTATATTTACCAAATTTATTCTTCATAGTATGATATGGTCAGCTTTGTGTCTTGTTTTCCTTTGCTTTGGTGGTGCAAAAGGTATATTTTAAGTGTTAGGTTTAACTCATACTCTTAAAGAAAATCAGTGTCCTTAAACCTTTAATCTGCCTTAAAATCCAAAAGGAAGATAGTTTTATTCATTTCATTGGTTCTTCAAATATTTTGAAGTATCTCTGCTTTCAGGATTTTACTTGTGTTTTTTAATATATTGGTAGATAAAACAAAGATATTACTTTCTTAATGGAGCACCGTGTCAGAGGAGACAGGCCTTAAAGAGTAAAAAATTAGCTTGAAACCCTTTCTAGGTTATAAAGGCGATGCACAAGGCATTATGACAGGTTATAGCAGCTGGAGCTATTCTCTTTTACTTGTTCTTTCTCGGAGAAAGCATGTCTAATGGTTGCTGATTCAGTTTCAGCAGTTGCATGATCAATAAACTGTGCAATATATTATAGAATCATGGAATTTAAACTTCAATAAAGAAGTGTGACTCTCCCTTGTATTTTTGGCACTGTGGTGGGTGCCAGGTACAATGGAAATAGTAGACACATTGCCTGCCCACTGTCACAGAGCTTGCAGTCTGATGGGGATATGGGTAACTAGGTGTTCAATGAAAGCAATGTTAATGCTGTGACAGGGAAAGGACAGGTTCTTGGCAGTATGTGGGCTTGCATGGATCAGGGAAAGCTTCTGCAAGAGCAGTTGGTAAGCTGGCATCCCAGGGGTCTGCGGGAGTTTGCCAGGTAATTGCATGATGGTCAAGTTTGGCCATGTATGGAGATCATCTAGGGTAGCAGGTAAATATGAGGGTTTGGAGCTAATGACATTTGTTTGGAGATGTGACCCTGGGGAAAGACATGCATATGGAAGTCAACAGTCATAGAGATGACGTTTGGAACTATTTGGGAGGTTGAGACTATATGTGCCGAGAGGATGAAGTGTGGGACTAGCACAGATCTTTGAGGAGCACCAATTCCCTAAGATGAGAGGGAGCAGTCAACAAAGGAAGGAGAGGAGGAGGAGCAGAAAAGCAGAGGATGGTGGTGACACAGAGACCAGATGAGGGTCAGACTTTAAAATGGCGGGTATAATAACAAGTATCTGATGCTTCGGACATGTCAGCCAAGGCTGCTTCACATTGATCTCTAACTTCAGTAAGATGTAGCTTATTGGCAATATCTTATGACTTAGTAAGTATCTTAAGAAATTAATCTCAATTTTCAAGATATTTTTTTCCTCTCATTTGTTTTAAGCAAGGGTCTTAGAAGATTCATAGATTAAGCATTCAGCTTTATATATATATATAATCAGGGTTTTTCATTGGAGAGTTTTATTCACTTCTTCAAAATGTCATTTTATATGGATAAGTTGCATAAAAATTTGTAATCTGTTTGCATCAAAATGCTTTTAATTTCAGTATGATGTAAATGTAAACTTAATATATTACTTTCTACTTAAAATTGATAAATATCTTCTGTGCCAATGCACTGATTGCATTTTGTTTTGATGCCCACTAGAGATCCATAGGTATTTGTAATCTAGTGTTTGGTACATCTGTGAGAATATTTCATTTGCTAGTAGAATTTAAAAATTTGTGTGTATGCTTTGCACAGTACTTAAAAAGATGATCCTATTTTAATTCACAGAGGTAGAATTTTTGCATAACAAAATTATGAGCTCAGTAAGGCACAAATATGTCATTATACCAATATCTTTTGGGGGCTTCCCTGGGGGTCCAGTGGTTAAGACTTCACCTTCCAATGCAGGGGGTGTGGGTTCGATCCCTTGTTGGGGAGCTAAGATCCCACATGCCTCAGGGCCTAAAAACCAAAACATAAGGAAAACAGAAGCAATATTGTAACAAATTCAATAAAGACTTTAAAAATGGTCCACATCAAAAAAATCTTAAAAAAATATGTATCTTTTGAGTGGACATGAAATAATGGCTTTTACTCCTTTGTGCATACCTGTCACAATAACAACTATCATTGCTATGTTTAATATATCCCTGGTGCTTAAAATAATCTGCTCACTTAAGATAACTTTATGACTTGTTATATTCTCATTATACAGAGCATATAACATGCGATGGTATGTTGAATGGAATATAGTAGTCTCATTATCCCTATTCCAAAGCTGAGAAAACTGTACTATAGGAAAAAGAAAACAATTGCCCTAAATCATGCATGAAGCTGAAGGAAGACTAAGGCGATACCGAGCTAACAAATTTACTGGTCACCTGAGAAGACAAGAGTAACCCACAAGAGAAGATGCAGCAAGACTGTCATTTTCAAACAGTTTTACTGGCACAACTATGTTAAGCTTATTACATTTATCACTTTTATTAACAACTCTGGGGACCAATGATGTCCCTAACAGTGTGCAGGATACTGGGTGGGAATAAGAAGTGTAACTGGAAAGTGAGCTGAGTGCTATAGTACCTGATGCAGATGGAGATCTCGTTCCTAAGCCTGATAAGACTATGCTGTTCCACTCCCAGGTTTGCTAACACCCTATACTGCTCTGCCTCCCCCCACCTTTTTTTTAAAGTGTTTCTTATTTTTAATTTTTTAAATTTTTTTGCGGTACACGGGCCTCTCACTGCTGTGGCCTCTCCCGTTGCGGGCACAGGCTCCGGATGCGCAGGCCCAGCGGCCATGGCCACAGGCCCAGCCACTCCGCGGTATGTGGGATCTTCCCGGACCGGGGCACGAACCCGCGTCCCCTGCATCGGCAGGCGGTCTCTCAACCGCTGCGCCACCAGGGAAGGCCTCTGCCTCCCCTTTGGCCTCCTCTTGTCCCTGCTTGCTCAACCAGAAACATGGCCAGGAGTTCTGCGTCCCTGCTGCTCCAGAGCCTGTCCCATGAGAAAGGAAAGGCGAAAAGTCCTCAGCTGTACACTTTCATTAAGGCTAAATTGAGAACTGGGGAGCTGAGCTACTTTGCCCAGCCTTCCTGAGGATGCAAGAAGGCCTTGGAGTTAGATGAAAGTTATTCTCCATCAAAATATTTGGGGTCCTCTGGTTTGTTCCATTTCCTTCTGAACTTGAGACCTCAGGAATGCCAAATTCCAGTGCTGTTTGGGGGAATATGTGAAGTTTCTTGTCTCTGTTCCTAGAGGCTGATTGGGACATTTGGGAATCTATGTGCCTGTGTAACCCCAAACATTCCAACCCACAGCTGTTTACAGATCAGTATCATGATGGAGAAGGGGAAGGACTGGGAAGTCCAGTTCCTGAGACTCGTTCTTTAATGGATTTTCTCAATTTTTAAAGCCCCTCAGCATTTGTCAAGTTCCTATGCTTTCGTGTTTGCTTTGTGAAAGGCTGTATTCATCATGACACAAATGAAGGCAGCTGAGATGGTAGAGGGTGTGCAAGGCCACTGTCAGACTCCCTCCCTAACCTTCCTCTGCCTCAAACACAGAAGCTCTCAATCAGAACGGAAGAACCTCTTCTTTTCTCTAACCCCAGTTCCCGGACTACTGCATCCTTCCCCCAAATGCAGCAGAGACAAAAGAAAACACTCTTTTTTAGAAGAAACAATTTACTTGTGAAGAATGAACTTTGCTGTTTTTGAGAGAGACCATTTTGTTTTCAGAAGATGCCTGACCCCAAGTCTTCCTTCCATATTCTGTTCCCAGTGGGACTCCCTTGTGTCAACCTCTTGCTGGACTAGGACCCTGGAATCCCACAGGGCCAGCTAGCAAGAGGGATGCCTGAGATGACAGAAGATATGAATCACCTTTCTGAAGAGAGGGTGGGGCTGGTGTCACATGAGTGCCTTTCAGGTGAGCTCTGCAAACCAAAAATAGGAGCCTGGGTGTGTCTAGCGAGAGTGGAAGCAAAGAGAGAGTGGAACATGCTGAGTAGACTGTTCCACTGGGAAGAGATTCTTTCAAGATTAATGCCCAGGGGGGCTTCCCTGGTGGCGCAGTGGTTGAGAGTCCGCCTGCCGATGCAGGGGACACGGGTTCGTGCCCCGGTCCGGGAGGATCCCACATGCTGCAGAGCGGCTGGGCCCGTGAGCCACGGCCGCTGAGCCTGCGCGTCCAGAGCCTGTGCTCCGCAACGGGAGAGGCCACAACAGTGAGAGGCCTGCGTACTGCAAAAAAAGAAAAAAAAGAAAAAAAAAAGATTAATTCCCAGGAACTAGAATTCGAGGTCAGAGTTTCAATGACACTAATAGTAAGGTCCATGTGTGTAGAGCGGTGTCATTTTAAAGCTCTTTCACACACATTGCCCCAGGCAATCATCACGACAATCCTGGGACTCTCCCAGACACAGACTATGAAACTTACGGAACTTAAGTTGTCTGAGTCATTACCCAAAATTTTGCCACCAAAACAGTCATGGTTCCACCACGTCTCACACTGTCACTTGATGGGTAAGTGCCATGGCCCAGCTTTCACATGGACGAGCAGAGCGTGGTTTAGAAATGTCCCAGGTCCTGACTTCTTTGCTTTCTTGCTCTGAGTCTCTCATCTGGGGGGCCATTAGTTTCTGAGAGTACAGGCTCTAGGAGGTGACATTGCCAGCAATTATAGACCTGGGACTGTATGGAGAAGAGAACTAAGATCAAATCCGGGAGAGCCCAGGATTAGAGAGCAGAACCTTACCTTTCATAGCTCCTGCTTTTTTCTTCCTACTTCTGCGTTGCTGCCGACAGGCCAAAAAATGAAAGAGTTCAGAAGCTGTTTTGTGCCTTTCTCATACTAAAGAAGCAACAAACATTATTAATGAAAAATGTTTGTGACTTTTTGCATTATTTGAGGTCTCTGTTATTTCCATATTATTCATTTTGAAAGTAGATCCAAGTATTTTCTACTGATCCTTCTTTCTCAAAGAATTTTTACTAATTCCCGGAAAATCTTTCAGAAATATAATACACAAGGACTTCCCTGGTGGCAGAGTGGTTAAGAATCTGCCTGCCAATGCAGGGGACACGGGTTCAAGCCCCGGTCCGGGAAGATCTCACATGCCGCGGAGCAACTAAGCCCATGTGCCACAACTACTGAGCCTGCACTCTAGAGCCCACGAGCCACAACTACTGAAGCCTGTGTCCCTAGAGTCCATGCTTCGTGACAAGAGAAGCCACTGCAATGAGAAGCCTGCACACCGCAAGGAAGAGTAGCCCCCGCTTGCCGCAACGAAGACCCAACACAGCCAAAAATAAAATGTAAATAAATAAATAAATTTATTTTTTTTAAAAAGAAGTATAATACACAGAAATTGCAAGTATCTTCAACATACAGCACAGGGAAATTTCACACACTGAATACATTGTGAAACTAGCACCCAAGTTAAAAGTAATAGATTTTGCCCAGGACCTAGCACGTTTCTTATGTTGCCTTCCAGTTGCTACCTCAGAGCAGCTCTCCTTCTCCTCCCTGACGGTAGCCACTCTGTGACTCTAACAGTCCTGATTATTTCTGACGGACTCACTTTTATGCCTCTTGTGTATATTTACTCATTGAATCCTGGGAATATCCTATGAAAAAATACTACTATTGTCCCCATATTAAAGATGAGGAAACTAGGGAGCTTAGTGTTTGTGTTATTTGTCAAGGTCACACCGCTATTAATAGCAGAGCTGGGATCCAGTGCCGTGAACCCTGGCTCCTTCTCAGAGGTTTTGAAAATCCTAGAACTCTCCTTTCACTTGTGCTCTCTTCCTGTGGCTTTCACTCTAACAGAAACCTTGAAGCTGGAAACCTGCACAGAACCAGAGCAGCTGTGTGGCTGGTCAGTGAGTTGGAGGGACTGAATGTATGCATAAGGGATGAATGGCTCAGTAAAGCAGGACCAGGGAGAAGGTGGGAGGAAGGTGCCAGGATCGGCTAGTCAACACCATATGTCACCAGCTTCCCTCGAGGAGCTGACTCCTTCCCACAGGTATTTGTACCGACCACTCTTCCTGGTGGTATAAATCAGTTACACCTATGACATCAGGACTAACCATTCTCCATAATTTCCAGGACTTCCCTCAATTCCATGGAATTCCACCTTTTGACAAGCATTTCCTGAAAGGAAAGTGGTAGGACAGTTCCAGAGGACAAAATGGACAAATACTAGTCTGAAATAAATTTACATAAAAAAGTAAGAATGTAGGTTTCAGAACTTAAAAAACTCAAGAAGTTTTCTCTCATAAGAATTTAATAAATAAAACAAAATGCAAATTTAATGAAATGGAAAGGTGAATATTTTCTAAATTTTAATACAATGTAAGTATAAATATATTTATATGAAAAAATAAGATACAGAAATAAATAAATAAATAAACAGAATAAATAAATAACAGGGTAGTCATTACTTAGGGACTGATGCCCCTGAAGCTGAATAATATACTTGCTTATTACTACTGGCAAAGTATTAGCTGAATTAATACAATAAATTCTGTGATTAAAATTGAAATAAGAGCCTTCTGAAATGACTAAAGACATATGTGCAAGGGTGATAGGGCATCTGAGTCAATGAGAAACATTTCAAGGTGACCCCAGGTCTCCATCCATAATTCTTATCCTTTCTTGCAAGTTGGTTGATGAAAGCAAGGATCTCATGATTTCCACTCTGACAATTTCCCAGGCACAGTCACTGTATTTCTTCTCTTCCAGGTAGAGATGGATTCCCTGGAAGTACCTCTTCACAGCCAATGTAGGGCCCGTCACTCCCAGGGAAGTTTCTTCATCTCCCATCGCCTGCACCAAGCAGGCATCCAGGTCATTCAGCTGCTGATGGAGTCCACTGCGGAGTTTGTCCATGAGGGAGGTGTCCCAGGCAGCAGAGGAGCGCTCTGTGTGGAAGAGGCGGAAGATCTGCTGGAGCATCTCGTGGAGGACAGAGGTGGCCTGGGCCTTCGGGAGCTGGCTGCCATCCACCATGTCCTGGGGGAAACTGAAGTCTTTTCTGTCCTTCAGACAGAAGTGAGGGGAGATTCTCCTCATCTGGCCCAGAAACCTGGAGTTGTTCCTGCTAATCTGCACGTGGTTCTGAGACAGGTCGCAGCCCAGAGATCCACCAGGGCCATAGCTGAACACCACCAGGGTGGTCAGTAGAGAGAGCACGAAGGCCATGGGGCAAATGAGGCTGTTGCTGGCCTGGCTGAGACGGGTGTCTGGGGGAACCTTGTGGGTAGGTTCTCGATGACATCCTTCCTAAGCAAGGCCATTAAATAGGGAGCACAGTAATTTTCATTTTCTAAACATTTCTATACACTTTTACTTCCTTTTTTGATTTTCACTTAGGTATTCTCAGTATGGTCTACAAAGATGTCATCATTCTAAGCTATTAATTTTGCAAGAAGTTTAATTTTTCCAGTAATTTCAGATGTGCCCATCCAAATGGATATTTATTAATCAAATGAGAAAGGTTTTTGTCTTCAAGTCAGAAGTGATGTAGGTCTGTAAATACATGCATTCTATATCTCTTTCATGCATAAATGTTGGTCTTCTCTGTTCCAGGAACACATTTTTAGCCCTGATCTTAGATTCCATTTTTACCTCTTACTTCACATAGGAAGGCAGGCTCTCTCAGCCGTATGGTTTCTGTATTTGCTTAAGGATTTCCCAGATCACTCTGGCGTAAGCTCTTTGAAACAAAACATGGGTTTTGTTTAGTGTTTGATTTAGAGAAGAGGCTGATTATTATGAGTCCATGAGCTTCTCCCATGTTTCCTTTCCTTCTAGAACATGTTCCTTCATGTCCATGTGGTCACGCTTCAGGTGACCACGAGGTGAGGACTATTACAGATATTGTCCTTTCTTGCCACCATTTTCTTACTGGAGACCTATAGTCCTCCACAGGCTGGGCCAATACCCCCACCAGGAATCCTGGTTCTTTTGAGGAGAACATGGGTGTGGAGACCCTAAGTCCAAGAAAATTGTATTTCCCCAGCAGCACCTCACTCACAAGGGAGAGATCACATCTAGTCACACCCTCTCCTCTAGAGTGACAGAGTCCCCTTCCTAACCTGGACTCCCACCCTGAGGGCACGCTCACCACATCCTGAGGACTGTAAAATCTCTTTGCCGTGGAGGGGCTTGTTTATTTGTTGGGAAAATAATTCATCTTCCAGGACCCTCACCCTTGCCCTGGAGTGTTTGTGTGAAGGACCCTAGTCCTCAGTGGTGACCGCCTCCCCTCCTGACCCGTGTCCTCAGGTATCAGAAGTGTCAGCAGCCCTCAAATACTGAGAGCAAAAGTGTGTTTTCTCTAAGGTGGTGGAGGAGTTACCCAATTCTAATCATTTAACCCTGAGTAGACACATAATTTTTATTTGGCCAAATACAAATTTTATTATTCAACTCTTTTACTAAAGCTAGTCAACACTTGTTATGCTCAAAGTTTCTGAGCTGGGGGCAGAGAATTCAGCATTGGTGTTGTCTCTCATTAAAGCTTATGTCACAGAAACCAGTGAGGTTCAGTTGTTCATTCAGTCAGTTGATGCCACTGGGCTTCTCCCTTCCTCTGTCTCTGTCTCCCTCTGAGAATGCAGGGCAGTGAGGCCCAGGATTAGGTCAGAGAGAAATCGCCTTCTTTCCTTTACTTGTGTGTAATTTTTCATTTAAAGTTTTTGTAACTTATATTCACTTAGTGACTTATTGGACAAGATTTGTCTCGCTGCTCCTGCATTAGTTCTAATTCATGAGGAGGTAAGAACAATAAAGGGAGGTAAAGAAAGGCAAAGGGGCTCCAGTCTCTATCATTTTCAAACTTTAGATTTTTTGTTTATCACTGCAACTGTCCTAGAAAGTAAAATTCGACAGCTGTCTTGTGGGCAAAAAGAAAACAAATGTGAGTCTGAGTGTCATGAATGTGAAAGAAGGGAAGTAATTTTCCCCTGACACAATGACAGATTCTAAGTTAGCAAACTTCAGTGCAGCACAGTTGGGGACGAGGCTATGTCAGAGGAGAAGGATGAGGCCATTGTGAAAAACAGAAAGACAGGAACGTGGTTGCTTCTGCCAGAAGCTCAAAAAAGACCAAGTCCTGGAAGGATGAGGCCAATGTGAAAAACAGAAAGGCAGGAACATGGTTGCTTCTGCCAGAAGCTCAGAAAAGACCAAGTCCTGGGTCAGTTGATGGCCTTCAGCTTCACAAGACCAGCTTCTTCATTCTTCTTTCATTTAATCCATGTATGATCAGTTTTGAGGAGAAAAGGAAGAAGTCACACTCACCAGCTCACAAGTGACTAGCAACCAGAACCCCAGTTGCTAGAACACTAACCCTGTCTGGGAGGGTCAGCAAGATCAGTCTTGCTGAGCATCCATCTAGGTGATAAATCCATTCAGGCAATGAGAAGGGTACTTTAAGAAAACTAGAATTAAAGGAAGGGAATTAGATGATTCCAAAAGATCCTGATCTTACCTGGTTAATAGTAATCATGATATTAAAAAGTAATAACTGGGGGCTTCCCTGGTGGCGCAGTGGTTGGGAGTCCGCCTGCCGATGCAGGGGACACGGTTTCGTGCCCCGGTCCAGGAAGATCCCACGTGACGCGGAGCAGCTGGGCCCATGGGCCATGGCCGCTGGGCCTGCGTGTCTGGAGCCTGTGCTCTGCAATGGGAGAGGCCACAGCAGTGAGAGGCCCACGTACCCCAAAAAAAAAAAAAAAAAGTAATAACTGAATTTTATTGCTTGCTACTAATGGACTAGCCACTTTCTAAGTTCTTTAAAATTTAGGGACTTCCCTGGCAGTCCAGTAGTTAAGACACCGAGCTTCCACTTCAGGGGGCACGAGTTCGATCCCTGGTCGGGGAACTAAGATCTCGCATGCCCCATGGCTCAGCCAAAAAATAGAAAAAAAAAATTAACCCTCTCAATAACCCTATTTGGATCAAACTCACTTATACAACTGGAGAGAAATATAAATCTGGACGAATGAACTGTTCCAAACGTACCAAAGATACAAGGGCAAACCTTAGGGTGTTTACAATGATTTGTCTGAAAGCGCCCTTTAAAGAAAGTGAAGGCTGCACATGAACATGATATTTAGGAACCAATGAAATAAGCAGACAGAGGACAGTGAGATGACAAAGGACCCTTATTCCACTTAAGATGCCAAAGGGTTACTGTCCATGGTTTTGTAGGGCTACATGGGGTGTGGTCTGAGTCAACTGAACTGACTTTAAGTTCTAATCAAAAGAGACAAAATCACTATTAAGTAGTTAGAAAGGAATAGATTTTTCTGCCTATTGAAAAAAAAAAAAAAAAGGAAGTTTCCTACTGGCCTAGTGGTTACGATCCGGCACTCTCACTGCTGTGGCCCGGATTCAATACCCAGTGGGGGAACTGAGATCACACAAGCCACGCAGCGCCAAGTCTAAGATTTCGTGAGTGATTTCTTCAATGAAATATAGTAAAATAACTTTATTAACCCTAGAAGAGCTGACCCCTGGAATCTATGTATTTTTAACACTTGAGTTTTCTTGTGAGTTTAAGAAAAAAAAAAAAAAAAGCACCTAACAATTTCTAGCCATGTGAGCTCTGACGTTTCTCCTTCAGGAGGACAACTAAAAAGTCACTCACCATCTGGCTCTACAAGAATAAAGTCATTAGCCACAGCAGTCCCTTACCCCAACACCCCTGACAGGACTTCAGGGTGGAGATCAGGAATGGGGCACTCTCTGCTCTGGGAAAACTGACAGAATAGGCCTGCAGATGGTTAGATAATTTCCTGAGAAAATTCTATGAATTCAATTTTTTGCAACTTCTCAGACTTAGAAAAGCACTAAAATCATTAATAGTGACAAATGCTCCTCATGACTAGCAGCAACCTTCTACCAAGATGTGTCCTTGATTGCACGTATCCCCTTCACCACAATCACGTATATACTGACCTCCGCCTTATGTCCTTGGGGCAGTTTGTCAGAGCTGAAAGGCTGTCCTCTGGGTTATGGTCCTCAATAAGTCCTCCCAAAAAACTGAGCTCCCAGCTCTATGTTGTTGTTTGTTTCCAGTCAACAAGGACCTCACTGATTTCCCAGGAGACCTCCTCAGATCAGCCTGCTGTTCTCATTCTCAATGAAGACACCTCCATTTCTCACCTACAGTCCAGGCTGGACATCCATTTGTTTACTGAGAGAGTCTAAATAAGAATCTCTATTCTTTATTGTTCCAACTGTTGGTTAAGATGTGGGTACCCAAGAAGCCTTATGTGTGACCAAGACGGAAGAGCATACGTGCTTCTTAGACAGAAGGAGTGAAGGTTTCTAATGGGCTCCTTAGCAGGGAGAGTCTGGCTTGAACTTCAGAGTCACCCTCATGGCCTTGTATAGTTGTCTTTATTTAAATTTTAGCCTCAGCCCATTAAAACATCATAATACTGAAGAATTGAAATAAAAATACTATTTAAAAAATCATTTGTTAATAAAATGATATTTTTAGCAGTAATATAGGAATGGTTTCTGCTTGTTTTAGGACCCTAATCCTTAGGAAGGTTTCCAAACCTCTAAATGTACTTTAAATGTCCTTCTGACTTTAAAAGTACCTACTCAGTGCTGTATGCGCCAACTGGAAAGAACAGAGAGATGATCGATCCATCAGTGTCCTCTTTCCAAATTGCCTAAATTAAATAAATGAATTTCCACTTAGCTCTTTGTTGCTTTTAGAAACTGTGACCTTCTAGTGTGCATGTTACTGATACATGCCCTGCTGGAAAGGCTCTATCCCAGTTGTTGCTAAATATATTAAAATCCCTGCCTGTGTCCCTCCTATTCAAGCATGTTTTATTTTGTTTGCCTTTCAAAGGGGCAAAGACATCATGATGGAATGTAAGAAATTCCTTGGATTGCATTGTCCCCAGGAATATCCTTCCCTGCTCTGTGATAACTTGCTGGGTCCTAAGGACAAAACAGGTTTGCAGCTGGCACTGAGGTAACCCTCGTCCCTTCCAAGACTCCGCAGGCTGCTGTGGTATCAGTGCTGGGGACACTGCCAGTGGCCACGTCCTTCTGGGAGAACTCTGTGCTATCGCATGCACCTCAATCTTTTTTTCTCTGAAAAGGAATGTTCTGGAGAAACACTTGCCTCAATGCAGCTCATCGGTGTTCTTCCATGTCCTGAGGACCTGCCGCTGTTCCAGTGAATGCTTTAAACATCTCTGTTCTCCTTCCAAGTTCTCAAGCTGTTGCTGCCTTTCAACTCCATGTTTCCTGCGCTTTGGGCTTTTTGAGCAAATAAGAGTCCTGAACCAGGTGAGTTCCTCCTAGTGCAGTCAGCACGTGGAAGTGTGCAAATAGAGGCACAGGTGAGCTCCTGGGTTCTCCACCATTGTTCAGTGTTGGGCAGGGTGCCATCTATTTACTGTGTTTCTCTGGGAGTCTGGACAGTCTGGACCTGCAGTGCTTGGCAGGTGGAGAGGGTGGAGTCATATGAAAGTTTCTGCCAAACCTAGAACTTTCACTCATCTTCTGCTTTCCATTGGTGGCTTTGTAGTCTTAAGGGGAAATTGACAGCCAGAAACCCTAATGGAGAAGGAAACAGCTGTATGAATGGGCAGTACAGCTTCATGCAGAGTGAATGGGGAAAGTACACTATGGATTTCTACCTTGGGAGGAACTGAATGATTGTGATATTTTAGTGAAAGAATGGGATTCAGGAAAACAGAGAGGAAGGGGATTTGTGCCATGTATCAGAATCAGCAGATGGATATATGGTATATTATATATGGTATATTTTATATGTAGCATATTTTATACTATGTATTCATATATATGTACCAT
Source organism: Mesoplodon mirus (assembly GCF_964341445.2). Lineage (NCBI taxonomy): Eukaryota > Metazoa > Chordata > Mammalia > Artiodactyla > Ziphiidae > Mesoplodon > Mesoplodon mirus. The sequence goes on along the minus strand of NC_138976.1, from coordinate 57,082,639 downwards.
ATATGTATATTATTGTATATAAAATTACATACAATTGATGACACACTTTCTCCCAGTTCTGTTTTTTAGGCCGTCATGGTTTTTCAGTCAGTGACAGAGAGAGGGGGAGGAGAATTCATTATTCCCATTTAGACCTATGTGAAAAATATAGGAAACAACACACTACCTGTTTAGCCCTCACTCTGTGGATGATACTCTGCTAAGTGTTCTTAAATATTCTGGTTGGTCTAATATCAATACAACTCGAGGAATATTTTCCCTACTTTATATTTGAGGAAACTGAGGCTCAGGGAAGTTAAGTGATTCCCCAGCATCACACATGTGTCCTGGCAGAATCTAGACTCAATGCAGAAACCCATATCACATATAAATAATTATTTAACTTCCATCCTCTGTAATTCTCAAGCCCTTTGTTTTCTTCTTTGGTGCTTTCTGAAGATCATTTTTCCCTGGTTGACTCCTAAGTGCACTGGCTACTCCACCTTTGTGCCCTCTTCAGACTCTCCTTCTCCTTCTCACTCTTAAAAGTTGAAGGTCCTCACGAGCTTTCGGTCATCATCTCGTTCTACACTCTACTCCTAAGGAACGACATCCACATATGCTGCTTCCAACGGGAAGTCTGTCTTTCGATGTTTCTTGGGCACTTTATAGAGTCCATCTGCTTTCTCCCCTTCTTGAGATGCCTCATTCCAGATTCTGGTGAGAGAATCCCCTTTTCCCTATCTCTCATTGTAATAGGAAACTTAATTGAAATAATTTAGCATGATTACTGTTTTTATATCTTTTATCTCTTCCAAACTGAACTCTCCAGAAGAATAGGTTTGGCATTTTCTTTTTTCACCTCTGTATTCTCAGAACTATCATATATCCAATATAGAAATATGAAGTTTTAAAATATAACCTGGGACTTCCCTGCTGGTGCAGTGGTTAAGAATCTGCCTGCCATTGCAGGGGACACGGGTTCGATCCCTGGTCCGGGAAGATCCCACATGCTGCGGAGCAACTAAGCCCATGGGCCACAACTACTGAGCCTGCGCTCTAGAGCCCGTGAGACACAACTACTGAGCCCGTGCGCCACAACTACTGAGCCCACGTGCCGCAGCTACTGAAACCCGTGAGCCTAGAGCCCGTGCTCCACAACAAGAGAAGCCATCGCAATGAGAAGCCACAACAAAGAGTAGCCCCTACTCGCCACAACTAGAGAAAGCCTGCACACAGCAACAAGACCCAGCATGGCAAAAAATAAATAAAATTTTAAAAAATAAAATAAAATATAAACCACTGAAATAAATGAATGATGAGTAGAATTTGTCATCCATGTTTCAGTATGCCTTGCAAATTAAAACTACTTCTTTTTGTAAGAATAAAAAAATCCAAGATGTCATCTGGGGGAGAGTTTCATAAGTTAAACAAGAAAATAATTTGAAACAATATACAGGTAAGCATATTTTATTATACTGAATACACTATAAAGTTGAACATGATATTATATGAACAAAACTAGTTTAAATACCATACATAGTATGACTGAGATAAAGTAGAAGAATAAATAGATGACTATATTAAAGCCTTTTGCACTATAATCGCTATCATTTTGACTCCTGGTCTGATCATTTCTAAATCTCTACTGTATATGAGTCTAGTTCTGATACTTGCTCTGTCCCTTCAAACTGTGTTTTTCACCTTTTAGTATGGTAAGTTTCTGTTGAAAGTTGAACATGATGTATGGGGTAAAAGGACCTGAGGTAAATTGGCCTTTAGGGTGAGGATTTACATTTATCTTGCTAAGAGGTTGACTGTGCTTACTTCTAGTCCTGGACTCTGTTTCTGCCCTCTTTATTTTCCATATCAGCCAAGCTGGCTTATCCTTTGGGATTGGTCTCCTTGAAAATAGATTTATTAGACCTGTTTGACAAGTGACCACCATAGGTGACAGGTCTAATATCTTGTTCACCATTTTATGATTAGTACAGAGTTCATAATAATTATTCCACCTAATTATTAACAAAGAGTATTCTTAGATTTTCCATTAGACCTCCCATCAGAAGCTTCTACTGACCTCGCATCAGAACCTTATATTGAAGTAATTATTAAGCATCATTAGATGACTCAGTACATTTCTACTGAGCCTCTTGGTTCATCATTCTCCATCTCACAGTGAAGACGTAGGGTGGTGAAAATGTAGGGCATAGGATGCTAGATAAAATTAGCCTTCTCTGCTTTCCTGGTGTCAGAGTCTTTGTAATGTTATACGTTCTTTTTCATTTAGTATTTTTCTGGGCAGGGTTGTCTTGCTACTACTGAATTACTTCCTTTATCCTCTTGAGTTGAGTAGCTTAAGAGGGAAGCAAAAATGGAAACATAAAGGGCCCATACCATGATTTTCCATAATGTTCAATACATCATTGATTTCCTTCTCCATTCAACTTTCTTGGAAAGCTGTCCTTGCATTTGATGTACTGAGGTAAAAGGAAAACAAATGCAAATCTGACTATGATGAGAGTGAAAGAAGTAAAGTGACTCCCCAGGTGAAATAATGACAATGGAAGTTCTTCTCTTGTTACCCTTCCACTTGCTCCAGTATGGGTTCTGCTGATTCATTTCAGCAAATCAGCTCTCACTATGGTCAGTTCTATCTGTTTCCCTTGTAGTGGATGGTTTCAAGCACAGAGCAGCTTACTGACACTCAACATCATATTCATCAAAATAATGATACATTATTACTGTAAGTGATTAAATGTCAGGATTTAAAGTAAATCAGATCTTGAACATTGATATGAGTTTTCAATACATCAAATCCATGAAATCTCCTCAGAAGCAAAAAATATTTCAAAAAGGGAAAACAATGCAGAGAAAAAAATAATCCACATCCATTCTAGGTTCCACCCTATGTCTCTCCTCCAATTCAGATGGCAAACATCTCAAACCTATTTTCTGTATATATTGTCATTCCCTTCTCTTATTCATGCTTCCACCTTCTCCACTATGGTTTCTGCAGATTAAGTCTACCAAACAAGCTCTCGCTAAGTGGCCAATGCCATCTCTTTTCCCAATGTAGGAGCACTTTCCATCTACGTTTTCATGAATGCATTGAATCTTCTAGGCAGTTTCAGTCTTTCAAACATGGTCTTCTCACCATTCTCTCTTGTCCTGTTAACATATGGCCTTTCCCCTTGCTTTCCTTTGTAGCATTCCCTCCCTTTTAACGTTGAGGTCATAGGATTCAATTTTCAGTCCTTTTCTCATTTGATACTCTCCTCCTATTTGATCACTTCTTCTGTTCCATGCTTTACACTTCATGGAATTGCTTATAGATTGCCATCTCCAGTATCCAATGGACATTTGCACTGAAATGTCTACTAGTTAACTATAGGTAATATCTACTGCTTTAAGTTCTACATCCTCGCATGACATGATCCACCTTCTGCTGGGGGAATTCCATTCTCCCACCTTCTCACTGTAGCACTAAATTTAACTGATATTAATTTCTACTACAAATTAGTACTATTTTAAAAATAATTAAATTTAATTGTGAATTAACTGATTTTTAAAAAGTATTTCTGTATTTATTTGGCTGTGCCAGGTCTTAGTTGCAGCACATGGGATCTTCATTGCTGCGTCCAGGATCTTCATTGCGGCATTCGGGATCTTTGGTTGCAGCATTCAGGATCTTTTAGTTGCTTGCGGCATGTGGGCTCTTAGTTGCAGCATGCAGGATCTAGTTCCCTGACCAGGGATGGAATCCGTGCCCCCTGTATTGGCAGAGCAGAGTCTTAAACACTGGACCACCAAGGAAGTCCCTGTATTAACTGATTATTGTTTTTAGGTTACTTTCCTTTAAAAAAAAATCAAAGTTACCCAAAGCAGAATTGGATTAGTTATGTTCACCTCTAGGTCCTGAGGGCAACACACAACGTGGCTAGAAGAAGTCTATTTTTATTTCTAACGTGAAAATCGTAATGATGGATCAAGGAATTGTAACATACATTCTTTAATCAGGTTGCACATTCAGGCTTGGTGTTTCTTTTTCAAAGAAAAAAACAAAACAGGAAGTTTTCTATAGTAAGAATTTAATGAACAAAGAAAACTCATAAACTGAGTTAATACAAAGTATATATATTTTTCTCTTAACCACAATGTATACATGCACATAATATTATGTAAATAAAAATAATTTAAATCTTTATAAATAGTGAAATAAATATTAAAATAGATAAATAAATATTTAAGTAGATAAGTAAGTAGATAGATCAGCATGGGCTGATGTATCATGAGGGACTAGTGCCTGTAGAGTAGAACATCATGTTGCTTAATATTCCTGAAAACACTTGACAAATTAATTCAATTCAGGGCATGATGACAGTAGAAATGAGAGTCTTTGACATGGCAGCACAGGTGGAAGTGTGGTCTCATTAGTGAGAATCATTTCCGTGTTGAAGCAGGTGTGTGTCATTCCTTCCTCCTGAGTCTTTCTTGCAAGTTTGTTGATGAAGAGAAGGATCTCATGAGTTCTGCTCTGACAATCTCCCAGGCACAAGGGCTGTATTTCTTCTCTTGCAGATAGACAGTGATTCTGTGGAAGTATTTCCTCACAGCCAGGATGGAGTCCTCCTTCAGCAGAGGAGTCCCTTCCAGCCCCGCCTCCTGCATCAGACAGGCTTGCAGGTCAGTGAGCTGCTGATAAAGTGCAGTGCAGAACCTGTCCAGGAGGGTCTCATCCCAAGCGGCAGCTGAGCCCTCCGTTGTGAAGAGCTGGAAGGTCTGCTGGATCATCTCATGGACGACAGCGATGGCTTGAGCCTTCTGGAACTGGTTGCCTCCAAACGCCTCCTGGGGGAATCCAAAGTCATTTCTGTCCTTCAGGCAGGAGAAGGGGGAGATTCTCCTCATTTGTTGCAGGAGCATCAGGGCCCTCGTGTTAGCCAGGCTGTGGGTCTGAGGCATGTCGCAGCCCAGAGAACAGTTGGAGTTGCAGCTGAGCAGCACCAGGGCCAGGAGTAAGGACACGGTGGGGGCCATCGGGGACCTTGCAGATGCTGCCGGCCTGGCTGAGGTGGGTGATTCTGTGAACCCTGCTCTCTAGGTTCTCTGAAGACCTTCCTTCAGGCCTGGGTCTTAAATGGGAATGAATTGGTTTCCATTTTCTGAATGTTCCCTCTTACTTTCTACTTCTGTTTTTGCTTTTCATTTTGCACTCTCCAGATAGGTTAGGGCAGCGTTTCTCAACCACTGTTTTTCTTCCTTGCCCCCCCTTCTCCTGCCCCCAGAGGCTTTCTAGATATTTTCTTTCCATATGGCCTCCCTATGAAATTTTGATACACAGATATACTGTGTACATCGATATGTACTCCATGCATATCTCTACTTTATAAATAGAAAAAGAAAGTGAAAAGATTATTCTTTTTATTCGATGCAGGGGTGAGTATGACAAAAAGATTTAGGCTAAAAATTAACTGTAAAAGCTACTGCAGTTAATTTAACATTTTGGTTAAGTGTGCAGAATGACTTTTAATGTAATACATTTACTTAATAGGAATGTACCAAATTACATATTCAAGAAAAATTTATACAAATACTATTGGGTTAGGGCAGTGTTTCACAAATATTTTTTTCCATTATTACCTCTGCCCCTGCCCACAGAGCCTTCTTAGATAGTTTTTCCTAATTGCCCCCCCAACATGAAATTTTGATAACACATATGTCCTGTGTATGTATTTATGTACTCCATGGATATCTCTACTCTGTACATATAAAAAGTGCAAAGCTTACTCCTTGTATTCACTGCAGGGTTAAGAATGACAAAAAGTTTTAAAGCTATTGAATTTTTTTTTAAAGCTATTGAATTAAAAAAAATTTTATTGGAGTAGAGTTGGTTTAAAGTGTTGTGTTAGTTTCAGGTGTACAGCAAAGTGAATCAGTTAGACATATACGTATATCCACTCTTTTTTAGATTCCTTTCCCATATAGGTCATTATAGAGTATTGAGTAGAGTTCCCTGTGCTACAAAGTAGATCCTTATTATTTATCTGTTTTGTATTTAGTAGTGTGTATATGTCAATCCCAATCTCCCAGTTTATCCCTCCCCCGGCTTACCCCCTGGTAACCATAAGTTTGTTTTCTACATCTGTCACTCTGTTTCTGTTTTGTAGATAAGTTCACTTGTACCCTTTTTTTAGATTCCACGTAAAAGCGATATCATATGATATTTGTCTTTCTCTCTCTGACTTATTTCACTCAGTATGACCATGTCTGGGTCCATCCATGTTGCTGCAAATGGCATTATTTCGTTCTTTTTTATGGCTAAATAATATTCCATTATATATATGTACTACATCTTCTTTATCCATTCCTCTGTCAATGGACATTTAGGTTGCTTCCATGTCCTGGCTATTGTAAATAGTGCTGCAATGAACATTTGGGTGCATGTATCTTTTCTTCCCTTTTTTCTCTATTTTTTAAATTACTTTTTATTGGAGTATAGTTGCTTTACCATGTTGTGTTAGTTTCTGCTGTACAGCAAAGTGAATCAGTTATATGTATACATATATCCCCTCTTTTTTGGGTATCCTTCCCATTTAGGTCACCACAGATCATTGAATAGAGTTCCCTGTGCTCTACAGTAGGTTCTCATTTGTTATCTATTTTACACATAGTAGCGTATATATATCCATCCCAATCTCCCAATTCATCCTACTCCCCTTTTCCTCCCTTGGTATCAATAAGTTTGTTCTCTGCATCTGTGTCTCTATTTCTGCTTTACAAATAAGTTCGTCTGTACCATTTTTCTAGATCCACATATGAGCGATATTATACAATATTTGTTTTTTTCTTTCTGACTTACTTCACTCTGTATGACAGTCTCTAGGTCCATCCACATCTCTGCCAATGGCACAATTTTGTTCCTTTTTATGGCTAATATTCCACTGTATATATGTACCACATCTTCTTTATCCATTCATCTGTTGATGGACATTTAGGTTGCTTCCATGTCCTGGCTATTGTAAATAGTGCTTCTGTGAACATTGGGGTGCATGTATCTTTTTGAATTATGATTTTCTTCGGGTATATGCCCAGGAGTGGGATTGCTGGGTCATATGGTAGTTCTATTTTTAGGGTTTTTAAAAACTATTTATTTGGCTGAGCTGGGTCTTAGTTGCAGCATGCAGGATCTTTTTGTTGGGGCATGCAGGCTCTTAGTTGTGGCATGCAGGATCTAGTTACCTGACCAGGGATTGAACCCGGGCTGCCTGCATTGGGAGCGTGGAGTTGTAACTGCTGGACCACCAGGGAAGTCTCTATTTTTAGTTTTTTAAGGAACCTCCATACTGTTCTCCATAGTGGCTGTATCAATTTACATTCCCACAAACAGTGCAAGAGGGTTCCCTTTTCTCCACACCCTCTCCAGCATTTATTGTAGGTTTTTTGATGATGGCCATTCTGACCAGTGTGAAGTGATACTTCATTGTAGTTTTGATTTGCATTTCTCTAATAATTAGTGATGCTGAGCATCATGTACTCTTTGGCCATCTGCATATCTTCTTTAGAGAAATGTCTATTTAGATATTCTGCCCATTTTTTTAAAGCTTATTTAAAATATAAATTTATTTAATTAATTATTTTTTGGCTGTGTTGGGTCTTTGTTGCTGTGCGCTGGCTTTCTCTGGTTGCAGTGAGCGGGGGCTATTCTTCGTTGCAGTGCGCAGGCTTCTCATTGCAGTGGTTTCTCTTGTTGTGGAGCAGGGGATCTAGGTGCACAGGCTTCTGTAGTTGTGGCACGCAGGCTCAGTAGTTGTGGTTCATGGGCTTAGTTGCTCTGCAAAATGTGGGATCTTCCCAGACCAGAGATTGAACCCGTGTCCCCTGCATTGGCAGGCAGATTCTTAGCCACTGCGCCACCAGGGAAGTTCCTTCCACCCGTTTTTAGATTGGGTTGTTTGTTTTTTTGATATTGAGCTACATGAGCTGTTTGTATATTTTGGAAATTAATCCCTTGTCAGTTGCCTCTTTCGCAAATATTTTCTCTCCCACTCTGAGGATGGTCTTTTCATTTCGTTTATGATTTCCTTTGCTGTGTAAAAGCTTTTAAGTTTAATTAGGTCCCATTTGTTTATTTCTGTTTTTATTTCCATTTCTCTAGGAGGTGGGTCAAAAAGGATCTTGCTGTGATTTATGTCATAGAGTGTTCTGCCTCTGTTTTCCTCTAAGAGTTTTATAGTGTCCGGTCTTACATTTAGGTCTCTAATCCATTTTGAGTTTATTTTTGTGTATGGTGTTAGGGAGTGTTTTAATTTCATTCTTTTACATGTAGCTGTCCAATTTTCCCAGCACCACTTATTAAAGAGACTATCTTTTCTCCATTATATATTCTTGCCTCCTTTGTCATAGATTAGGTGACCATAGGTGCATGGGTTTAACTCTGGACTTTCTATCCTGTTCTATTGATCTATATTTCTGTTTTGGGGCCAGTACCATACGGTTTTGATTACTATAGCTTTGTAATGCAGTCTGAAGTCAGGGAGCCTGATTCCTCCAGCTCCGTTTTTCTTTCTCAGTATTGCTTAGCTTTTCATGGTCTTTTGTGTTTCCATATAAATTGTAAAATTTTTTGTTCTAACTCTGTGATAAATGCCATTGGTAATTTGATAGGGATTGCATTGAATCTGTAGATTGCTTTGGGTAGTATAGTCATTATCACAATATTGATTCTTCCAATCCAAGAACATGGTATCAATACATCTCTCCATCTGTTTGTGTCTTTCTTATTTATTTATTTATTTATTTATGGCTGCATTGGGTCTTTGTTGCTGCACGCGGGCTTTCTGTAGTTGAGGCGAGTGGGGGCTACTCTTTGGTGTAGTGTGCGGGCTTCTTATTGTGGTGGCTTCTCTCACTGTGGAGCATGGGCTCTAGGCACACGGGCTTCAGTAGTTGTGGCGCATGGGCTTAGTTGCTCCACGGCATGTGGGATCTTCCCGGACCAGGGCTCGAACCTGTGTCCCCTGAATTGGTAGGCGGATTCTTAACCAATGCACCACCAAGGAAGTCCTGTTTGTGTCATCTTTGATTTCTTTCATCAGTGTCTTATAGTTTTCTGAGTACAAATCTTCTGCCTCCTTAGGTAGGTTTATTCCTAGTGTTTTATTGTTTTTGATCTGGTGGTAAATGGGATTGTTTTCTTGATTTCTCTTTCCGATATTTCATTGTTAGTGTATAGGAATGCAAGAGATTTCTGTGTATTAAGTTTGTATCCTGCAACTTTACCAAATTCATTGATGAGCTCTAGTAGTTTTCTAGTAGCATCTTTAGGATTTTCTCTGTATAGTATCATGTCATCTGCAAACAGTGACAGTTTTACTTCTTTTCCAATTTTGATTCCTTTTATTTTTCTTCTCTGATTGCTGTGGCTAGGACTTCCAAGGTTATGTTGAATAATAGTGGACATCCTTGTCTTGTTCCTGATCTTAGAGGAAATGCTTTCAGTTTTTCACCATTGAGAATGATGTTTGCTGTGGGTTTGTTGTATATGGTCTTTATTATGTTGAGGTAGGTTCCCTCTATGCCCACTTTCTTGAGAGTTTTCTTCATAAATGGGTGTTGAATTTTGTCAGAAGATTTTTCTGTATCTATTGAGATGATCATATGGTTTTTATTCTTCAATTTGTTGATGTGGTGTATCACACTGATTGATAAGCTATTGAATTTTAATTTAACTTTACAACTAAGTTTTAAGAGTGACTTTTAATTACTATATTTACTTATATAAACAGGAATGTAGCAAACTACATATTCAAATAAAATTTATAAACTTTATAGTACTACCAAGGTATAGATATACTTAAAAATCATTCAAAACTGCTCTAAATCATTGAAAATTTTAAATTATTTTCTTAATATTTATTTTTAGGTACTTAACTTTTAATTTTGCTTCATATCATAAAATAAGTTTTTTCAGAAAATAATTTTTAATTTCACTGCCTCTAGATATTCATCTAGATATTGTAAACATTTTTTTCTGTTAAGCACTTGCCATAATTATGGATGTGTTGAACAACTTCAGTAGAATTATATGATAAAATATAACCTTTTTTTTTTTTTTTTTTGCAGTACGCGGGCCTGTCACTGTTGTGACCTCTTCCGTTGTGGAGCACAGGCTCCTGACGCGCAGGCTCAGTGGCCATGGCGCATGGGCCCAGCTTCCATGGCATGTGGGATCCTCCCGGACCGGGGCACGAACCTGTGTCCCCTGCATCGGCAGGCAGACTCTCAACCACTGTGCCACCAGGGAAGCCCCTAACCTTTTTTGTATTTAATATACAAATACAATTTTCTATTTGTATTTAATTCCCATAGTGTAAATCATACTGAGACTCAAACATAAGCAAAATCTACAAGACAGCCAATGGGAGCTCAGAAGTAAGTAAAGACCACCTCTCACAATATTACTTTGAGATCAAGCAAATAATGGAAAGAAAGTCCTCCAGTGAGCCATCAAGTCACCATAGTGTGGAGCACTGATCGTGTATGCAGTTTGTTTATCTTCCATGAACTCAGTGTCAATGCTTCTTGTATGTATGATACACAAGAAAACCCAAAGACAAAAATGAATACTAAGGAATAAGATTTTGTTGTATAGGGTTAAGCTTTGGAGTGCCACAGCATTGTAATAGCAAAATTTGTCATACCCCTAAAAACTAATTTTTGCACCCATGGAAGCAGTTATCATCCCCAATGAGAATGCATGATTTAGCAGTCATAATCAATTTGAACCTTTCTATTTTTGCATTAAATTTCAAATTTCCCTAAGGACTTTCAGAGGTGCCAATCCAAGTCTATCCTTTTCAAACAAAAGGAAACCATCTTTATAATTAATTTAGAACTGAATAAATATTGATTATGTTGTGGAAAGAATTAACTTTCAGCTCCAATCTTTAATACTTTTTATTTTGCAGTGGAAGTTATGTTGCTTCAGGCCTCTACATTCCCATCTTCCAACAGTAGGTATGTGACCATCTTTGACAAATCAGCTCTGTAGTAACTGGACTCTGTCTTATTGTCTGCGGTATCATCGGCACCAGGCCCAGTGTATCACTCAACAAGTAGTTTTAACTAAAGCAATTTCTTAGATTTTCTCCTCCTACTGGAAGGCATTTGCAAATGACCAAGCTATTTTGCTTCATCAGGGCCATATTTGCTGGGATTATAATCAAAATGGCTAATATTTCCACTCTTCCCTTACTGGTATCAGTCATGCCTACTGAGTTTATTGCTAAAACCACTAGGATTATGTTTCCTTTAAGGTGCATATGGCTCTGGGGATTCAAGTTGCAGCACAATTTTCAGCCTTTGCCTGGCACTATATTAAACTCATGAGGATGGCCTCATCTCTAATTTGCCCTCTACTAGGTTATAATAGAAAAGAAGTAGCCTGGTGTCATATACAGAGCCACCTAGCTGAACTCAGACTCTCCCTGAATCTCACAGCTCGCAGTAACCAGACACATATTACTCCTTAGTAGACCTTTATTGATGTGGCAATTACTACGTTTCTCCTGAGAATCCTTGGAGACTCTTCACAAAGAATGATGAATGATCTGTTGCATCCTGTATCTTTGTTCCATTCCATGGGAGAGTGGGCTCCTTTCAGTTTGATCTCCGAAATTTGGCTGGTAATAATTAAAGCATGACTTCAGGTCCAAAACCATGAGTTTGGATTCTGAGTCCTTGGTCTGCTCTTTTTTCCTGCTAACCTGCCCTTTCATCTTTATTTACTCAGCATGAATATATTCTTACTTCTAAATGACAGGCGTGTAGCCTTTAAAGACTTTTATGTTCTTTTTTTTTTTTTGCAGTACGTGGGCCTCTCACTGTTGTGGCCTCTCCCGTTGCGGAGCACAGGCTCTGGACGCACAGGCTCAGCGGCCATGGCTCACGGGCCTAGCCGCTCCACGGCACGTGGGATCTTCCCAGACCGGGGCACGAACCCGTGTCCCCTGCATCGGCAGGCGGACTCTCAACCACTGCATCACCAGGGAAGCCCCAAGACTTTTATGTTCTTATGTTTGGTACCCCACAAGATTCATTAAAGTCCTAATCCCCAAAGTGATGGTGTTAGGTGGTGGGCCCTTTGGGAGGTGATTAGGTCATGAGGATGGAGGCCTCACAATTGGAATTAGTGCCCTTTTAAAAGAGGTCTCAGATAAATCCCCCAGTCTCTGCCAAGGAGAAGTGGACAGTGTGTGACCTGGAAGCAGGCTTTCAGCAGAACTGGACCACGCTGACACCCAGATCTTGGATTTCCAAACTATGGAACTGTGAGTAATTTTTGCTCTTTACAAACTACCCAGTCTATGCTATTTTGTTGAAGATGCCCAAATAGTAAGACATGTCCTGACCTATTGTATCCTCAGAATACCTTCCAGGAGTGTGTAAAATACCTAAAGGGAGAGACACCATCTTACCCAACCCCGTTTCCTAGACAGCTAGTCCAGTCCCTATCATTTCAGGAGCTCAATCATATATTTGATAGATATATTTGATAGATATGATGTGAGAGGACAATAATCTACAGATACTTTAAAATTCTTTGTGGTTCTACAAGGGAAGTTACAATGGAATATTGTGTGAGGTATTTTTTAAAAGACTTTGCAGCACTATTTTCTTCAAGTTCGCATTTTCAGTATTTAGAAGATAAGGATGAGAATCACGGGCCTGGACGTAAATGGAAGACCCACTCTCCACGTTTAGTTCAGTCATCCTCAAGTACTTGCAAGGAGCTACGTGGCCCTACTTTTCTTGTCTCCCTCAGGCAAAAAGGAAACAACTTGTGTCTACACTTGCGGATATTTTCCTTGTTAGTCTATGCCTTTGGGAATCAACTTGAATGCTTCTTTCAAAGAGTCAGTCATGCTGTGAACTCTAATGAGTGACATCCATGTCATCATACTTAAGTTGAAATTGTGGAATCAGACCCCAAGTCAAATTTTTTTATAATGTGAGTGTAAGCAAGAACATTGTTTTGGTTTCTTTTCTCTAGAATGTCATTAGTACAAATAGTATAAAAATGAAAAGTAGTCTTATTCATTGAACTTATCTCCTCTTCCATTAGTCACCCAATAACTTCCCAACTTCTTTGCACTTAGATTCCCATGATAATAAATTCAGGCCAACTAATGTGAGCAGAGGTGATATTGCCCTATACTGTCTTGGCCCTTGAAAACATCCCATGTAATCCCCATACTTTTTCCTTTACCACTGAGTGGAATAGACTCAAACACCACAAATTGGAAATCTCATGTTGAATAGAGCAACACCACACAATAGAGGGCACCCATGTCCCTACATCACTGTTTAGCGGAAGCCAACTAGAAAATTCATCTGATTAGGAATGCCTGCATTTTTCTCTTAAGGATAGAAAGATAAATTTCTATTATGACCCAATTACTGACATCTTTCTGTTTCTCTGTTACAGCAGCTGGCATGAAATTAACTGATAAATGTCTTGAACAGCATACTGTGCTAACAACCTTTCCATTTTAAAATAAACGTCATAGTTAGGAATCCAAATACCCTCCAAGAAGTTAAACACATTTTAGAAAGCACATTGTAAAATTACTTGTTTAAGAAAATAGATTGTGTTCTTCTTTGTAAATATATTTTTGTAAACTTGTGATACTTCAGATATTTTTCAGCATGTGCAGAAATATGAGTGGATATACCTTTAGAGGACTAAACAAACAATAATCATTTGATTAGAAGTGTCACAGGTGTACCTTTCTTCTTTATTTGTTGACAGTAATTGGAAAATTATTACATGAGAGAAAGGAACACTTTAATTTCTCCTCTGATAACCTCCCAGGCACAGGGGCTGTATTCCATTTCCTTCAGATAGAGATGGATTCTTCGGAAATATTTCGGGACAATTCCCAAATATGGGCAATCCAGATTGCCATTTTCCACTTGCTTATGCAGTAGTTCCAAGGTGTGATGAAGGCTAGAGAGTAGTTTATGGAGTAGGGTGTTGTTCCGAGCAGCTTGGCTTTCCTCCTTGTTGAAGAAGTTACCATCTGCTGGAGCGTCAGATGGTGGTAGCCGGTGCCTTGAGTCGTCAGGATTTCTGTGATATTCCCTCTTTCCAAGGCAATTTGAAGTCGATTCTGTCCTCTAGGCATGACTGAAACTGGATCTTCTTCATCTGTCTCAAAAGTATGAAGAGTTCTCGGTTCTGTAGGCTATGGATGCAAGGCAAGTTCCAGCCAAGAGGGCGAGCAGGGATGGAGCGGAGTATCACTCCTGCCATTAGCAAATATATCTGGGCCGTTGAGAATTTCAGTGATTCACCAGCTGGCCGCGAGGGGGCGCGCGGGCACCACTAAACAATTAGCGGGAAGCTTCCTTCCCTGGAAACCGGGACAACGCGCTTCTCTAGGCGGCGGCTAGAGAGCAGCGGATGTATTTTGATCGGTTCGGCTAGGAAAACGCTGAGTACTGAGAGTTTGCAGTTTCCGCGGTTTGGGCAGCGCGAGAGAAATTTGAGTTGCATCCACACGGAGCAATTTTATACTGATTTAATAGTGCGAAAAAAACTTTTGTCTTCGCGATGCTGAGTTCTCAAGTGGGAGCCTTGTCGCGGCCGCACCAGCGACATTTTTGTCTGGTTGGAAGCTGGAACCTTGCATTTTCGGGCTTTCCCCTGAGTTTTGTGCTTTATTTTCGCACAGAAAGTTGAGCGAGGCCATTTTTGGGAAAGAAGCCGTTTTCTGAGGGGTTTGAAGCTGGGAAGCGAGTTGGGGCCGATTTTACAGATTCGGGCTCGTTTCTGGCGCTGTGCTGCGACGGCTCAGAGAGAGGAGAACGCGGCGGCTATGGGACGCCCTGGAGGTGAGTCGGAGCGCGGCCACCACCGGGCCGAGGAGGCGGGAGCTGAGCGCCCCTGTAGATGCTCTGGGACTTCATGGTGTCTTTCAAGGATACAGCGTTAAAGTGGGGGAGGAAGTACTGAATAACTGAAAAGTAGGAACATTAAAAAAACTCACAGGGGGCTTCCCTGGTGGCACAGTGGTTGAGAGTACGCCTGCCGATGCAGGGGACACGGGTTCGTGCCCCGGTCCGGGAGGATCCCACATGCCGTGGAGTGGCTGGGCCCGTGAGCCATGGCCGCTGAGCCTGCGTGTCCGGAGCCTGTGCTCCGCAACGGGAGAGGCCACAGCAGTGAGAGGCCCGCGTACCGAAAAAAAAAAAAAAAAAAAAAAAACTCACAGCATTTTATTTTTTATATTTTTAAATTAAATTTATATTGCTTGATTTAAATTAAATATTTTAGAATTTTTTATATTTTAAAATATTTTCTGAAAATATTTAAATATTGAAGGTAGGATATTAAAATATATGGGTATTAAAACAGCATTTTATTAAACTATTTTAACTATAGTTTCTTTATACTAAAACGAGAATTTAATATAATTTTACTTTCCTAGCTTTAATGGAAGCAATCTCATTAATATTTTCAAGACTACTTCTTTACTTGTTTGAGAGAACTGCAGTGTTTGACAATTTCTCGTGACTCTGTGGCAGCCTTAAATAATTTTTATTTAACTCGAGTTTCTGAAACACCTTTCTCAGGACTCCAGCTTGACTGTAGGGTAGAAAGAAGAGTTATTAGTGTCCTGTACAAGCAGCTGAGGACATTGACCAGGTCTGATCTTCTCATTTTCTTTGGTAAGAATTTTATAGACTAAACAGAAATTACCCAAATTTCACTGGCAACGTGAAGCCTTCCTCTGTAAGACTGTCAGCGTCATCCAAATGCAGGGTCATTTCTGTCTTTATTTAAAATTTTGACATTTTCTTTAGCATGTATATTGTGGTGTTTTCATTTTCATATATTGCCTTAAAATATTATTTATCTTGATCACTTAGATTTGGTGCCTTCTTACATTCCATGCTTGAGGGAAGCCCTCCCTTTCTTTACCCAAATAGCCAGGAAATAGCTTTCAAAGTAATGTTGTGATCTTCCATAGCTAAAAATAAAGGAATGTCCCATTTCTTGTCACCCTCTGCCCCATCTACATTTTATAACCCATTTCCTGGTCCCCATAACATTTAAAAACACCTTTGTCTTAAAATAATATCACCAGAGGTGGTCTGAGACTGAGGATGAGGGAAGGGACTGTTTATCTCATTTATACTATTCACAGAGCAGCCATTTTTCCTTAGATGCTGGTTTTCTGCAAATGTTTCAAGTGCTGTAGGATTTCTCTCCTTAATGTACCAGGCACTGCTCTAGGCCTGGAAACTTGGGCTTTGCTCCTTCACAGTCCTGCAGGCAACCCCTCTCCTAGAGTTTGCATTTGGGGGCCTCAATACGCAGACCCCTGACAGTGTTAAAGGAGCGGCAGTCAAAGCCTCTCTTGGCGGGGCTGATCATGGACTCTACAAGTTACTATATGTCACATTAATGCTAAAGGCAGCTATGTTCACTAAATTCAGATTGTCAGCCTATAATTTGCAAACTTCATTTAATCTTTACAGTTCCCTGTGTGACAACTACTTGAGTTGTCTCAGTTTTTTAGAAGAGGAAATCAAAGTCTGATGTCAATTAAATTCAGGAGCCCCAGATTTTTGTCAGAGTGGAGCCTTCTGCTGCTCCCAGGCCCTCCTCTTCATCAGCTCTGAGCACTGGCCCTCAGCTGCACTGAGCACGTGGTGCTTCCTTCATCCTAATCCTGCCTCTAAAGTCTGTCCTCCCTGCTCCCTGGAGGGCAGTCACCATCCCTGCCTTATTTTTCCTGGAATCCACATTGCCAAGCACACTGTCACATATATATGTGGTGAGGACACTTTTGGCACAGAAGGAAGAGAATGGTATGAATTAGCCCTTGGTGTTAACATTTATGCCACTCTTATCCATAGACTATGTCTGGAAACATGAGCTATGACTCCTATAAAATCATGTGGAAGAATTCAAATCTAATGTCTTAACCCCTTAAAGGGGAAATGGAGAGAGGCGAGGCTAGTTGTATTTTGGTGCATTACAAAGTGTGAAAATAGAGTAAAATATCAAATGTCTAAGTACTGTTATTAGAATTTAAAAAGACGCAGATTGAGTCTCAGATTTTTATTTCAACCTTGGGTCTCATTTGGATGAATACATCCTATTGGATTTATACTCTGTCCTTTTCCATGAATGTGTTTAATTTCCAGTGTAATAACCAAAAGAAGCATTGAAGTTGCGACATTATCTGTTGCCAATAAATTGAAGAGAAATTGGAAAAACTTGGAAACAACATTGGCATAAGTACAGAATTGACAACCTTGTACTATTTAAGAATCTCATTTACAGGCAGGTACTCAGAGCAGCTGGATACAGGCTCCCACAGCCAGACACCTGCATCACCAGGCTCACCGGGGCCTGCCACCCTCCTCACTGAGGACACCCAGGATGATGTTCTCCAGCCCTGTCTGCACCCTTGGCTGTGACCAGCCCCGAACCACGGCCTGCCAAAGCAGGAGACCCTCAAAAGTTCTGCACCTAATGGAAGAATCTTTCTTGTTTTCCTGCCTGAAGGACAAGAAGGTTTTCAGGTTCCTCCAGGAGCAGCCAGTTCCAAATAGCTCAGGCCACCTCTTTCTCCATGCGGTAATCTAGCAGATCTTCAACTTTTTCAGCAGAAAGGGATGGTAATCCTCAATGGACTGATCAGCAGCTAGAATTTTTGGAGAACTGTTTGGTGCAGAAAATGGAGATGCAAAGACTTTCTGAGCAATGAGGACTCCAGGCAGACTTTGAAGAACTCCTTCCAAAGCACCAGGCTCAGGGAATTCCCTGGTGGTCCAGTGGTTTGGACTCGGCACCTTCACTGCTGTGACTCAGGTTCAGTCCCTGATCCCACAAGCCGCTGGACATGACCAAAAACAACAAAAACAAAAAAGACAAAAAAAACACACCCCAAAATAAACACAAAGTACTAGGGTCGATCTGAGAAGGAAAGTACACAACTGCTGTGCCTGGGACATTGTCATACTGGAAGTTAAGACATGAAAATCAGTAAATGCTTTCTTTGTATTAATAAGCTCATCAGAAAACTCAGGAAGTTGAAAAGGAGACTTAAGCTTCCACAGTATGTCTCATCTACAGTCTTCCCTCAGTCCCCGAGGGGGAGAGGTTCCAGGACCTCCACGGATACTGTGGATCTTCAAGTTCCTTATATAAGATGGTATAGTATTTGCATATAACCTACATACATCTCCCATATACTTTAAATGACCTCTAGATTACTTATAACACCTAATACAATGTAAATGCTATAAATAGTTGCTGGCACATGGCAAATTCAAGCTTTGCTTTTTGGAACTTTCTGGAATTTTTTTTTTCAAATATTTTCAACCTGTAGTGGTTGAACCCATGTATTTGGAGGGCTGACTGCACTTATTGGTGGCCTCAATCTTGTAAATATTTACTCAGTTCAAAGACTTTTTTGTTGCTTCCGTTAAAAAATATATTGAGTCATTTTGGCAGATTTTTATCAATAATAAGAAACTATAGTT
Source organism: Mesoplodon mirus (assembly GCF_964341445.2). Taxonomy (NCBI): domain Eukaryota; kingdom Metazoa; phylum Chordata; class Mammalia; order Artiodactyla; family Ziphiidae; genus Mesoplodon; species Mesoplodon mirus. Next base: position 57,064,096 of record NC_138976.1, on the reverse strand, counting down.
TTGGATAGAAAGAAATTTCATTTTAATTTGTAATAATTAGTATTTATGATAATTGCTATATTTGCAAATTTTACTACTTATGTTATAATATGGCAAGCTTTGCCTTTTTTATTTTGCTTTGTGGGGGTAGTTTAATCTATATTTTAAGTGCTGAGTCTTAACTTTTTTTTTTTTTGGACACGCACGGCACGTGGGATCTTAGTTCCCTGAGCAGGGATCAAACCCATGCCTGCTGCACTGGAACCACAGTCTTAACTGCTGGACTGCCAGGGAAGTCCGCTGAATCTTACTTTTGCTTTTATTTTTTTATTTTTTTATTGGAGTATAATTGCTTTAAAATGTTGTGTTAGTTTCTGATGTACAACGAAGTGAATCAGCTATATGTCTACATATATCCCCTCCCTCTTGGACCTCCCTCCCACCCCATCCCCCATCCCACCCACCTAGGTCACCACAGAGTACCGAGCTGAGCTCCCTGTGCCAAACAGCAGGTTCCTCCTAGCCATCTGTTTTACACATGGTAGTGTATATACATCAATCCTAATCTCCCAATTTATCCCACCCTTCCCTTCCCCCTCCACCATGTCCACACATCGGTTCTCTATGTCTACATCTCTATTCCTGCCCTGCAAATAGGTTCACCTGTACCATTTTTCTAGATTCCACATATATGCGTTAATATACGATATTTGTTTTTCTCTTTCTGGCTTACTTCACTCTTTTGCTTTTAAATAGGTGCAAAGTGCCCTTAAACCTTCGGTCACCCTTAAAATCCAAAAGGCACATAAATAGTTTCGTTAATTCTGTTTATGTTTTTGCCAATATTCCAGTAAGAACTGAAAGGAAATGCCATATTTTGATGCCATTTCTTTCCTGGAAACTTGAACTTGCCACCATGGGAAACCACTACTTCAGCCAGCAAACAAGGAATCGCCACACAGAGCCTATATCTTCTCGTGTTTCACTTCTGGATCAAAATGTCACACAGGTGCTTCAGATTGGCAAAGTCTTATTCAAGTGCCTGCATTCTATCTGCAAAGGAGGCTAGACATTTGCATTGGGTCTCCTACATTGGTAAATTAGTGTTCTATTAATGCATAATTAATAACCTAAAAATTTAGTGGCGTTAACCACTAGTCTATTACCTAGCAGTTTCTATGAATCAAGAATTGGAGAGCGCTTTCAGTGGGCTCAGGATCTCTCATGAGGTGGCGGTCAAGATGTCAGCTGGCTTGCAGTCACCTGAAGGCTTGACTTGGGTTGGAGGATCTGCTTCTAACATGGATCATTCACATGACCACTGGCAGGAAACCTCAGTTCCTCATCACAGTCACCTGAGCCCCTCCACTAAGCTCTGTGATGTGTCCTCACAACATCTGGCTTCTACCAAACTGAGTGATGAAAACTAGAAGTGGAGAAGGCAATAAGTTGTTTTATGACATAGTGTTATAAGTCACACACGATCACTTTAACCTGTGTTGTGTATTCATTAGAGGGAAGTTGCTACGTCAAGCACATAGTCAAGGGAAGGGACAGGAAAGAGTATGAGACAGTTTGTGAAAATATTTTAAAACTGCAATGAAAGAGATAGGATTCATAAGGTAGGCATATCCCTTCACGTAGAAAGGCTGTTGTACAGATGATGAGTGTCCATGAGTATGATGTCAAAAGAACAATCTGTGATGATTTTTTGGCTATGGGCTTTGAGGAAGTGGGGAACACAATGATAATGTCCATGTCTCTGTCTTGGGCTTCAGAATGATTGGGGCCCATTCACACAAGGAACATAGAAGGGCAAGAAAGTTTGAAAAATATGTATTCAATTTTGAACATCTTAAGTGGAGATATGCTAGGTATTCTAGCATGTAGAAATATGGATCTAATGTTTGGAGATGTGACCCTGGGGAAAGACATGCATATGGAGGTCACAATCATAGAGGTGACATTTGGAAGTATTTGGGAGGTTGAGACTATATGTGCCGAGAGGATGAAGTGTGGGCCTAGCACAGAATTTTGAGGAGCACCAATTCCCTAAGATGAGAGGGAGCAGTCAACAAAGGAAGGAGAGGAGGAGGAGCAGAAAAGCAGAGGATGGAGGTGACACAGAGACCAGATGAGCCTCAGAATTTAAGATGGAGGGCGTGGTAAGAAGTGTCAGATGCTTCTGAGATGTCACCCATAGCTGACTGGCTGATCTCTGACCTCAGTAAGTTGTTCATTGTAAACCTTGGCTGAGTGGTTTCAAGAGAACAAGGGAAGCTGAAGCCACATTATAGTGAGTGGAGAAATTAGCTGCATGTGAAGACATAGGGACAGCTAATCCAGAGAAAGTTGAAGAAGTTTGGGTGTGAAGAGAATAACAGAAGCAAAATAATACTAACAAGTGGTCATAGGGCTGAGGAATAGTCATGTTTAGGATAAAATGAAAATTAAGCACATTTAATGTTGATCAAAACTAGCCCATAAAAAGAAAGATGTTGATACAGGAGAGACAGGATGTAACTGATAAAGCACAAACATCTTATTGAAGTCCCCTCTGCTTTTCTATCAAAGGAATCATTTTGAAGAACGAAGCCTTCTGGAATTGTCCCTCTGGTGTCACAGAGGTTTTGCACCCTGAGGCAGTGCGCCAGGCTGAGGCTTGGAATGGGTAAGAAGGACTTTATTTTACAAAGCGATGTAAAGTCTAAATGTGAGAATGGCGATGGGCCAAACTTCCATCTCTCTTCTCTGGCTGATCAGTTTCATCAAGGATGTTTATCGATGCTGAGGATATAAAAAATGTGTTCTTAAAATCTATGTGCCTGCATGCCCCTGGCTAATAATCATGTACCCTCAGGGATACCAATATCTAGGTTTGAACACAGATATATATATATATATATATATATATATATATATATGTGTATATATATATATATTTTTTTTAATATTTCTTTATTTATTTTGGCTGCACTGGGTCTTAGTTGTGGCATGTGGGATCTTTGTCGTGGACTGTGGGGTCTTCATCGAGGCATGCGGGATCTTTTTGTTGCTGCATGTGGACTTCTTAGTTGCGTCATGGCATGTGGGATCTAGTTCCCTGACCAGGGATCGAACCCAGGTCCCCTGCATTAGGGCTGTGGACTTTTACCCACTGGACCACCAGGGAAGTCCCACTTATTCTTTATTATTATTATTTTTTAATTTGAAGGCCATTGAACCAACGGTAACCTAACCATGGACTGGTCTAAGTATTAGCATCAACAATTCCTTTAATCAATAACCAGTCTTAAGGGGGGCAGTGAACATAACCACTTGCTGAACTTCGTGACCAGTGAAAGTCTGTGAAGTTCTGTATCTCAAGAGCCAAAATATTTTTTCCTTAATCCCTGAGTTTTCCTGTCAACTTGTTAATGAAGAAAAAGACCCCACTTGATTCAAAGGTCTAAGTTATATATTATTTATTTTCTGGTTATCCTTGAAAAGGTCAGAAGGAAGATATTTCTTTTAAATGTAATCTGCTCGGACTTCCCTGGTGGCGCAGTGGCTAAGAGTGATGCTCAGAGTGATAGCACTTCTCGTGTGATGGCTCGGTCAGCAAGGCAGAAGCAGCATTACCTTTTATGACCAAGCCTCAGAAATCACAGTATCATTTTTACATATTGTAGATGTCACAGACCCATTCAGATTCAAGGAGAGAGGAAGTAGACAATATATCTCTTATTGGAGGATTTTCAACATTCTAGAAAAATATGTGAAATGAGGGAAATGTTGTTGCTGCCGTCTTTTAAAAATACCATCTGCTACAGTCCACAAAACGTCACATCCTTTCACATGTAAAATACATTCATCACTTCTCAAAACCTTCCAAAGTCTCATGTTATTATGGCAAAAACCCAGGTCCAGAGTTTCACCATCTCCATCAGATCAAGGTGTGGATGGGGTTCCTCAGGCACAGTTCCTCCAGCACTGCTCCTTGAGTGCCATTCTTCTCCATGTGAAGCCCTGTAATCTAAATAGAAAGGTTATTTGTTCCTTTACTCCCAACATACAATGGTGAGGCAGGCATAAGATATTATAATAGTCCCATTCAAAATGGGGTAAAGCAGAAAGCACATAGCAGTCACCGGCCTATTGCAACTCGGCTACGTATTAGGGCAGGTGGTGTGAATTTTCAGATTAGGGCTCAGTTCTAAGGCTCTGGGAGTTATTCTCCAAGGCTGATTTTTTCTCCTTTCTGGCTTCGTGGCTCTGCTTTTTAAGTTATCCTTCCTTTCCCACAAGAAGTGCTTATGTTTTACATCACGTAGACTTCTCATCCTGCTTCCTTTCTGGAAAAGTTTGGGGATCTGACGCCCTCTTTATTGTGTATGCTATTACTTTCAGTCTAAACTGATATAATTACTGTAAACATTTACTGGGTTTGCTGTATATCCGTTTATAATGAATGCCATTGGATAAGAGGCAGACCCACTAATCTCTTCAGATATATACCCTTTTTCACTTTGGGCTACCCATGAGTCTCCAGTGAGACAGCGAGTTGATGTTTTAGAGCCCTGTCACTTAATGGAGAGAATCTGTGAGGCATTCCCTAGGATCCTCAGAAGGCCTTTTGTTTGTTTGAAAGACTCTGAGACACCGCCTAGATCTTTCTGACCTCTTAAAGGATTTTACACTCATACGCAATCTGATGTGATAAATAGGGCTTGTTTGTTTATTGTTGTAGACCTCCACTCACAATACAAACAAACATAATGTCCCCAGGACTATAGCTTTGAAACAAATTACTCCAAAATCTGTCACCCAAAATAATAAATGTCTCATCTCACAGATTCTTTGAGCCAGGGATTCCCACAGGGCACAGACGGAATGGCTTGTCTCTGCTTCACCATCTCTATGGCCTCAGGAGCACACTACACTGGGTGGCTGGGATCGACCTGGCATGTGGTAGGCACTTTCATTTGCCTGTCTGATGCTAATAAGTCTCAGCTGGGACCTCAGCTGGTACTGGGTACAGGAGCACCTCACAACGACTCTCCTTGTGGTCTGGTTTTTCTGTGAGTGTGGTAGACTCAGTGTAGTTGAACTTTTTAAAAGGGGCCTTGGGCTCAAAAGTGAGTGGCCCAGTGAGCAAGCTATTATGACCTAAACCATTGGTTCTCAGTGAGGGCAGTTTTGTCCCTGAGGGGATGTTTGGCAATGTCTGGAGACATTTTCAGTTGTTACAATGGGTGATGAGGGCTGATACTGGCATCTAATGGATAGAGGCCAGGGATGCTGCTAAATACCCTACAGTACCCACAGGACAGCAGCCACAACAAAGAATGATCTGGCCTCAAATGTGTGCACTGCCAAGCTTGATAAACCCTAACCTACCTTTGGAAGTCATAGAATATTATTTCCAACAAATTTTTTTGAAAAAAATTAACACTTTGTATGATTAGTCAATTCAAGATGGCTGTTCTCTTGCTCTTTGTGCATCCCGTGCTAGACCAGTCCCTGCTTCACTCACACCCCACTCACACCAACATGCTTGCCCCCTGCCCCACCAAGTGATTGTTCTAAAGCTTAGGCCAAAACAGCTTGACCTGCTAGTTCATAAAAGGGAAATATCTGTGGTGGTGATGGTCATTAAGCTGAGGGTTTGTGAGAGACCTGCCCCAGCTGCTGGTGTCCTTGGTAACTGATGAGCGAACCTGAGGTCACGTTCTCTCTATAAATTGTAGTCTCCTGTGTCCCGGAGGAGTAGCAAACATGGCTATCAGATCCTGCTGGCAGGTTGCTTTTCACGGCTGGGTGTTCTTTGAGGACCTTTTAATACAGACACATAAGACCCTGTCCAGTAAACCACTGATGTCTCTGCCACCGTCTCTGAGCTCTTTCTTGGGTCTGGAGATTGGGCAGCTATAAGGCTTGCAGGCCTGCAGGGTGTAGCTCAACATTTGGCGAGCCAGCCAAGAAGCCCAGAGGCCGAGGATACTGCGGTGAGTGCTGAGATGTCCAGAAATAATGATGGATAACGGGGTGGGCTGGGGTGGGGTGGGGGGATAATCCTAAGGTGGCCATCCACTAGCAAGAGGGACCTGTGGCAGCTGTCTACTATGAGGCATGTCTTTCTCGACCCTTATACTGATGATATCCTGTTAACCTCAGAGGCTCTTTCCCGTTTCAAAGTAGCAGCCCTGTGCTTGTGGGCGATCTGACTGCCCGGGACTGGCTAGTGAAGGCAAAACGCGAGGACCTGGGTTTCCTATCAGATACTTTGGGAGTTACCGGTTTGGGTAATGGAGCGTACCCCCAACCCAAAACACCAAAACAGTTAAAACCCACAGGCTTAAGGGATATTAACTGAGGATAGGCTTGTGAATTGGGTGTGGCCACTTCCCTGGCAGGGTGTGGTTTGGGCCTGTGGTGATGGCAAGATACTAACACCTTGGCACTTGTGGGCCCAGCTGTGGCAGGGGGCAGAGCCACGATGCAGTGCGTTGGAACAACAGCTCTATGCAGTCTGCAGTGTCTTACAACATGTGGAAGCCGTTACAGAAGTCTTCCATGATGCGTAGAGCAACGCAAAAGACCACTCTTCAGGACCTAGAACAGCTGTGGGAGAGAAACAGGACTCCCATTGTTACCGGGCCCTTTCCAGATTCTTGGGCAGCAATACCATAGAAATGATACCACTTCCACAAGACTCTTAGGCAAGCAAAGATTTTTATTAAAACAGAGAGCTTGTGCACAAGGGAGAAGGCGGGGGTGAGGGGCGGAGGAGAAAAAGCAACTTCCTGAGTGGAAGGGGCGAGTTGCTTTTACAACAAAAGGGAGGGTTTGTCTCATGATCACTGACCATTTCCAAAGATCCTCACACTTCTTTGTGCAGCAGCAGGAGGCTCCCTGGTGGCTCTCAGGCATAGGGAGCGCTTCTGGGAGGGTAAGGAGTGCGTGGGGAGTTTCTGCAAGACAGCCTCGGAACAGGTAACGTTGAAACCTGCAGTTGAGCTTCTTCCCTTGCGGCAACTAGGTATACTTGTTAATGTAACAGAGATAATCTTGTATTCCTGACAGGCTGTTACCCCCCTCTCTGATCCCACCCCCAGGACTCAGGACCCCTTGGCTTTGTTCTCTAGCTTGCAAGGCCTGTTTTGCCCAAGACCGTTGTCTGGTCTTTTTTTCAAAACGGCTGTACTCTTTCTTGTCTTCCTTTCTCACCATAGACATCCATAGCGACCAAGGATCCCACTTTCTTGGCCACGCAGTTCAGGAATGGGCTGGTAAAGATAAGCGCTGGTATTTCCACCTGCTTTACAACCCTGCTGCTGCCTTGCTAATTGAAAGGCTCCAGTATTTGGCGCCGGCGGTGGGGACTGAGGGTGGACAGGCGGTATGGTACCGCAGGCCAGGACAGAAACCACAGGTAGGGGTGGTGTTATCTCAGAATGCTGTTAAGGCTTGTATTTTGCTTACTGGTCAGATCTCCCTGTATTGTATTGCTAGACTTCCTCGCTAGCCTGAGGGCAGGGAATCGGCTTACGGACTGGGCCACCGTGGTGGCCAGGCTGCAAAATGAGTCTGATGGCTGCGTGTGCAGTGAGGTGCCATGGCAAATCCACCTGGCTCATGCCGCCATAAGGGGGGCAACTGAAGACTCTTGCCTTCTTCCTGCCCTGTGTGCCAAGGGCCTAGCTTACTCTTGACACTTCTTAGCAGCTGTTGTGTGTACTGCATTTGTGGTATCTGGTTGCAGTGCGCTGCTACGTACCGGACCCCGGGGGTGTCTCGGAAGAGGGGCGGACGGAGATTGTAAGGGTCGTGCAGGGTGTGTAGGGGTGGGGTGTGTGGTCAGGACACTCAGGACGGCTCTTCTCTTGCTCTTCTTGCACCCCCTGCTTTCCTCACACCCCACAGCCACCAGCCCCCGCTTCCCTCACACTCCACGCCCACCAGGTTGCTCGCCCCCGGCCCGCCGAGTGATTGTTCTAATGCTTAGGCCAAAACGGCTGCACCTGCTAGCTCATAAAAGGGAAACATCATGGGCCTCCCTGGTGGCGCAGTGGTTGAGAGTCCGCCTGCCGATGCAGGGGATACGGGTTCGTGCCCCGGTCTGGGAGGATCCCATATGCCGCGGAGCGGCTGGGCCCGTGAGCCATGGCCGCTGGGCCTGCGCATCCGGAGCCTGTGCTCCGCAACGGGAGAGGCCACAACAGTGAGAGGCCCGCATACCGCAAAAAGAAAAAAAAAAAAAAAAAAAAAAAAAAAGGGAAACATCATTATCTGCTCTGATGTTGGTCATTAACCTGAGGGGTTGTGATGGAAGGGCCCTGGTACTGGTTTCCTTGGTAAATGATGAGCCAATCTGATGAAAATTCCCTGTATAATAGTAGCTTCCCTCAAATAGGTAAGATTGCTGCCACGTCTTGCTTGCTGTCTACGGGGTGTCGCTGCAGGACCTTTTTCTTAAGATTCCCTGTCCAGTAAGCCATCGATGTTTCAGCTGTCTCTGGGCTCTTTCTTAGGTCTTCATGCTGGGCAGCCACGGGGCTTGGAGGCCTTCGGGGTGCAGCCCAATAGAAGCCTTCCCATATGTAAAGAGGGATGAAGTAGATCAACCTCAAGTTGGTGAGAAATGGCATAGTTTTCAAGGCACGCATGGGTTGGGAGACAGCATTGTTGCTGTCCTTGGAAGACAAAATCTGTCAGAGTCTCGCTCTATTTCTCTTGCTGTGTGGTTTTAAGTTGTGTGTTCTGCTCTTAGAACGAAGAGTATGAAATATGTTTGTATCTTCCAGGAAGTCTTCAAAATCAGTGCTTTTGATAATCTTATTTCAAGGGACTTGGGTACAAGATATGTTAACGTTGCTGAGGTTTTTTTTTTATTTACTTTTTTTTATGCTTTGATGCCAGTATTTCTTTTTTTTTAAACATCTTTATGGGAGTATAATTGCTGTACAATGTTGTGTTAGTTTCTGCTGTACAACGAAGTGAATATGTCTACATATATCCCCTCCCTCTTGGACCTCCCCCCACCCCTCCCCCATCTCACCCACCTTGGTCATCACAGAGCACCAAGCTGAGCTCCCTGTGCCAAAGAGCAGGTTCCCCCTAGCTATCTGTTTTACACATGGTAGTGTATATACATCAATTCTAATCTCCCAATTTATCTCACCCTTCCCTTCCTCCTCTGCCATGTCCACACATCTGTTCTCTATGTCTACGTCTCTATTCCTGCCCTGCAAATAGGTTCACCTGTACCATTTTTCTAGATACCACATATATGCGTTAATATACGATATTTGTTCTCCTCTTTCTGGCTTACTTCACTCTTTTGCTTTTAAAGAGGTGCAATGTGCCCTTAAACCTTCGGTCACTCTTAAAATCCAAAAGGCACATAAATAGTTTCGTTAATTCTCTTTATGTTTTTGCCAATATTCCAGTAAGAACTGAAAGGAAATGCCATTTTTGATGCCATTTCTTTCCTGGAAACTTGAACTTGCCACCATGGGAAACCACTACTTCAGCCAGCAAACATGGAATCACCACACAGAGCCTATATCTTCTCATGTTTCACTTCTGGATCAAAATGTCACACAGGTGCTTCAGATTGGCAAAGTCTTATTCAAGTGCCTGCATTCTATCTGCAAAGGAGGCTAGACATTTGCATTGGGTCTCCTACATTGGTAAATTAGTGTTCTATTGATGCATAATTAATAACCTAAAAGTTTAGTGGCGTTAACCACTAGTCTATTACCTAGAAGTTTCTATGAATCAAGAATTGGAGAGCGCTTTCAGTGGGCTCAGGATCTCTCATGAGGTGACGGTCAAGATGTCAGCTGGCCTGCAGTCACCTGGAGGCTTGACTTGGGTTGGAGGATCTGCTTCAAACATGGGTCATTCACGTGACCACTGGCAGGAAGCCTCAGTTCCTCATCACAGTCATCTGAGCCCCTCCACTAAGCTCTGTGATGTGTCCTCACAACATCTGGCTTCTACCAAACTGAGTGATGAAAACTAGAAGTGGAGAAGGCAGTAAGTTGTTTTATGACATAGTCTTATAAGTAACACAGCATCACTTCAACCTGTGTTGTGTATTCATTAGAGGGAAGTTGCTACGTCAAGCACATAGTCAAGGGAAGGGACAGGAAAGAGTATGAGACAGTTTGTGAAAATATTTTAAAACAACTGCAATGAAAGAGATAGGATTCATAAGGTAGGCATATCCTTTCACGTAGAAAGGCTGTTGTACAGATGATGAGTGTCCATGAGTATGATGTCAAAAGAACAATCTGTGATGATTTTTTGGCTATGGGCTTTGAGGAAGTGGGGAACACAATGATAATGTCCATGTCTCTGTCTTGGGCTTCAGAATGATTGGGGCCCATTCACACAAGGAACATAGAAGGGCAAGAAAGTTTGAAAAATATGTATTCAATTTTGAACATGTTTAGTGGAGATATTCTAGATATTCTAGCATGTAGAAATATGGATCTAATGTTTGGAGATGTGACCCTGGGGAAAGACATGCATATGGAGGTCACAATCATAGAGATGACATTTGGAAGTATTTGGGAGGTTGAGACTATATGTGCCGAGAGGATGAAGTGTGGGCCTAGCACAGAATTTTGAGGAGCACCAGTTCCCTAAGATGAGAGGAAGCAGTCAACAAAGGAAGGAGAGGAGGAGGAGCAGAAAAGCAGAGGATGGTGGTGACACAGAGACCAGATGAGCCTCAGAATTTAAGATGGAGGGTGTGGTCAGAAGTGTCAGATGCTTCTGAGATGTCACCCATAGCTGACTGGCTGATCTCTGACCTCAGTAAGTTGTTCATTGTAAACCTTGGCTGAGTGGTTTCAAGAGAACAAGGGAAGTTGAAGCCACATTATAGTTAGTGGGGAAATTAGCTGCATGTGAAGACATAGGGACAGCTAATCCAGAGAACGTTGAAGAAGTTTGGGTGTGAAGAGAATAACAGAAGCAAAATAATACTAACAAGTGGTCATAGGGCTGAGGAATACTTATGTTTAGGATAAAATGAAAATTAAGCACATTTAATGTTGATCAAAACTAGCCAGTAGGGCTTCCCTGGTGGCGCAGTGGTTGAGAGTCCGCCTGCCAATGCAGGGGACACAGGTTCGTGCCCCGGTCTGGGAGGATCTCACGTGCCGCGGAGCGGCTGGGCCCATGAGCCATGGCCGCTGGGCCTGCGCGTCCGGAGCCTGTGCTCCGCAACGGGAGAGGCCGCAACGCTGAGAAGCCCGTGTACCGCAAAAACAAACAAACAAACAAAAAAAACTAGCCAGTAAAAAGAAAGATGTTGATACAGGAGAGAGAGGATGTAACTGATAAAGCATAAACATCTTATTAAAGTCCCCTCTGCTTTTCTATCAAAGGAATCATTCTGAAGAACGAAGCCTTCTGGAATTGTCCCTCTGGTGTCACAGAGGTTTTGCACCCTGAGGCAGTGCGCCAGGCTGAGGCTTGGAATGGGTAAGAAGGACTTTATCTTACAAAGTGATGTAAAGTCTAAATGTGAGAATGGCGATGGGCCAAACTTCCATCTCTCTTCTCTGGCTGATCAGTTTCATCAAGGATGTTTATCGATGCTGAGGATGTAAAAAATGTGTTCTTAAAATCTATGTGCTTGCATGCCCCTGGATGATAATCATGTACCCTCAGGGATACCAATATCTAGGTTTGGACACTGACATATATATATATGTATATATTTTAATATTTGTTTATTTCTTTTGGCTGCACTGGGTCTTAATTTTGGCATGTGGGATCTTTTAGTTGCTGCATGCAGACTTCTTAGTAATGGCATATGGATTCTTAGTTGTGGCATACATGCAGGATCTAGCTCCCCGACCAGGGATCAAACCCAAGCCCCCTGCATTGGGAGCACAGAGTCCTACCCACTGGACCACCAGGGAAGTCCCTGAACACTGATATATTAATGGATACCAGTATTCAGTGGCTTCACTGGTCTTTACTTACTTACCTGGAATCTCTTTCCTTTGGAGCACAAACAAATAGAATCAAATTTGTGCTATTGCAAGAAATTGAGACCTTGTTTCCCTTCTAGAGGTCAGTCCAAAATAGTTTGCTAAAACAATTTTTATTCTTTATTTTTTTAAATATTTATATATATATTTATTTATTTTGGCTGCACAGGGTCTTAGTTGTAGCATGTGGGATCTTTTAGTTGCTCCATGTGGACTTCTTAGTTGCAGCATGGCATGCGGGATCTAGTTCCCTTACCAGGGATCGAACCCCGGCCCCCTGCATTGGAGGTGTGGAGTCTTACCCACTGGACCACCAAGGAAGTCCCACTTATTCTTTATGTTTTAAAAAAAATTTGAAGGCCATTGAACCAGTGGTACCCTAAGCATGGACTGGTCTAAGTATTTGCATCAACAATTCCTTTAATCAATAACCAGTCTTAAGGAGGGCATTGAAAATAACCACTTGCTGAACTTTGTGACCAGTGAAAGTCTGTGAAGTTCTGTATCTCAAGAGCCAAAATATTTTTCCTTAATCCCTGAGTTTTCCTGTTAACCTGTTAATGAAGAAAAAGACCCCACTTGATTCAAAGGTCTAAGTTATATATTATTTATTTTCTGGTTATCCTTGAAAAGGTCAGAAGGAAGATATTTCTTTTAAATGTAATCTGCTCGGACTTCCCTGGTGGCGCAGTGGCTAAGAGTGATGCTCAGAGTGATAGCACTTCTCGTGTGATGGCTCGGTCAGCAAGGCAGAAGCAGCATTACCTTTTATGACCAAGCCTCAGAAATCACAGTATCATTTTTACATATTGTAGATGTCACAGACCCATTCAGATTCAAGGAGAGAGGAAGTAGACAATATATCTCTTATTGGAGGATTTTCAACATTCTAGAAAAATATGTGAAATGAGGGAAATGTTGTTGCTGCCGTCTTTTAAAAATACCATCTGCTACAGTCCACAAAACGTCACATCCTTTCACATGTAAAATACATTCATCACTTCTCAAAACCTTCCAAAGTCTCATGTTATTATGGCAAAAATCCAGGTCCAGAGTTTCACCATCTCCATCAGATCAAGGTGTGGATGGGGTTCCTCAGGCACAGTTCCTCCAGCACTGCTCCTTGAGTGCCATTCTTCTCCATGTGAAGCCCTGTAATCTAAATAGAAAGGTTATTTGTTCCTTTACTCCCAACATACAATGGTGAGGCAGGCATAAGATATTATAATAGTCCCATTCAAATGGGGTAAAGCAGAAAGCACATAGCAGTCACCGGCCTATTGCAACTCGGCTACGTATTAGGGCAGGTGGTGTGAATTTTCAGATTAGGGCTCAGTTCTAAGGCTCTGGGAGTTATTCTCCAAGGCTGATTTTTTCTCCTTTCTGGCTTCGTGGCTCTGCTTTTTAAGTTATCCTTCCTTTCCCACAAGAAGTGCTTATGTTTTACATCACGTAGACTTCTCATCCTGCTTCCTTTCTGGAAAAGTTTGGGGATCTGACGCCCTCTTTATTGTGTATGCTATTACTTTCAGTCTAAACTGATATAATTACTGTAAACATTTACTGGGTTTGCTGTATATCCGTTTATAATGAATGCCATTGGATAAGAGGCAGACCCACTAATCTCTTCAGATATATACCCTTTTTCACTTTGGGCTACCCATGAGTCTCCAGTGAGACAGCGAGTTGATGTTTTAGAGCCCTGTCACTTAATGGAGAGAATCTGTGAGGCATTCCCTAGGATCCTCAGAAGGCCTTTTGTTTGTTTGAAAGACTCTGAGACACCGCCTAGATCTTTCTGACCTCTTAAAGGATTTTACACTCATACGCAATCTGATGTGATAAATAGGGCTTGTTTGTTTATTGTTGTAGACCTCCACTCACAATACAAACAAACATAATGTCCCCAGGACTATAGCTTTGAAACAAATTACTCCAAAATCTGTCACCCAAAATAATAAATGTCTCATCTCACAGATTCTTTGAGCCAGGGATTCCCACAGGGCACAGACGGAATGGCTTGTCTCTGCTTCACCATCTCTATGGCCTCAGGAGCACACTACACTGGGTGGCTGGGATCGACCTGGCATGTGGTAGGCACTTTCATTTGCCTGTCTGATGCTAATAAGTCTCAGCTGGGACCTCAGCTGGTACTGGGTACAGAAGCACCTCACAACGACTCTCCTTGTGGTCTGGTTTTTCTGTGAGTGTGGTAGACTCAGTGTAGTTGAACTTTTTAAAAGGGGCCTTGGGCTCAAAAGTGAGTGGCCCAGTGAGCAAGCTATTATGACCTAAACCATTGGTTCTCAGTGAGGGCAGTTTTGTCCCTGAGGGGATGTTTGGCAATGTCTGGAGACATTTTCAGTTGTTACAATGGGTGATGAGGGCTGATACTGGCATCTAATGGATAGAGGCCAGGGATGCTGCTAAATACCCTACAGTACCCACAGGACAGCAGCCACAACAAAGAATGATCTGGCCTCAAATGTGTGCACTGCCAAGCTTGATAAACCCTAACCTACCTTTGGAAGTCATAGAATATTATTTCCAACAAATTTTTTTGAAAAAAATTAACACTTTGTATGATTAGTCAATTCAAGATGGCTGTTCTCTTGCTCTTTGTGCATCCCGTGCTAGACCAGTCCCTGCTTCACTCACACCCCACTCACACCAACATGCTTGCCCCCTGCCCCACCAAGTGATTGTTCTAAAGCTTAGGCCAAAACAGCTCGACCTGCTAGTTCATAAAAGGGAAATATCTGTGGTGGTGATGGTCATTAAGCTGAGGGTTTGTGAGAGACCTGCCCCAGCTGCTGGTGTCCTTGGTAACTGATGAGCGAACCTGAGGTCACGTTCTCTCTATAAATTGTAGTCTCCTGTGTCCCGGAGGAGTAGCAAACATGGCTATCAGATCCTGCTGGCAGATTGCTTTTCACGGCTGGGTGTTCTTTGAGGACCTTTTAATACAGACACATAAGACCCTGTCCAGTAAACCACTGATGTCTCTGCCACCGTCTCTGAGCTCTTTCTTGGGTCTGGAGATTGGGCAGCTATAAGGCTTGCAGGCCTGCAGGGTGCAGCTCAACATTTGGCGAGCCAGCCAAGAAACCCAGAGGCCGAGGATAGTCCGGTGAGTGCTGAGATGTCCAGAAATAATGATGGATAACGGGGTGGGCTGGGGTGGGGTGGGGTGGGGGGATAATCCTAAGGTGGCCATCCACTAGCAAGAGGGACCTGTGGCAGCTGTCTACTATGAGGCATGTCTTTCTCAACCCTTATACTGATGATATCCTGTTAACCTCAGAGGCTCTTTCCTGTTTCAGAGTAGCAGCCCTGTGCTTGTGGGCGATCTGACTGCCCGGGACTGGCTAGTGAAGGCAAAACGCGAGGACCTGGGTTTCCTATCAGATACTTTGGGAGTTACCTGTTTGGGTAATGGAGCGTACCCCCAACCCAAAACACCAAAACAGTTAAAACCCACAGGCTTAAGGGATATTAACTGAGGATAGGCTTGTGAATTGGGTGTGGCCACTTCCCTGGCAGGGTGTGGTTTGGGCCTGTGGTGATGGCAAGATACTAACACCTTGGCACTTGTGGGCCCAGCTGTGGCAGGGGGCAGAGCCACGATGCAGTGCGTTGGAACAACAGCTCTATGCAGTCTGCAGTGTCTTACAACATGTGGAAGCCGTTACAGAAGTCTTCCATGATGCGTAGAGCAACGCAAAAGACCACTCTTCAGGACCTAGAACAGCTGTGGGAGAGAAACAGGACTCCCATTGTTACCGGGCCCTTTCCAGATTCTTGGGCAGCAATACCATAGAAATGATACCACTTCCACAAGACTCTTAGGCAAGCAAAGATTTTTATTAAAACAGAGAGCTTGTGCACAAGGGAGAAGGCGGGGGTGAGGGGCGGAGGAGAAAAAGCAACTTCCTGAGTGGAAGGGACGAGTTGCTTTTACAACAAAAGGGAGGGTTTGTCTCATGATCACTGACCATTTCCAAAGATCCTCACACTTCTTTGTGCAGCAGCAGGAGGCTCCCTGGTGGCTCTCAGGCATAGGGAGCGCTTCTGGGAGGGTAAGGAGTGCGTGGGGAGTTTCTGCAAGACAGCCTCGGAACAGGTAACGTTGAAACCTGCAGTTGAGCTTCTTCCCTTGCGGCAACTAGGTATACTTGTTAATGTAACAGAGATAATCTTGTATTCCTGACAGGCTGTTACCCCCCTCTCTGATCCCACCCCCAGGACTCAGGACCCCTTGGCTTTGTTCTCTAGCTTGCAAGGCCTGTTTTGCCCAAGACCGTTGTCTGGTCTTTTTTTCAAAACGGCTGTACTCTTTCTTGTCTTCCTTTCTCACCATAGACATCCATAGCGACCAAGGAATCCCACTTTCTTGGCCACGCAGTTCAGGAATGGGCTGGTAAAGATAAGCGCTGGTATTTCCACCTGCTTTACAACCCTGCTGCTGCCTTGCTAATTGAAAGGCTCCAGTATTTGGCGCCGGCGGTGGGGACTGAGGGTGGACAGGCGGTATGGTACCGCAGGCCAGGACAGAAACCACAGGTAGGGGTGGTGTTATCTCAGAATGCTGTTAAGGCTTGTATTTTGCTTACTGGTCAGATCTCCCTGTATTGTATTGCTAGACTTCCTCGCTAGCCTGAGGGCAGGGAATCGGCTTGCGGACTGGGCCACCGTGGTGGCCAGGCTGCAAAATGAGTCTGATGGCTGCGTGTGCAGCGAGGTGCCATGGCAAATCCACCTGGCTCATGCCGCCATAAGGGGGGCAACTGAAGACTCTTACCTTCTTCCTGCCCTGTGTGCCAAGGGCCTAGCTTACTCTTGACACTTCTTAGCAGCTGTTGTGTGTACTGCATTTGTGGTATCTGGTTTTGGTTCATCTCTACGTACCGGACCCCGGGGGTGTCTCGGAAGAGGGGCGGACGGAGATTGTAAGGGTCGTGCAGGGTGTGTAGGGGTGGGGTGTGTGGTTAGGACACTCAGGACGGCTCTTCTCTTGCTCTTCGTGCACCCCCTGCTTTCCTCACACCCCACATCCACCAGCCCCCGCTTCCCTCACACTCCACGCCCACCAGGTTGCTCGCCCCCGGCCTGCCGAGTGATTGTTCTAATGCTTAGGCCGAAACGGCTGCACCTGCTAGCTCATAAAAGGGAAACATCATTATCTGCTCTGATGTTGCTCATTAACCTGAGGGGTTGTGATGGAAGGGCCCCTGCTACTGGTTTCCTTAGTAACTGATGAGCCAATCTGATGAAAATTCCCTGTATAATAGTAGCTTCCCTCAAATAGGTAAGATTGCTGCCACGTCTTGCTTGCTGTCTACGGGGTGTCGCTGCAGGACCTTTTTCTTAAGATTCCCTGTCCAGTAAGCCATCGATGTTTCAGCTGTCTCTGGGCTCTTTCTTAGGTCTTCATGCTGGGCAGCCACGGGGCTTGGAGGCCTTCGGGGTGCAGCCCAATAGAAGCCTTCCCATATGTAAAGAGGGATGAAGTAGATCAACCTCAAGTTGGTGAGAAATGGCATAGTTTTCAAGGCACGCATGGGGTGGGAGACAGCATTGTTGCTGTCCTTGGAAGATAAAATCTGTCAGAGTCTCGCTCTATTTCTCTTGCTGTGTGGTTTTAAGTTGTGTGTTCTGCTCTTAGAACGAAGAGTATGAAATATGTTTGTATCTTCCAGGAAGTCTTCAAAATCAGTGCTTTTGATAATCTTATTTCAAGGGACTTGGGTACAAGATGTGTTCACGTTGCTGAGTTTTCTATTTACTGTTTTTTTTATGCTTTGATGCCAGTATTTTTTTTTAACATCTTTATTGGAGTATAATTGCTGTACAATGTTGTTAGTTTCTGCTGTACAACGAAGTGAATATGTCTACATATATCCCCTCCCTCTTGGACCTCCCCCCACCCCTCCCCCATCTCACCCACCTTGGTCATCACAGAGCACCAAGCTGAGCTCCCTGTGCCAAAGAGCAGGTTCCCCCTAGCTATCTGTTTTACACATGGTAGTGTATATACATCAATTCTAATCTCCCAATTTATCTCACCCTTCCCTTCCTCCTCTGCCATGTCCACACATCTGTTCTCTATGTCTACGTCTCTATTCCTGCCCTGCAAATAGGTTCACCTGTACCATTTTTCTAGATTCCACATATATGCGTTAATATATGATATTTGTTTTCCTCTTTCTGGCTTACTTCACTCTTTTGCTTTTAAAGAGGTGCAATGTGCCCTTAAACCTTCGGTCACTCTTAAAATCCAGAAGGCACATAAATAGTTTCGTTAATTCTCTTTATGTTTTTGCCAATATTCCAGTAAGAACTGAAAGGAAATGCCATTTTTGATGCCATTTCTTTCCTGGAAACTTGAACTTGCCACCATGGGAAACCACTACTTCAGCCAGCAAACATGGAATCACCACACAGAGCCTATATCTTCTCATGTTTCACTTCTGGATCAAAATGTCACACAGGTGCTTCAGATTGGCAAAGTCTTATTCAAGTGCCTGCATTCTATCTGCAAAGGAGGCTAGACATTTGCATTGGGTCTCCTACATTGGTAAATTAGTGTTCTATTGATGCATAATTAATAACCTAAAAGTTTGGTGGCGTTAACCACTAGTCTATTACCTAGCAGTTTCTATGAATCAAGAATTGGAGAGCGCTTTCAGTGGGCTCAGGATCTCTCATGAGGTGGCGGTCAAGATGTCAGCTGGCCTGCGGTCACCTGAAGGCTTGACTTGGGTTGGAGGATCTGCTTCAAACATGGGTCATTCACGTGACCACTGGCAGGAAGCCTCAGTTCCTCATCACAGTCATCTGAGCCCCTCCACTAAGCTCTGTGATGTGTCCTCACAACATCTGGCTTCTACCAAACTGAGTGATGAAAACTAGAAGTGGAGAAGGCAGTAAGTTGTTTTATGACATAGTGTTATAAGTCACACACGATCACTTTAACCTGTGTTGTGTATTCATTAGAGGGAAGTTGCTACGTCAAGCACATAGTCAAGGGAAGGGACAGGAAAGAGTATGAGACAGTTTGTGAAAATATTTTAAAACAACTGCAATGAAAGAGATAGGATTCATAAGGTAGGCATATCCTTTCACGTAGAAAGGCTGTTGTACAGATGATGAGTGTCCATGAGTATGATGTCAAAAGAACAATCTGTGATGATTTATTGGCTATGGGCTTTGAGGAAGTGGGGAACACAATGATAATGTCCATGTCTCTGTCTTGGGCTTCAGAATGTTTGGGGCCCATTCACACAAGGAACATAGAAGGGCAAGAAAGTTTGAAAAATATGTATTCAATTTTGAACATGTTTAGTGGAGATATTCTAGATATTCTAGCATGTAGAAATATGGATCTAATGTTTGGAGATGTGACCCTGGGGAAAGACATGCATATGGAGGTCACAATCATAGAGATGACATTTGGAAGTATTTGGGAGGTTGAGACTATATGTGCCGAGAGGATGAAGTGTGGGCCTAGCACAGAATTTTGAGGAGCACCAGTTCCCTAAGATGAGAGGAAGCAGTCAACAAAGGAAGAAGAGGAGGAGGAGCAGAAAAGCAGAGGATGGTGGTGACACAGAGACCAGATGAGCCTCAGAATTTAAGATGGAGGGCGTGGTCAGAAGTGTCAGATGCTTCTGAGATGTCACCCATAGCTGACTGGCTGATCTCTGACCTCAGTAAGTTGTTCATTGTAAACCTTGGCTGAGTGGTTTCAAGAGAACAAGGGAAGCTGAAGCCACATTATAGTGAGTGGAGAAATTAGCTGCATGTGAAGACATAGGGACAGCTAATCCAGATAACGTTGAAGAAGTTTGGGTGTGAAGAGAATAACAGAAGCAAAATAATACTAACAAGTGGTCATAGGGCTGAGGAATACTTATGTTTAGGATAAAATGAAAATTAAGCACATTTAATGTTGATCAAAATTAGCCAGTAGGGCTTCCCTGGTGGCGCAGTGGTTGAGAGTCCGCCTGCCAATGCAGGGGACACAGGTTCGTGCCCCGGTCTGGGAGGATCTCACGTGCCGCGGAGCGGCTGGGCCCATGAGCCATGGCCGCTGGGCCTGCGCGTCCGGAGCCTGTGCTCCGCAACGGGAGAGGCCGCAATGCTGAGAAGCCCGCGTACCGCAAAAACAAACAAACAAACAAACAAAAACTAGCCAGTAAAAAGAAAGATGTTGATACAGGAGAGAGAGGATGTAACTGATAAAGCATAAACATCTTATTAAAGTCCCCTCTGCTTTTCTATCAAAGGAATCATTCTGAAGAACGAAGCCTTCTGGAATTGTCCCTCTGGTGTCACAGAGGTTTTGCACCCTGAGGCAGTGCGCCAGGCTGAGGCTTGGAATGGGTAAGAAGGACTTTATTTTACAAAGTGATGTAAAGTCTAAATGTGAGAATGGCGATGGGCCAAACTTCCATCTCTCTTCTCTGGCTGATCAGTTTCATCAAGGATGTTTATCGATGCTGAGGATGTAAAAAATGTGTTCTTAAAATCTATGTGCTTGCATGCCCCTGGATGATAATCATGTACCCTCAGGGATACCAATATCTAGGTTTGGACACTGACATATATATATATGTATATATTTTAATATTTGTTTATTTATTTTGGCTGCACTGGGTCTTAATTGTGGCATGTGGGATCTTTTAGTTGCTGCATGCAGACTTCTTAGTAATGGCATATGGATTCTTAGTTGTGGCATACATGCAGGATCTAGCTCCCCGACCAGGGATCAAACCCAAGCCCCCTGCATTGGGAGCACAGAGTCCTACCCACTGGACCACCAGGGAAGTCCCTGAACACTGATATATTAATGGATACCAGTATTCAGTGGCTTCACTGGTCTTTACTTACTTACCTGGAATCTCTTTCCTTTGGAGCACAAACAAATAGAATCAAATTTGTGCTATTGCAAGAAATTGAGACCTTGTTTCCCTTCTAGAGGTCAGTCCAAAATAGTTTGCTAAAACAATTTTTATTCTTTATTTTTTTAAATATTTATATATATATTTATTTATTTTGGCTGCACAGGGTCTTAGTTGTAGCATGTGGGATCTTTTAGTTGCTCCATGTGGACTTCTTAGTTGCAGCATGGCATGCGGGATCTAGTTCCCTTACCAGGGATCGAACCCCGGCCCCCTGCATTGGAGGTGTGGAGTCTTACCCACTGGACCACCAAGGAAGTCCCACTTATTCTTTATGTTTTAAAAAAAATTTGAAGGCCATTGAACCAGTGGTACCCTAAGCATGGACTGGTCTAAGTATTTGCATCAACAATTCCTTTAATCAATAACCAGTCTTAAGGAGGGCATTGAAAATAACCACTTGCTGAACTTTGTGACCAGTGAAAGTCTGTGAAGTTCTGTATCTCAAGAGCCAAAATATTTTTCCTTAATCCCTGAGTTTTCCTGTTAACCTGTTAATGAAGAAAAAGACCCCACTTGATTCGAAGGTCTAAGTTATATATTATTTATTTTCTGGTTATCCTTGAAAAGGTCAGAAGGAAGATATTTCTTTTAAATGTAATCTGCTCGGACTTCCCTGGTGGCGCAGTGGCTAAGAGTGATGCTCAGAGTGATAGCACTTCTCGTGTGATGGCTCGGTCAGCAAGGCAGAAGCAGCATTACCTTTTATGACCAAGCCTCAGAAATCACAGTATCATTTTTACATATTGTAGATGTCACAGACCCATTCAGATTCAAGGAGAGAGGAAGTAGACAATATATCTCTTATTGGAGGATTTGCAACATTCTAGAAAAATATGTGAAATGAGGGAAATGTTGTTGCTGCCATCTTTTAAAAATACCATCTGCTACAGTCCATAAAACGTCACATCCTTTCACATGTAAAATACATTCATCACTTCTCAAAACCTTCCAGAGTCTCATGTTATTATGGCAAAAATCCAGGTCCAGAGTTTCACCATCTCCATCAGATCAAGGTGTGGATGGGGTTCCTCAGGCACAGTTCCTCCAGCACTGCTCCTTGAGTGCCATTCTTCTCCATGTGAAGCCCTGTAATCTAAATAGAAAGGTTATTTGTTCCTTTACTCCCAACATACAGTGGTGAGGCAGGCATAAGATATTATAATAGTCCCATTCAAATGGGGTAAAGCAGAAAGCACATAGCAGTCACCGGCCTATTGCAACTCGGCTACGTATTAGGGCAGGTGGTGTGAATTTTCAGATTAGGGCTCAGTTCTAAGGCTCTGGGAGTTATTCTCCAAGGTTGATTTTTTCTCCTTTCTGGCTTCGTGGCTCTGCTTTTTAAGTTATCCTTCCTTTCCCACAAGAAGTGCTTATGTTTTACATCACGTAGACTTCTCGTCCTGCTTCCTTTCTGGAAAAGTTTGGGGATCTGACGCCCTCTTTATTGTGTATGCTATTACTTTCAGTCTAAACTGATATAATTACTGTAAACATTTACTGGGTTTGCTGTATATCCGTTTATAATGAATGCCATTGGATAAGAGGCAGACCCACTAATCTCTTCAGATATATACCCTTTTTCACTTTGGGCTACCCATGAGTCTCCAGTGAGACAGCGAGTTGATGTTTTAGAGCCCTGTCACTTAATGGAGAGAATCTGTGAGGCATTCCCTAGGATCCTCAGAAGGCCTTTTGTTTGTTTGAAAGACTCTGAGACACCGCCTAGATCTTTCTGACCTCTTAAAGGATTTTACACTCATACTCAATCTGATGTGATAAATAGGGCTTGTTTGTTTATTGTTGTAGACCTCCACTCACAATACAAACAAACATAATGTCCCCAGGACTATAGCTTTGAAACAAATTACTCCAAAATCTGTCACCCAAAATAATAAATGTCTCATCTCACAGATTCTTTGAGCCAGGGATTCCCACAGGGCACAGACGGAATGGCTTGTCTCTGCTTCACCATCTCTATGGCCTCAGGAGCACACTACACTGGGTGGCTGGGATCGACCTGGCATGTGGTAGGCACTTTCATTTGCCTGTCTGATGCTAATAAGTCTCAGCTGGGACCTCAGCTGGTACTGGGTACAGAAGCACCTCACAACGACTCTCCTTGTGGTCTGGTTTTTCTGTGAGTGTGGTAGACTCAGTGTAGTTGAACTTTTTAAAAGGGGCCTTGGGCTCAAAAGTGAGTGGCCCAGTGAGCAAGCTATTATGACCTAAACCATTGGTTCTCAGTGAGGGCAGTTTTGTCCCTGAGGGGATGTTTGGCAATGTCTGGAGACATTTTCAGTTGTTACAATGGGTGTGAGGGCTGATACTGGCATCTAATGGATAGAGGCCAGGGATGCTGCTAAATACCCTACAGTACCCACAGGACAGCAGCCACAACAAAGAATGATCTGGCCTCAAATGTGTGCACTGCCAAGCTTGATAAACCCTAACCTACCTTTGGAAGTCATAGAATATTATTTCCAACAAATTTTTTTGAAAAAAATTAACACTTTGTATGATTAGTCAATTCAAGATGGCTGTTCTCTTGCTCTTTGTGCATCCCGTGCTAGACCAGTCCCTGCTTCACTCACACCCCACTCACACCAACATGCTTGCCCCCTGCCCCACCAAGTGATTGTTCTAAAGCTTAGGCCAAAACAGCTCGACCTGCTAGTTCATAAAAGGGAAATATCTGTGGTGGTGATGGTCATTAAGCTGAGGGGTTGTGAGAGACCTGCCCCAGCTGCTGGTGTCCTTGGTAACTGATGAGCGAACCTGAGGTCACGTTCTCTCTATAAATTGTAGTCTCCTGTGTCCCGGAGGAGTAGCAAACATGGCTATCAGATCCTGCTGGCAGATTGCTTTTCACGGCTGGGTGTTCTTTGAGGACCTTTTAATACAGACACATAAGACCCTGTCCAGTAAACCACTGATGTCTCTGCCACCGTCTCTGAGCTCTTTCTTGGGTCTGGAGATTGGGCAGCTATAAGGCTTGCAGGCCTGCAGGGTGTAGCTCAACATTTGGCGAGCCAGCCAAGAAGCCCAGAGGCCGAGGATACTGCGGTGAGTGCTGAGATGTCCAGAAATAATGATGGATAACGGGGTGGGGTGGGGTGGGGGGATAATCCTAAGGTGGCCATCCACTAGCAAGAGGGACCTGTGGCAGCTGTCTACTATGAGGCATGTCTTTCTCGACCCTTATACTGATGATATCCTGTTAACCTCAGAGGCTCTTTCCCGTTTCAAAGTAGCAGCCCTGTGCTTGTGGGCGATCTGACTGCCCGGGACTGGCTAGTGAAGGCAAAACGCGAGGACCTGGGTTTCCTATCAGATACTTTGGGAGTTACCTGTTTGGGTAATGGAGCGTACCCCCAACCCAAAACACCAAAACAGTTAAAACCCACAGGCTTAAGGGATATTAACTGAGGATAGGCTTGTGAATTGGGTGTGGCCACTTCCCTGGCAGGGTGTGGTTTGGGCCTGTGGTGATGACAAGATACTAACACCTTGGCACTTGTGGGCCCAGCTGTGGCAGGGGGCAGAGCCACGATGCAGTGCGTTGGAACAACAGCTCTATGCAGTCTGCAGTGTTTTACAACATGTGGAAGCCATTACAGAAGTCTTCCATGATGCGTAGAGCAACGCAAAAGACCACTCTTCAGGACCTAGAACAGCTGTGGGAGAGAAACAGGACTCCCATTGTTACCGGGCCCTTTCCAGATTCTTGGGCAGCAATACCATAGAAATGATACCACTTCCACAAGACTCTTAGGCAAGCAAAGATTTTTATTAAAACAGAGAGCTTGTGCACAAGGGAGAAGGCGGGGGTGAGGGGCGGAGGAGAAGAAGCAACTTCCTAAGTGGAAGTGGCGAGTTGCTTTTATAACAAAAGGAAGGGTTTGTCTCATGATCACTGACCATTTCCAAAGATCCTCACACTTCTTTGTGCAGCAGCCGGAGGCTCCCTGGTGGCTCTCAGGCATAGGGAGCGCTTCTGGGAGGGGAAGGAGTGCGTGGGGAGTTTCTGCAAGACAGCCCCGGAACAGGTAAGGTTGAAACCTGCAGTTGAGCTTCTTCCCTTGCGGCAACTAGGTATACTCCTTAATGTAACAGAGATAATCTTGTATTCCTGGCAGGCTCTTTCCCCCCTCTCTGATCCCACCCCCAGGACTCAGGACCCCTTGGCTTTGTTCTCTAGCTTGCAAGGCCTGATTTGCCCAAGACCGTTGTCTGGTCTTTTTTTCAAAACGGCTGTACTCTTTCTTGTCTTCCTTTCTCACCATAGACATCCATAGCGACCAAGGAATCCCACTTTCTTGGCCACGCAGTTCAGGAATGGGCTGGTAAAGATAAGCGCTGGTATTTCCACCTGCTTTACAACCCTGCTGCTGCCTTGCTAATTGAAAGGCTCCAGTATTTGGCGCCGGCGGTGGGGACTGAGGGTGGACAGGCGGTATGGTACCGCAGGCCAGGACAGAAACCACAGGTAGGGGTGGTGTTATCTCAGAATGCTGTTAAGGCTTGTATTTTGCTTACTGGTCAGATCTCCCTGTATTGTATTGCTAGACTTCCTCGCTAGCCTGAGGGCAGGGAATCGGCTTGCGGACTGGGCCACCGTGGTGGCCAGGCTGCAAAATGAGTCTGATGGCTGCGTGTGCAGCGAGGTGCCATGGCAAATCCACCTGGCTCATGCCGCCATAAGGGGGGCAACTGAAGACTCTTGCCTTCTTCCTGCCCTGTGTGCCAAGGGCCTAGCTTACTCTTGACACTTCTTAGCAGCTGTTGTGTGTACTGCATTTGTGGTATCTGGTTGCAGTGCGCTGCTACGTACCGGACCCCAGGGGTGTCTCGGAAGAGGGGCGGACGGAGATTGTAAGGGTCGTGCAGGGTGTGTAGGGGTGGGGTGTGTTGTCAGGACACTCAGGACGGCTCTTCTCTTGCTCTTCTTGCACCCCCTGCTTTCCTCACACCCCACACCCACCAGCCCCCGCTTCCCTCACACTCCACGCCCACCAGGTTGCTCGCCCCCGGCCCGCCGAGTGATTGTTCTAATGCTTAGGCCAAAACGGCTGCACCTGCTAGCTCATAAAAGGGAAACATCATTATCTGCTCTGATGTTGGTCATTAACCTGAGGGGTTGTGATGGAAGGGCCCTGCTACTGGTTTCCTTGGTAACTGATGAGCCAATCTGATGAAAATTCCCTGTATAATAGTAGCTTCCCTCAAATAGGTAAGATTGCTGCCACGTCTTGCTTGCTGTCTACGGGGTGTCGCTGCAGGACCTTTTTCTTAAGATTCCCTGTCCAGTAAGCCATCGATGTTTCAGCTGTCTCTGGGCTCTTTCTTAGGTCTTCATGCTGGGCAGCCACGGGGCTTGGAGGCCTTCGGGGTGCAGCCCAATAGAAGCCTTCCCATATGTAAAGAGGGATGAAGTAGATCAACCTCAAGTTGGTGAGAAATGGCATAGTTTTCAAGGCACGCATGGGGTGGGAGACAGCATTGTTGCTGTCCTTGGAAGACAAAATCTGTCAGAGTCTCGCTCTATTTCTCTTGCTGTGTGGTTTTAAGTTGTGTGTTCTGCTCTTAGAACGAAGAGTATGAAATATGTTTGTATCTTCCAGGAAGTCTTCAAAATCAGTGCTTTTGATAATCTTATTTCAAGGGACTTGGGTACAAGATATGTTAACGTTGCTGAGGTTTTTTTTTTTATTTACTTTTTTTTATGCTTTGATGCCAGTATTTCTTTTTTTTTTAAACATCTTTATGGGAGTATAATTGCTGTACAATGTTGTGTTAGTTTCTGCTGTACAACGAAGTGAATATGTCTACATATATCCCCTCCCTCTTGGACCTCCCCCCACCCCTCCCCCATCTCACCCACCTTGGTCATCACAGAGCACCAAGCTGAGCTCCCTGTGCCAAAGAGCAGGTTCCCCCTAGCTATCTGTTTTACACATGGTAGTGTATATACATCAATTCTAATCTCCCAATTTATCTCACCCTTCCCTTCCTCCTCTGCCATGTCCACACATCTGTTCTCTATGTCTACGTCTCTATTCCTGCCCTGCAAATAGGTTCACCTGTACCATTTTTCTAGTTACCACATATATGCGTTAATATACGATATTTGTTTTCCTCTTTCTGGCTTACTTCACTCTTTTGCTTTTAAAGAGGTGCAATGTGCCCTTAAACCTTCGGTCACTCTTAAAATCCAGAAGGCACATAAATAGTTTCGTTAATTCTCTTTATGTTTTTGCCAATATTCCAGTAAGAACTGAAAGGAAATGCCATTTTTGATGCCATTTCTTTCCTGGAAACTTGAACTTGCCACCATGGGAAACCACTACTTCAGCCAGCAAACATGGAATCACCACACAGAGCCTATATCTTCTCATGTTTCACTTCTGGATCAAAATGTCACACAGGTGCTTCAGATTGGCAAAGTCTTATTCAAGTGCCTGCATTCTATCTGCAAAGGAGGCTAGACATTTGCATTGGGTCTCCTACATTGGTAAATTAGTGTTCTATTGATGCATAATTAATAACCTAAAAGTTTAGTGGCGTTAACCACTAGTCTATTACCTAGAAGTTTCTATGAATCAAGAATTGGAGAGCGCTTTCAGTGGGCTCAGGATCTCTCATGAGGTGACGGTCAAGATGTCAGCTGGCCTGCAGTCACCTGGAGGCTTGACTTGGGTTGGAGGATCTGCTTCAAACATGGGTCATTCACGTGACCACTGGCAGGAAGCCTCAGTTCCTCATCACAGTCATCTGAGCCCCTCCACTAAGCTCTGTGATGTGTCCTCACAACATCTGGCTTCTACCAAACTGAGTGATGAAAACTAGAAGTGGAGAAGGCAGTAAGTTGTTTTATGACATAGTCTTATAAGTAACACAGCATCACTTCAACCTGTGTTGTGTATTCATTAGAGGGAAGTTGCTACGTCAAGCACATAGTCAAGGGAAGGGACAGGAAAGAGTATGAGACAGTTTGTGAAAATATTTTAAAACAACTGCAATGAAAGAGATAGGATTCATAAGGTAGGCATATCCTTTCACGTAGAAAGGCTGTTGTACAGATGATGAGTGTCCATGAGTATGATGTCAAAAGAACAATCGGATGATTTTTTGGCTATGGGCTTTGAGGAAGTGGGGAACACAATGATAATGTCCATGTCTCTGTCTTGGGCTTCAGAATGTTTGGGGCCCATTCACACAAGGAACATAGAAGGGCAAGAAAGTTTGAAAAATATGTATTCAATTTTGCACATGTTTAGTGGAGATATTCTAGATATTCTAGCATGTAGAAATATGGATCTAATGTTTGGAGATGTGACCCTGGGGAAAGACATGCATATGGAGGTCACAATCATAGAGATGACATTTGGAAGTATTTGGGAGGTTGAGACTATATGTGCCGAGAGGATGAAGTGTGGGCCTAGCACAGAATTTTGAGGAGCACCAGTTCCCTAAGATGAGAGGAAGCAGTCAACAAAGGAAGGAGAGGAGGAGGAGCAGAAAAGCAGAGGATGGTGGTGACACAGAGACCAGATGAGCCTCAGAATTTAAGATGGAGGGCGTGGTCAGAAGTGTCAGATGCTTCTGAGATGTCACCCATAGCTGACTGGCTGATCTCTGACCTCAGTAAGTTGTTCATTGTAAACCTTGGCTGAGTGGTTTCAAGAGAACAAGGGAAGCTGAAGCCACATTATAGTGAGTGGAGAAATTAGCTGCATGTGAAGACATAGGGACAGCTAATCCAGATAACGTTGAAGAAGTTTGGGTGTGAAGAGAATAACAGAAGCAAAATAATACTAACAAGTGGTCATAGGGCTGAGGAATACTTATGTTTAGGATAAAATGAAAATTAAGCACATTTAATGTTGATCAAAATTAGCCAGTAGGGCTTCCCTGGTGGCGCAGTGGTTGAGAGTCCGCCTGCCAATGCAGGGGACACAGGTTCGTACCCCGGTCTGGGAGGATCCCACGTGCCGCGGAGCGGCTGGGCCCGTGAGCAATGGCCGCTGGGCCTGCGCGTCCGGAGCCTGTGCTCCGCAACGGGAGAGGCCGCAACGCTGAGAAGCCCGCGTACCGCAAAAACAAACAAACAAACAAACAAAAACTAGCCAGTAAAAAGAAAGATGTTGATACAGGAGAGAGAGGATGTAACTGATAAAGCATAAACATCTTATTAAAGTCCCCTCTGCTTTTCTATCAAAGGAATCATTCTGAAGAACGAAGCCTTCTGGAATTGTCCCTCTGGTGTCACAGAGGTTTTGCACCCTGAGGCAGTGCGCCAGGCTGAGGCTTGGAATGGGTAAGAAGGACTTTATTTTACAAAGTGATGTAAAGTCTAAATGTGAGAATGGCGATGGGCCAAACTTCCATCTCTCTTCTCTGGCTGATCAGTTTCATCAAGGATGTTTATCGATGCTGAGGATGTAAAAAATGTGTTCTTAAAATCTATGTGCTTGCATGCCCCTGGATGATAATCATGTACCCTCAGGGATACCAATATCTAGGTTTGGACACTGATATATATATATATATATATATGTATATATTTTAATATTTGTTTATTTATTTTGGCTGCACTGGGTCTTAATTGTGGCATGTGGGATCTTTTAGTTGCTGCATGCGGACTTCTTAGTAATGGCATATGGATTCTTAGTTGTGGCATACATGCAGGATCTAGCTCCCCGACCAGGGATCAAACCCAAGCCCCCTGCATTGGGAGCACAGAGTCCTACCCACTGGACCACCAGGGAAGTCCCTGAACACTGATATATTAATGGATACCGGTATTCAGTGGCTTCACTGGTCTTTACTTACTTACCTGGAATCTCGTTCCTTTGGAGCACAAACAAATAGAATCAAATTTGTGCTATTGCAAGAAATTGAGACCTTGTTTCCCTTCTAGAGGTCAGTCCAAAATAGTTTGCTAAAACAATTTTTATTCTTTATTTTTTAAAATATTTATATATTTATTTATTTATTTTGGCTGCACAGGGTCTTAGTTGTAGCATGTGGGATCTTTTAGTTGCTGCATGTGGACTTCTTAGTTGCGGCATGGCATGCGAGATCTAGTTCCCTTACCAGGGATCGAACCCCGGCCCCCTGCATTGGAGGTGTGGAGTCTTACCCACTGGACCACCAAGGAAGTCCCACTTATTCTTTATGTTTTAAAAAAAAATTTGAAGGCCATTGAACCAGTGGTACCCTAAGCATGGACTGGTCTAAGTATTTGCATCAACAATTCCTTTAATCAATAAACAGTCTTAAGGAGGGCATTGAAAATAACCACTTGCTGAACTTTGTGACCAGTGAAAGTCTGTGAAGTTCTGTATCTCAAGAGCCAAAATATTTTTCCTTAATCCCTGAGTTTTCCTGTTAACCTGTTAATGAAGAAAAAGACCCCACTTGATTCGAAGGTCTAAGTTATATATTATTTATTTTCCTGTTATCCTTGAAAAGGTCAGAAGGAAGATATTTCTTTTAAATGTAATCTGCTCGGACTTCCCTGGTGGCGCAGTGGCTAAGGGTGATGCTCAGAGTGATAGCACTTCTCGTGTGATGGCTCGGTCAGCAAGGCAGAAGCAGCATTACCTTTTATGACCAAGCCTCAGAAATCACAGTATCATTTTTACATATTGTAGATGTCACAGACCCATTCAGATTCAAGGAGAGAGGAAGTAGACAATATATCTCTTATTGGAGGATTTTCAACATTCTAGAAAAATATGTGAAATGAGGGAAATGTTGCTGCTATCTTATAAAAATACCATCTGCTACAGTCCATAAAACGTCACATCCTTTCACATGTAAAATACATTCATCACTTCTCAAAACCTTCCAGAGTCTCATGTTATTATGGCAAAAATCCAGGTCCAGAGTTTCACCATCTCCATCAGATCAAGGTGTGGATGGGGTTCCTCAGGCACAGTTCCTCCAGCACTGCTCCTTGAGTGCCATTCTTCTCCATGTGAAGCCCTGTAATCTAAATAGAAAGGTTATTTGTTCCTTTACTCCCAACATACAGTGGTGAGGCAGGCATAAGATATTATAATAGTCCCATTCAAAATGGGGTAAAGCAGAAAGCACATAGCAGTCACCGGCCTATTGCAACTCGGCTACCTATTAGGGCAGGTGGTGTGAATTTTCAGATTAGGGCTCAGTTCTAAGGCTCTGGGAGTTATTCTCCAAGGCTGATTTTTTCTCCTTTCTGGCTTCGTGGCTCTGCTTTTTAAGTTATCCTTCCTTTCCCACAAGAAGTGCTTATGTTTTACATCACGTAGACTTCTCGTCCTGCTTCCTTTCTGGAAAAGTTTGGGGATCTGACGCCCTCTTTATTGTGTATGCTATTACTTTCAGTCTAAACTGATATAATTACTGTAAACATTTACTGGGTTTGCTGTATATCCGTTTATAATGAATGCCATTGGATAAGAGGCAGACCCACTAATCTCTTCAGATATATACCCTTTTTCACTTTGGGCTACCCATGAGTCTCCAGTGAGACAGCGAGTTGATGTTTTAGAGCCCTGTCACTTAATGGAGAGAATCTGTGAGGCATTCCCTAGGATCCTCAGAAGGCCTTTTGTTTGTTTGAAAGACTCTGAGACACCGCCTAGATCTTTCTGACCTCTTAAAGGATTTTACACTCATACTCAATCTGATGTGATAAATAGGGCTTGTTTGTTTATTGTTGTAGACCTCCACTCACAATACAAACAAACATAATGTCCCCAGGACTATAGCTTTGAAACAAATTACTCCAAAATCTGTCACCCAAAATAATAAATGTCTCATCTCACAGATTCTTTGAGCCAGGGATTCCCACAGGGCACAGACGGAATGGCTTGTCTCTGCTTCACCATCTCTGTGGCCTCAGGAGCACACTACACTGGGTGGCTGGGATCGACCTGGCATGTGGTAGGCACTTTCATTTGCCTGTCTGATGCTAATAAGTCTCAACTGGGACCTCAGCTGGTACTGGGTACAGAAGCACCTCACAACGACTCTCCTTGTGGTCTGGTTTTTCTGTGAGCGTGGTAGACTCAGTGTAGTTGAACTTTTTAAAAGGGGCCTTGGGCTCAAAAGTGAGTGGCCCAGTGAGCAAGCTATTATGACCTAAACCATTGGTTCTCAGTGAGGGCAGTTTTGTCCCTGAGGGGATGTTTGGCAATGTCTGGAGACATTTTCAGTTGTTACAATGGGTGATGAGGGCTGATACTGGCATCTAATGGATAGAGGCCAGGGATGCTGCTAAATACCCTACAGTACCCACAGGACAGCAGCCACAACAAAGAATGATCTGGCCTCAAATGTGTGCACTGCCAAGCTTGATAAACCCTAACCTACCTTTGGAAGTCATAGAATATTATTTCCAACAAATTTTTTGAAAAAAATTAACACTTTGTATGGTTAGTC
The DNA here is from genome assembly GCF_964341445.2 of Mesoplodon mirus. Lineage (NCBI taxonomy): Eukaryota > Metazoa > Chordata > Mammalia > Artiodactyla > Ziphiidae > Mesoplodon > Mesoplodon mirus. The sequence goes on along the minus strand of NC_138976.1, from coordinate 57,031,725 downwards.
AATTCAAGATGGCTGTTCTCTTGCTCTTTGTGCATCCCCTGCTAGACCAGTCCCTGCTTCACTCACACCCCGCTCACACCAACATGCTTGCCCCCTGCCCCACCAAGTGATTGTTCTAAAGCTTAGGCCAAAACAGCTCGACCTGCTAGTTCATAAAAGGGAAATATCTGTGGTGGTGATGGTCATTAAGCTGAGGGGTTGTGAGAGACCTGCCCCAGCTGCTGGTGTCCTTGTAAGTGATGAGCGAACCTGAGGTCAGTTCTCTCTATAAATTGTAGTCTCCTGTGTCCCGGAGGAGTAGCAAACATGGCTATCAGATCCTGCCGGCAGATTGCTTTTCACGGCTGGGTGTTCTTTGAGGACCTTTTAATACAGACACATAAGACCCTGTCCAGTAAACCACTGATGTCTCTGCCACCGTCTCTGGGCTCTTTCTTGGGTCTGGAGATTGGGCGGCTATAAGGCTTGAAGGCCTGCAGGGTGTAGCTCAACATTTGGCGAGCCAGCCAAGAAGCCCAGAGGCCGAGGATAGTCCGGTGAGTGCTGAGATGTCCAGAAATAATGATGGATAACGGGGTGGGGTGGGGGGATAATCCTAAGGTGGCCATCCACTAGCAAGAGGGACCTGTGGCAGCTGTCTACTATGAGGCATGTCTTTCTCAACCCTTATACTGATAATATCCTGTTAACCTCAGAGGCTCTTTCCTGTTTCAGAGTAGCAGCCCTGTGCTTGTGGGCGATCTGACTGCCCGGGACTGGCTGGTGAAGGCAAAACGCGAGGACCTGGGTTTCCTATCAGATACTTTGGGAGTTACCTGTTTGGGTAATGGAGCGTACCCCCAACCCAAAACCCCTAAACAGTTAAAAGCCACAGGCCTTAGGGATATTAACCGAGGACAGGCTTGTGAACTGGGTGTGGCCACTTCCCCAGCAGGGTGTGGTTTGGGCCTGTGGTGATGGCAAGATAGTAACACCTTGGCACTTGTGGGCCCAGCTGTGGCAGGGGGCAGAGCCACGAGGCAGTGCGTTGGAACAACAGCTCTATGCAGTCTGCAATGTCTTACAACAGGTGGTAGCCGTTACAGAAGGCTTCCATGATGCGTAGAGCAACGCAAAAGACCACTCTTCAGGACCTAGAACAGCTGTGGGAGAGGAACAGGACTCCCATTGTTACCGGGCCCTTTCCAGATTCTTGGGCAGCAATACCATAGAAATGATACCACTTCCACAAGACTCTTAGGCAAGCAAAGATTTTTATTAAAACAGAGAGCTTGTGCACAAGGGAGAAGGCTGGGGTGAGGGGTGGAGGAGAAAAAGCAACTTCCTGAGTGGAAGGGGCGAGTTGCTTTTATAACAAAAGGGAGGGTTTGTCTCATGATCACTGACCATTTCCAGAGATCCTCACACTTCTTCGTTCAGCAGCAGGAGGCTCTCTGGTGGCTCTCAGGCATAGGGAGCGCTTCTGGGAGGGGAAGGAGTGCGTGGGCAGTTTCTGCAAGACAGCCCTGGAACAGGTAAGGTTGAAACCTGCAGTTGAGCTTCTTCCCTTGCGGCAACTAGGTATACTCATTAATGTAACAGAGATAATCTTGTAATCCTGGCAGGCTGTTACCCCCCTCTCTGATCCCACCCCCAGGACTTAGGACCCCTTGGCTTTGTTCTCTAGCTTGCAAGGCCTGTTTTGCCCAAGACTGTTGTCTGGTCTTTTTTTCAAAACGGCTGTACTCTTTCTTGTCTTCCTTTCTCACCATAGACATCCATAGCGACCAAGGAATCCCACTTTCTTGGCCACGCAGTTCAGGAATGGGCTGGTAAAGATAAGTGCTGGTATTTCCACCTGCTTTACAACCCTGCTGCTGCCTTGCTAATTGAAAGGCTCCAGTATTTGGCGCCGGCGGTGGGGACTGAGGGTGGACAGGCGGTATGGTACCGCAGGCCAGGACAGAAACCACAGGTAGGGGTGGTGTTATCTCAGAATGCTGTTAAGGCTTGTATTTTGCTTACTGGTCAGATCTCCCTGTATTGTATTGCTAGACTTCCTCGCTAGCCTGAGGGTAGGGAATCGGCTTGCGGACTGGGCCACCGTGGTGGCCAGGCTGCAAAATGAGTCTGATGGCTGCGTGTGCAGCGAGGTGCCATGGCAAATCCACCTGGCTCATGCCGCCATAAGGGGGGCAACTGAAGACTCTTGCCTTCTTCCTGCCCTGTGTGCCAAGGGCCTAGCTTACTCTTGACACTTCTTAGCAGCTGTTGTGTGTACTGCATTTGTGGTATCTGGTTTTGGTTCACCTCTACGTACCTGACCCCGGGGGTGTCTCGGAAGAGGGGCGGACGGAGATTTTAAGGGTCGTGCAGGGTGTGTAGGGATGGGGTGTGTGGTCAGGACACTCAGGACGGCTCTTCTCTTGCTCTTCGTGCACCCCCTGCTTTCCTCACACCCCACAGCCACCAGCCCCCGCTTCCCTCACACTCCACGCCCACCAGGTTGCTCGCCCCCGGCCCGCCGAGTGATTGTTCTAATGCTTAGGCCAAAGCGGCTGCACCTGCTTGCTCATAAAAGGGAAACATCATTATCTGCTCTGATGTTGGTCATTAACCTGAGGGGTTGTGATGGAAGGGCCCTGCTACTGGTTTCCTTGGTAACTGATGAGCCAATCTGATGAAAATTCCCTGTATAATAGTAGCTTCCCTCAAATAGGTAAGATTGCTGCCACGTCTTGCTTGCTGTCCACAGGGTGTCGCTGCAGGACCTTTTTCTTAAGATTCCCTGTCCAGTAAGCCATCGATGTTTCAGCTGTCTCTGGGCTCTTTCTTAGGTCTTCATGCTGGGCAGCCACGGGGCTTGGAGGCCTTCGGGGTGCAGCCCAATAGAAGCCTTCCCATATGTAAAGAGGGATGAAGTAGATCAACCTCAAGTTGGTGAGAAATGGCATAGTTTTCAAGGCACGCATGGGGTGGGAGACAGCATTGTTGCTGTCCTTGGAAGACAAAATCTGTCAGAGTCTCGCTCTATTTCTCTTGCTGTGTGGTTTTAAGTTGTGTGTTCTGCTCTTAGAACGAAGAGTATGAAATATGTTTGTATCTTCCAGGAAGTCTTCAAAATCAGTGCTTTTGATAATCTTTCAAGGGACTTGGGTACAAGATGTGTTCACAGTGCTGAGTTTTTTTTTATTTACTTTTTTTTTAATGCTTTGATGCCAGTATTTCTTTTTTTTTAAACACCTTTATTGGAGTATAATTGCTTTACAATGTTGTGTTCGTTTCTGCTGTACAACGAAGTGAATCAGCTACACATATACATATATCCCCATATCTCCTCCCTCTTGAGTCTCCCTCCTACCCCTCTAGGTGGTCACAACACTGCTGAGTTTTTAATGTACAGTGTCTGCACTCTAGCTATGAGAATATTATGGACAGACCTAAATCTCTGGACCTTTTTCTTGTCACATTAGTTGAAGGAAACAGAGCTTTTCTCAAATCTTTCAGATATTTTTTGAACAGTTAAAAAGATTACTTGTATGCATAAAGTAAAAGGGTGCATGTTCCACCCTCACCCTCCAAAAAAATTAACAGCAAATGCTCTTCTCTCTGACCACTAACAGCACAGATGGAAGACTGTGCTAGTTCTCTCTGGATGCTCTCACGTGACTTTCTTTCCTGGAGTTGTAATGAAGCCCAGCTAGACACCCCAGGAACAGCTGTATAGTTAAACCAAGTCAGGTTTCCTAACTTCTGCAGCAAGTGAGAGTACTCACCATGAAGAACCATGATGAGGCTCGGTAGGAAGGAGGGGTAAGGGGATTTGTACACGGTTTGAGCTTGGGTTACCTGATTCTAAGGAACTCAGGGAAGAGGGTATCAGCTCAGGATTAAAATGTTTGAGCTCACGTGAAGTAGTGTTTTTTCTAGAGGTTCTGGGAACACAGAGTGGAGCTTGGGTAGTCCTTGCTGCCTTTTTCTTTTTTGGCTGTGTTGGGTTTTCATTTCTGTGCGAGGGCTTTCTCTAGTTGCGGCGAGTGGGGGCCACTCTTCATCACGGTGCACGGGCCTCTCGTTGCAGAGCACAGGCTACAGACGCACAGGCTCAGTAGTTGTGGCTCACAGGCCTAGTTGCTCTGCGGCATGTGGGATCTTCCCAGACCAGGGCTCGAACCCATGTCCCCTGCATTGGCAGGCAGATTCTCAACCACTGCGCCACCAGGGAAGCCCCTTGCTGCTTTCTTACAGTCACTTTAAAGCTGAGAGGGTTGTGTTGTTGGGCACGTTTCTTTAGAAATGTTAGGAAGATCACCTTGTGTTCCCCCATGCAAGGGAACTAAGGAGAATCCCATTCCTGTTTTTCTTTGGAAAATATAATGCCAGGATAAATGAGGAATGCAGTGTATGAAAACCCACTGTATGAAGCTTTGCGTCTGGTTTGGGAATCAGGTGGCTGGCTGCTCTGTTGTATCAAAGTGACTATATGGCTGAGATCCTTTAAGATGATGATTAGATATGTATCAGAAAGTAGATAATAGTCTATGATGTGAGCGAACAGTGTTTCTCAGCATTATATTCTGGGTATTAATAAAAGCTGTTTTTTATAGGTCAACTTGGGTAGGAGAAGAGAACTGTTGAGACTGTGGTAGAGGTAAGGTCTGGGGTGTAAAGTCATTCCTATGGGATGGACAAAGGCTATTAAGAGTTAAATTGTAGTAGTGTTGAGATTTTTCTTTTGACCATGCTCTTCTGAAAGCCAGCAGTGGGATGGTGAGACAGTAAAGGATACTAGAGAAAAATTAACCACTCTTTCTATGAAGGGATAGAGCGTTGGCGTGGCAGGTTATGCATTTTTCTTGTGCCTGATACCACCATCTGCAGTCATGTGCACATCTCTCCAAATAGAATGGTGTTGGTCCAGCAACATCACTGATGTAATAACTACCCCAGGGAAGTGAGATTATGGACAGGAGAATAATCAGTTTTAATGATTTTTTAACAAAACATCCAGCTAGTGACTTGACTGTAGTTCGAGACTGGTTAGTAGCAGTAACGAGATGACCCCAGTTCTACCATTGTCCTGAACGAAGTCCCCTTGCAGCTCCTGCCTCTGCACACAACCAATGCTTCAGCAGACTTAGGTCATTCTCAAAGTTATAATCCTGATCGCTACCTAGATCTTGATAGGGCTTCTTTACTGTGCCCCAACAGATACTCCACATAGGCAGGTTGTCCGCTGGGAGCTTTGACCAGCTGCAAGTGACCAGCAGGGTATGTAAAAACCCATTTCTGGACACTGAGTTTGGGGGCTAAGTAGAGGCATCTCCTTGAGCTTGGTCTACACACAGAAGCATTCCCAAATGATAGCCAGGAACGTGTTGCACATGGCTGGTAAGTGCACTATGAGGTAAGTGGTGAGGGTGAACGAGAAATGCAGATACGGAAACTGGAGAAGTAAACTAAGTGGACAATGTAAGTGGAATCCATAACCCACTCCTCTTACAGGATGAAGCAGGAAAAGTTCAGGGCACGGGTTAGCTCATTAATGGAGAGTCAGCCTGGAAAGTTAGAAAACCCTCTTTCCCCATTCTCTGAGCTTAAGTGATGCCTTTGAGTGTGTCTGTATACATAGGATACATAGAAGGTTTGTGAAATCTGTGTTATCTGGAGAAGGATGGAGGGATTAATAACCAAACACTTTGCCTAGTATGAAGAAATGAGTTGTTTTTATGGATCACTAATTCCTGGCTGGAATGTGTTGGCTTCTAAGTGATAAGGTATCCTTCCCAACTAAGATAAAAGTTCAGTCAGTAGAAATTAGACTTGCCCTCCATTCACACATATAGACTCTGCTGACGGGCTCTTAGGTGAAACGAGGCAAAGAATGATAAACCTCTACCTCTATAGTCACAGCCTTCTGGAAGATGGACCAATAAAGAGCTAGAATACTGCATGAACTTAAAATTGGGAAAGGGCTGTATACACAATGAAACATCTGAGCTCAGGTAACAGACCTTAACTGCCGTCAGCAGCTTTATATTCATCTTGTTCTAATACTGTATTAAATAGAACAGAAAGAACAAGGAAGGTTATATCTAGAAAAGAACTATTGGCATAAGTGCATTCTTGACAGGCTTCAGGAGGCACAATTAAGAGGTCACCTGTTTTCAATCATATCCATCCTGGGAGAAAGAATACTCAGTATGAGAATATTCTGCTCTGAGACAATGTTTTGGAGATAGAGGAAATGGGTAGTTCCCTAGCCAAGAAATAGACTTTCTTGGAGCCCAGGGATGGTACTAAAAAGAATTTGGATCAGCTGGTCCAGAAGCCACTCTGTATCACACATGTGTGCTTATGTATGTGTTGTTTGGGGTGGATGAAAGCTTTGTGGGTAGAGCAGTGATCTGATCCTAGCATCTGCATGGGCAAACCAATATATAAAAGGTCTTAGAATATTATAAGTTAATCAAGTTTACTTATACCTGGATATTTGCACATTAAATTCTTTCTGCCACTGAAAAGATTTACTCTGTTAGTGTGATACTTTGTAAGCTGAAGCTCTTTAGTTTACAATCCATTAAAAAAAACCACATAGTAGTGGGTGTGAATGCTTAGAATCCAGATGAAATGTTGCAGATTTTTAATAAAACTCATTATATGAATTTATCAATAAGATAAAGGTCAAAGATATTTAAATCTGTGTTTTTGTGTTGTACCAAAGATACTCTCTTTGGCCAAGATGGTGGAGTAGAAAGACCCTGAGCTTACCTCCTCTCATGAGCACACCAAAATCACAAGTACTTGCAGAACAACCATCAATGAAAAAGACCAGAACCAACCAGAAGAGATCTTCTACAACTAAAGACATAAAAAAGGAACCACGATGAGAACGGGTTGGAGGGGCAGACTTAGATATAACCATGTCCCATACCCCCCGGGATGGGAGACCCACAAACTGGAGAAGAGTTGTGTTACGGAGGTTCTCTCCTAGGAGTAACTTCTGAGCCCCACGTTGGGCTCCCCAGCCAGGGGGTCCTGCGCCAAGAAGTCGAGCCCCCAGAGCATTTGGCTTTGAAGGTCAGTGGGGCTATATTTCCCCCAGTCCTTTGGGACTCACAACACTGACTCCCCTTTTAAAGGGCACAGAATCTCCCTGCAATGGGATCCAGGGAAAAGGCAGTAAATTGACAGAAGCCTGGGCCAGACCTACCTGCTGGTCCTGGAGAGTCTCTCTCAGAGAGGTGGCAGTGGGGGGGCGGGGGGCTGCAGCTCACCCTGGGTACATGGGCACTGGCAGCAGCCATACTTGGGAGCTCTCTCTACCACGTGGACACTGGTGTGGGCAAGCACTGTTGTGGGATCCTCTCTCTAGCTCGTCAGTGCCAAGACCTGACCCAACCCAACAGCTTGTAGGTGCCAGTGCTGGGACACCTCAGGCCAAGCAACTTACTGGGTGGGAACACAGAAGACAGGCTGTATAAGGACTTCCTAAGCCCACAGCAGCCTCTAGACATGGCTCCACCCACCACTGGGCAAGCACTGGCACTCTAGACCAGCCTTACCCATTAGGGAGGCAGACACCAGATTCAAAACCACAGTCCTGCAGCCAATGGACCCAGCCTACCCACAGCTAGCTACACCCTGCCCTGGGACAAGCTGGTCCCCAGCCTTGCCCACTAGCAGGCCAAAACAAGCTTGGGGACACCCTGGACCCTGTACCCAACTGTGTCAGGAACCACCTCCCCCAATGCCCACTAGTGATCTGACACCAGCTGTGGGATCCCTAGGCCCTGAAGCCAGACTCCAGGACCTGGCTTTGCCTGCCAGTAGTCCAGGACTAACCTTGGGACATGGGCAGGCAACAGCCCCAGAGTCTTCTGGACTTTGGCTCCACCTACCAGTGAGCTAGCACTAGCCCTGTGGCCTCCTGGGGTCTTGCAGTCAGCTGCCCAGTGACAAGGCCCCACTAACAAGCAGCTGGCAGCCTCTGCACCAGGCAGGGCCTGGCAACCAACCACACTGGGGACTAACCAAGCCTACCAGACCTCCCACATAGTCAGCCCACTACAACAGAAACACCCACACAATCCTCATTGGGGGGAATGCCTAGAGCATATAGCATGGGAAATGAGATGGGAGTGCACCGCTGGGACGCATAAGACATCTCCTACAGAAGGCCCCTTCTTCAAGGTCAGGAAACACGACAAAATGAGGTTGCCGAGGATCATGTTCCAGACGAAGGAAGAATGAAGTGGAGATACACAACTTACCTGAGGAAGAATTCAGGGTAATGATGGTACAGATGATCAAAGAACCTGGGAGAAGAATGGAGGCACAGAGAGAGAGGTTAGAAGTTTTTAACAGAGTTAGAAAATATACAGAACAACCAAACAGATATGAAGAATACAATTACTGAAATGAAAAATATATATGAAGGAATCAACAGCAGACTAAATGATACAGAGAAACGAATCAGTGAGCTGGAAGATGGAGTCATGTAAATCACTGCTGCTGAACAGAAAGAATGAAAAGAAATAAGGACAGTTATAGATACCTCTGGGACTACAATAAGCACACTAATATTTGCATTATAGGGGTCCTAGAATGAGAAGAGAGAGGGGAAAAGGAGCTGAGGACATATTTGAAGACATAATACTTGAAAACTTCCCTAACCTGGGAAAGGAAACAGTCACCCAAGTCCAGGAAGCACAGAGTCCCATAGAGGATTAACCCCAAGAGGAACACACCAAGACACATTGTAATTAAAATGAGAAAAATTAGAATATTAAAAGCAGCAAGAGAAAAGCAACAAACATACAAGGAAAGCCCCATAAGACTATCAAGTGATTTTTCGGCAGAAACTCTGCAAGCCAGAAGGGAGTGGCACAATATATTTAAAATTATGAAAGGGAAAAACCTCCAGTCAAGAATACTCTGTCTACCAAGGCTCTCCTTCAGATTTGGTGGCAAAATCAAAAGCTTCATGGACAGGCAAAAGCTAAAAGAGTACAGCACCACCAAACCAGCTTTACAAATGATAAACGAACTTTTCTAGGCAAAAAAAAAAAAAAAAGGCCACAATTAGAAACAAAATTATGAAATGAAAAGCTCATCAGTAAAGGCAAACATACAGTAAAGGTAGGAAATCATCCAAGCACAAAGCTAGTAGGAAGGTTAAAAGACAAAAGTAATCAAATCATCTATATACACAATAAGCAATTAGAAGATACAAAAAACAATTATATGTAAAACATATCAAAATCAGTAATTGTGAGGGGAGGAAAGTACAACGCATTTGAAATTAAGAGACCAGCAACTTAATCACGTGTGTGTGTGTGTGTGTGTGTGATATACAGATTGCTATATAAAAACCTCATGGGAACCAAAAATCTATAATGCACACACAAAGGAAAACCAAACAACATTAAAGATAGATAGCCATCAAATCATGAGAACAAAAGAAAAGGGGAAAAAAGACCTACAAAAAGAACCCCTAAACAATTAACAAAATGGCAATAAGATTATGTTGATAATTACCTTAAATGCAAATGGACTAAATGTTCCAATCAGAAGACAAAGAGTGGCTGAAGGGACACAAGAATAAGGCAGGTGTATGTGTATGTATATGTATGTATGTATGTATGTATGTATATGTGTATATATATATATATATATATATATATATATATATACACACACACACACATACACACTGCCTAAAAGAGACTACAGATTTAGAGACACAGAGTGAAGGTGAGAGGATGGATAAAGGCGTTCCACACAAATGGAAGTCAAAAGAAAGCCATAGTAGCAATACTTATCAGACAAAATAGACTTTAAAACAAAGACTGTCACAAGGTACAAAGAAAGACACTACATAATGATCAAGGGATCAATCCAAGAATAAGATATAATTGTAAATATATATGCACCCAACACAGGAGCACCTATATACATGTAAGACAGATATTAACAGACATAAAAGAAGTTGATGGTAACACAGTAATAGTAGGGGACTTTAAAACCCCATTTACATAAATGGACAGATCATCCACACAGAAAATCAATAAGGAAACACTGGTCTTAAGTGACACATTAGAGCAGATGGGCTTAATTGATATATATAGGGACCATTCCATTCAAAAGCAGCAGAATACACATTCAAGTGCACATGGAACATTCTCCAGTATAGATCACATGCTAGGCCACAAAACCTCAGTAAATTTAAAACTGAAAGCATACCAAGCATCTTTTCTGACCACAACACTATGAGAGTAGACGTCAACTACAAAGTTGTGTTTTGTGCAAAAAAACACAAACACATGGAGGCCAAACAATATGCTGCTAAACAACCAATGGATCACTGCAGAAATCAAAGAGGAAATCAAAAAATACCTAAAGGCAATTGAAAATGAAAACAATGCAATACAAAATCTACAAGATGTAGCAAAAGCAGTTCTAAGAGGGAAGTTTATAGTGATACAAACTTACCTCAGGAAACTGGAAAAATCTCAAATAATCTTTCCTTACGCCTAAAGGAACTAGAGAAAGAACAAACAAAACCCAAAGTTAGTAGAAGAAAAGAAAGATCAGAGTAGAAATACAGACTAAAAAACAAAGATCAATGAAACTGAGTTGGTTCTTTGAAAAGATAAATAAAATTGAAAAACTTCAGCTAGGCTCATCAAGAAAAAAGGGGAGAGGGCCCAAATCAATAAACTGAGAAATGAAAAAGGGAACGTTACAACCCAGATCACAGAAATACCAAGGATCCTAAAAGACTACTACAAGACTGTATGCCAGTAAAATGGACAACCTAGAAGAAATGGACAAATCTTAGAAAGGTCCCATCTCCCAAGACCAAATCAGGAAGGAATACAAAGTATGAACAGACCAATTACCAGTAGTGAAACTGAATCAATAATTTTCAAAACTCCCAACAAAGAAAAGTCCAGGACCAGATGGCTTCACAGGTGAACTGTACCAAACATTTAAAGAAGGGTTAACACCTGTCCTTCTCAAATTAGTCCCAAAAATTGCAGAGGAAGGAACACTTCCATACTCATTTTATGAGGCCAGCATCACCCTGAAACCGAAACCAAAGATACCACACACACACAATTACAGGCCAGTATCACTGATGAAGATACTTCCAAAAATACTCAAAAAAATATTAGCAAACTGAATCCAACAATACAGTAAAAGGATCATACACCGTGATCAAGTAGGATTTATCCCAGGGATGCAAGGACTTTTCAATATCCACAAATCAATCAATGTGATACAGCACATTAAAAAACTGAAGAATAAAAACCATGTGATCATCTCAGTAGATGCAGAAAAAGCTTTTGACAAAATTCAACATCCATTTATGATAAAACTCTAGAAAGTGGACATAAAGGGAACATAAGGTAATAGAGGCCATATATGACAAGCCCACAGCTAACATATTCAGTGAGAAGTTGAACGCATTTCCTCTAAGATCAGGAACAAGACAAGGATGCCCACTCTTGCCACTCTTTTATTCAACATAGTCTTGGAAGTCCTAGAAAAGTCCAGAAAAGAAAAAAGAAATAAAAGAAATCTGAATTGGAAAAGAAGAAAAACTGTCACTGTTGGCAGATGACATGATACTATTCACAGAAAATCCTAAAGATGCCATCAGAAAACTACTAGAGCTAGTCAGTGAATTCGGTAAAGCTGCAGGATACAAAATTAATATACAGAAATCTCTTGCATTTCTGTATACTAACAACAAACTATCAGAACAATAAATTAAGGAAACAATCCCATTTACCATCATACCAAAATGAATAAAATACCTAGGAATAAACCTAGCTAAGGAGGTAAAAGACCTGTACTCAGAAACTATAAGACACTTATGAAAGAAATTGAAGACGTCACAGATGGCAAGATATACCGTGTTCTTGGACTGGAAGAATTAATATTGTTAGAATGACCAAACTACCAAAGGCAATCTACAATTCAAAGCAATCTCTATCAAAATACCGAGAGCATTTTTCACAGACCTAGAACAAATAATTTTAAAATTCGTACGGAAATACAAAAGACCCCAAATAGCCAAAACAATCTTGAGAAAGAAGAACAGAGCTAGAAGAATCATGTTCCCTGGCTTCAGAGTATATTAAAAAGCTACAATAATCAAAGCAGTATGTACTGGCACAAAAACAGACACATAGATCAATGGAAAAATATAGAGAGCCCAGAAATAAACTGATGTATTTATGGTCAGTAATCTATAACAAAGGAGGCAAGAATATACGATACAGAAAAGACAGTCTCTTCAATAAGTGGTGCTGGGAAAACTGGACAGCTACATGTAAAAGAGTGAAATTAGAACATTCTCTAACACCGTATACAAAAATAAACTCAAAGTGGATTAAAGACCTAAATGTAAGATTGGATACCATAGAACTCCTAGAGGAAAACATAGGCAGAACACCCTTTGACATAAATTGTAGCAATATTTTTTTGATCTGTCTCCTAAAACAAAGTAAATAAAAGCAAAAATAAACAAATGTGACCTAATTGAGAAGATTTTGCACAGCAAAGGAAACCATCAACAAAATGAAAAGATAATTTACTGATTGGGAGAAGATATTTGCAAATGATACGACCTATAAGGAGTTAATATCTAATATATATAAACAGCTCATACAACTTAACATCAAAAAAACTTAACAGCCTGATTAAAAAATGGGAAGAACTGAACAGATATTTTCCCAAAGAGGCAATGCAGATGGCTAAGAGGCACATGAAAAGATGTTCAACATCGCTAATTATCAGGGAAATGCAAATCAAAGCCACAGTGAAATGTCACCTCACCCCTGTCAGAATGGCTATCATCAAAAAGAACACAAATAACAAATGTTGGTGAGGATGTGGAGAAAATGGAACCCTTGTATACTGTTGGTGGGAATGTAGATTGGTGCAGCCACAGGAGCAAACAGTACGGAGGTTTCTCAAAAAACTACAAATAGAACTACCACGTGACCCAGCAATACATATCGGAAAAAACAAAAACACCAATTCAAAAAGATACGTGTGGGACTTCGCTGGTGGTCCGGTAGTAAAGAATCCACCTTCCAACGCAGGGGACATGGGTTTGATCCCTGGTCGGGGAACTAAGATCCCACATGACACAGAGCAACTAAGCCTGCACACACCAACTACTGAGCCCACACACTCTAGAGCCCACGTGCCACAACTACCGCGCCCGCATGCTCTGGAGCCTGCGTGCCGCAATGAAGAGCCCACGCGCTGCAATGAAAGATTCCACGCGCTGCAATGAAAGATCCCACGTGCTGCAATGAAAGATCCCACATGCCGCAACAAAGATCCCACATGCCGCAACTAAGATGCAGCCAAATTAATTAATTAATTAAAAAAGTAAAGATACATTCACCCCAATGTTCATAGCAGCATTATTTACAATTGCCAACATACGGAAATAAATGGATAAAGATGTGATATCTATATACAATGGAATACCTCTCAGCCAAAAAAAAGAATGAAATTTTGCCATTGGTAGCAACATGGATGGACTTGGATGGTATTATGCTAAGTGAAGTAAGTCAGACAAAGACAAACACTGTATCGCTTACATGTGGAATCTAAAAACCACAACAAACTAGAGAATATAACACAAGCAGACTCACAGATATAGAAAACAAACGAATGGTTACCAGTGGGGAGAGGGAAGGGGGGAGGGGCAATACAAGGGATAGGAGATTAAGAAGTATAAACTATTATGTATAAAGTAAGCTACAAGGATATATTGTACAATACAGGGAATATAGCCAATATTTTATAATAACTAAATTGAGTATAACATTTAAAACTATGAATCACTATACTGTACACCTTATATAATATTACACATCAACTATATTTCAATTAAAAAAATTTCTTTAATGGAACCACAGGAAAAAATATATATATATTTCTTTTTCTCTGATTATCTGACCCTCTCTATACACTAAGAGTTACCATAGGGATTTTGTATTCATTTATTTGAGTATCACCTGAAGACTGAACTTTCACATACACAATAAAAACTTCTACTGGTTTTTGTCATTACTGTTTTTTTAAAAAGCCTACATTTTCTGTAATCCATCTAAATAAGGATTTTGACTTTCCACCAGTAGGTGGCAGAATAACATCAACCCCTAGAAAGTAGTTGTTCAGAGACTGTTACCAAGAAAATAGAGGAACTATCTATTATTAGTGCATTTGGTTAAGGACCACAACTGTAACAGTTCTGTAGTGTATGCAATCAACTTTAGTGAATATCTAAGTCTTCTTTTTTCAACCATCACTCTGCCATTCAAATATATGCTTAAAAGTGGATACTAGCAACACAGATAAGGTATCAAAATCGGGGGAGAAACTCCAAAAAATTCATTTTTAAAAGTATGGGGACTTCCCTGGTGGCGCAGTGTTTAAGAATCTGCCTGCCAATGCAGGGGACACGGGTTCGATCCCCGGTCCGGTAAGATCCCGCATCCCGCGGAGCAACTAAGCCCGTGCACCACAACTACCAAGCCTACGCTCTAGAGCCCACGCGCTGCAACTACTGAGCCCACAATAAAGAGTAGCCCCTGCTCGCCGCAACTAGAGAAAGCCCATGCACAGCAACAAAGACACAAAACAGCCAAACATTATTAACACACTCATGTGGAATCTAGAAAAATGGTACAGATGAATTGGTTTGCAAGGCAGAAATAGAGACAGATACAGAGAACAAACGTATGGACACCAAGAGGGGAAAGCGGGGTGTGGGGGTGGGAGGGGATGAATTGGGAGATTGGGATTGACATATATACACTAATATGTATAAAATAGGTAAATAATAAGAACCTGCTATATATATAGCACAGGGAACTCCACTTCACTGTATGGTGGAAACTTAACACAACATTGTAAAGCAACTATACCCCAATTTAAAAAAAATTGTTTTTAATTAAAACAAATAAAGAATACCTCTCTTTAAAAAAGGAATTTTAAATTCTAATTCTAGAATTATCCCTATTAAAATTACCTACAAGGGGCTTCCCTGGTGGCGCAGTGGTTGAGAGTCCACCTGCCGATGCAGGGGACACGGGTTCGTGCCCCGGTCCGGGAAGATCCCACATGTCGTGGAGTGGCTGGGCCCGTGAGCCATGGCCACTGAGCCTGTGCGTCCAGATCCTGTACTCTGCAACGGGAGAGGCCACAACAGTGAGAGGCCCACGTACCGAAAAAAAAAAAAAAATTACCCACAAGGCACAATGCCTTGTGTTACAACTATAATCTGCTGGAAGTATTAACCAATGCTTTAAATTATGATACAAATAATATGAAACAAGGTTTTTATACCATGCAGATAACATGACTCTCTAGGGTAAAAAAAGAGAATCCCCCCAAATCCCCCTAAAATGTTAAGAATCAATGAGTAATAACAAAAACATGGTAAAACCATGTATTTCCTATTACTGCAATAGAGTTTGAAATATAATGTGAAAACAAAACCCCATTCAAAACAGCAATCTACATGCCAAGGACAACTTGAATAAAATATCACTATAACTGAAGAAAAAGACCCTAGTTTGCTCATATTATAAATAAGACCTTTATTACTTGATTTTTACAAAGCATAAAAATTCAGTGAGAAAGTAAAGATTATTCAAAAAGTTGTGATGGAACAAGTGGATAATAACTTGGAAACAGAAAACTAGTAGAAAGCTGTATCCATAACAATAACATAAAATACCAGGGTAATTACACCTTCACACGATGGGGGGAAATTGTGCAAGACAGCATTTAAAAAATGACAAAGGAAAAACTAATTTTACTACATTACAAAAAATACCTTGGGGGCTTCCCTGGTGGCACAGTGGTTGGGAGTCCGCCTGCCGATGCAGGGGACACGGGTTCGTGCCCTGGTCCAGGAGGATCCCACGTGCCGCGGAGTGGCTAGGCCCGTGAGCCATGGCCGCTGAGCCTGTGCGTCCGGAGCCTGTGCTCTGCAATGGGAGAGGCCACAGCAGTGAGAGGCCCGCATATCGCAAAAAAAAAAAACCAAAAAAAACCTTGTATGTTAAGACATGCACTCAAAGAAAGATGGGAAAATACTTGCTGTAAATAAAGATTAATAGTCTTAATATAAAAGGAATTTTCATAAATTTATTTTAAAAATTCATCTTCATTTCAACCAGAAAAAAGAAAAGCTAGTTGAACAAGAGACAAGCAGTAAATGCTACCTTAGCACGTTAAGAATAAGCACTGACAAAGCAATAAAGGACAAGGAATGTGACATCAGTACTCTGTAAAAAAACAAAATTATCACCAAAAGGTCAAAATGCAAAAAAAGATATATTTGACTATTAAACTGAATGTGTAAAGGTGGTCAAAAGGTACAAATAAGTCCTGGGGATATAATGTTCAGCATGGTGACTATCAATAATACTGTATTGTATATTTGAAAGTTGCTGAGATCTTAGAAGTTCTCATCACAAGAAAAAAATTGTATTAACTATGTGTGGTAATGGAAGTTAACTAGACTTGTTATCATTTCATAATATATACATATATAGAATCACTGTATGCCTGAAACAAATATCATTATATCTGAATTTTAAAAAATTGAATAGCCCAGCCCCCATAAAAATGACATAAATTGAGGAAAAAAGTCTTTGTAGCTAATAGGATACTTAAAATAATAGACAGGAACAAATGATTCACATACGAAAAAATGCACATGCTCAATAAACGAAAAATTCAGTGTTTCCAATAATTAAAGAAATATAAATCCAAACAGTAAAATAACTGGAACTGCCAAGATTGCCTTTGAAATAGTCACTAAACACATTCTGGTGGAAATGCATAGTCACACAATCCTGGAAATATTTTTCAAAAGTCTAAAAAAGCCTACACTATTTGACTCAGATTTTACTTAGAATTTATCACAGGGTAATAAGAGATAAACAAAATGTTATGAAAGAATATTAAATCTTGCTTAATTTATGATAAAAAATTGGGGGTAGATATTTAAATATATAACCATAGCGAAATGGAAAAAAAATATGAATGCACATTCATGGGTGAAATACTATATAGACATTTAACACTTTCAAATAAAAGAACTTGTGAAAATCATTAAGACAAAACTAAAGTAAAAAATTATGCAATACAATGACAGTAAAAAGTATCTTACTAAATGCTTCTCTGTGTATGTTTTATGCTAATCACTTTATAATATTGTCTCCTTCCAATTCTGACATAGATAACAATTAATGCCCACCACCGATCCCATAGACAAATGAGAAAATGAAGCTTAGAGAGGTTAACTTACCCTAAGGTCTTTCAGTCGTTGAGCTGCGGATAGAACGTTGGTTTTACTTCTGATAGTATGCTTCTGTAGTTTTGAATGAAATTTTCTGTAGGAGTATATTTTGTCTTTATAATCAGAACAAGATAATTTTAATTACAAACCAGAAAAATTTGAATATGATTAAATACGTTTGCTTTGCAGGTAATCTACAGAAATACTACTCTTGGCAAGTGGGGAAAAAATTAAATATGGATTTTTATCTGGTTTAAAAATGGCATGTTTTTCTTAATGCACATGCATTTGATAATTAGGAAAAAAGCTCCTTACATATTATTTTCTAATACATACAGATTTTAGAAAACTTGGAGAAAGCCATAATGAAAGCAGTGTGTGCCTTTGGAAGTTGAACTTACTT
Source organism: Mesoplodon mirus (assembly GCF_964341445.2). Lineage (NCBI taxonomy): Eukaryota > Metazoa > Chordata > Mammalia > Artiodactyla > Ziphiidae > Mesoplodon > Mesoplodon mirus. The sequence continues at coordinate 57,013,996 of NC_138976.1, read as the reverse complement.
CCTTTTATCATCCAGATTTTAGCTTAAGTTCTGACATATTTGCAAAGTATTTGACAAATGTCTGTACATATATAAATTCATAATATACCTAGTATTAACATGTTACTTTTGACATGTGGAATCACTGATAATTTACACCCTCTGTTCCCTTTTATTTTCCTGTACTTACTGTAATAGACAGGAATTATTTTTATAATCAGGAAACTTAACAAAAGTTTATTTTTGAACCTATCAGAAAAACTAAAACAAGAAATAAAATCTTAACAGAATGCTTTACATGCTTGCAGCTTTTCTCTTTTAAATATTTTTCTAAATGTTCTGTAAAAAAAACCTACCAGCTTGTAAAATAAAGATATCTTTCCAATCATTTTAGTCACCTCAAATTTCTTTATCTGTAAGGAAGGAATTCCAGATTTAATTAGCATAGCACCAGTCAGCTGTTTTATGATTATCAAGAGTCCTGTCAATTGCAGAAAGTTATACAGTAAAAGAATGAGAGGTGGGATGTGTGAGGCTGGAGGCAGGGGGTAAAGGTGGAGCAGTTAACTTACCTGGCTGAACAATATTTAGTTAATTACAAAGCAACAGAGTCAAATGTAATAGAAGGCAGAAACCTCTTCTCAACAAGGGAAAGAGAAAAGCTTATGCAGAGCAGACATGGGGCAATACCATCTCAGCATGTCAGAATTAGCACCAAAAAAGTAATACATCAAAATGATGTAAAAAATAAAGGAACCATAGCAAAATTATACCCAAAAGGTCAAAATGCAAAAAGATGGACAAATTTGATCTCAAAAATTAACTAAACGGCCCTGCCTCTGTAAACCTCTAACAGATTGAGAAAAAAAGTCAATGCAAGCAAATGCCAGTTAAATTATATTTATTATATAAAGAGATCCTGTAACTGGATATGAAAAAGGAAGCAACTCCAATAGGTATTACAAGGGCAAAGGATATTAACATTCGATTAAAAAGGAACACAGCTACTCAAAAAACACAAATATTTAACTTCTTTAATAATTAAGGAAATAATTGGGGTGCTATTTCTTGCTTATTCAATGTACAAAGTTATTAGCAATTTCTCCTTTTCTATTTCCTAAATGTTCTCAAATGTGCTATTTTTAGTAATAAAAAATTGAATCATTAAAAAAAATAGGAAGTATGAAATTTTCTGCCAATGCAGAAATCATAAAAGCATTAAAACGAATCAACACCTGTATGGGCAGTGAGGTTCAGATCCCTTGAAGCCAATTCCTTTTGTCTTGGTTCCTGAGTTTTATTATGAGGTTGTCAATAAAGAGAAGGTTGTTCCTGATTTACACTATGACAATCTCCCAAGTATAGGGAAATAAATATAAACATATGTATGTAAATGTATATATGTAAATTTTTTCTTCAGGTAGACAATTATTCCAGGGAAGTAACTCTTCAGATTCTTCAGAATCACTCACTTTGGAGGACTCCTATGATTCCATTTGCGGTTAAGGTCCCATTAAGATCTCGCCATGTGGTTCTGAACCAGTAGCGATGCCCTTGGTATTGAAGAGGCTGAAGATCTACTTTAGTACTGCCTGCAAGACAGCCGTGTCCTAGGCTTTCCACAGCTGGCTTCTTAGGGGATCTGAAGTTGGTCCTGTCCTTTAGACATAGCCAAAAGGACATTTTTCTGATCTGATGCCAAACAGTATATCTTCTGCTTGCTCAGATTACAGCCTTGAGGCAGATCACACAAAGCTCAGGATGCACACGGGGTGGAGCAGTGCCAGGGCAACCACCTCAAATCAAACAGTCGTGTTAGAATGATTGAGTTGGGAGACTGAACTTAAAAACCTATAGCTTTGTTCAGAATGTTTTTCTTTGTCTTGTTCATAAGTTTTACTGAACAAAAAGGTGGAATGTAGCAGAGCCTAAAGTTATTGAGCAAAAGCAATTCTCTGAGACTTGAACTTTGCTAAATAACCTGTATAAAGGCAACTCTACAGAAAACAACATACAAGCAGAAAAAGTGACAAGTTTCATCTGTAGTAACAATTCAGTCAAATGACAAATTTGGTTGTCAATTTAATGTTGTAGTTCTTATCTACATCAATTCAGTAAGACAACATAGACATTTATTCTCTAGTACTAAATTCCCGTTTGATTAGAAATAGCTGCTAGGGGGAAGAAAAGAATTTAAATTTAAAAACAATTTCACTATAGCTAAAGTGCCAATTGATTTAAAAATTATATATGTGTATGCATGCATATACATATGTGTGTGTGTGTGTGTGTGTGTGTGTATTTTCTCTCTCCCTCTCCCCAGAAAGATATGAAATCCTGACTTAGGGTTATACTACTTTTTGAGTTAATATTTTTGAATTTATTATTTCTCTGGTCTGCCTAAGAATCGTCACATATTCTGAATGTATCCACACAATCTGGTGAGTTGGCAGCTGTGTCAAAAACTCTATGAGAAAAGGGAGGCAGCTAATAAGGCTTGGAGTCCTTTTTTGTTTATTATTTTAGGTTAGAGCAGGCAGCCTCCCTTTGATGTTTTGCAGTCAAAGATGAAAACTTTCAACTTTGAAGCATAATGAATATAATTATACATTTACTACAATCACCTACACTTTGACTTACACACCACCACAAAAAGACATCTAACAAACATTTTTCTACTTATCTTTTTACATTTGTTAAAATGGCTATGTTGAATACATTTTCAGAATGCATTTGTTAACCATTTGATAAACATACTAAGCCAAGCAATACAAATAACATCAATTACCTTTTTATCTAATAACTGTACCAATCAATGTAAGAAGATACAACTGAAGGGGAAGTATGGGATCATCCATGATGCACTGCAAAGGTATTTTACACCTTGGTCCTAAGAATGATCTGAAGGTGCTGAAAGAGGTGATTCTCTGGAAGGTGACCCAGGGTTTTCTTCAGGTGGAAAAACTGTGAGAGTACAAGCTCGAATGCCACCAAGGGACTCTGGAAGGTCAAAAACTTTATGCCACTCATCCTTTTCTGGGTCATATTTCTGGACAATTTCTACCATACAACGATTATTCCAAGAATATCCACCTACGACATAGATTTTATTTTCAAAGACGGCAACTCCGACATCACTCTGACCTCTTAACATGGCAGCAATTGGTGTCCACTGGTCAAGGGTTGGTGAATAGTATTCACAGCTTAGAACATCATCATAATCACTTGTTCCTCTGAAGTGATTGCCACCAATGACATAGAGCTTGTCTCCAACTGTACACATGCAATGCAGACCTCTGACTGTAGTCATTGGAGCCTTCTGAGTCCATTTGTCTGTATCAGGGTCAAAACACATGAGCTCGTTTTGGAAAGTATCATGAGTAATTCCTCCTGAAATATACATTAAGCCTCCATACACTGTTCCAGCATGGCCATAGTGGGGTTCACTCATTTTTGCAACATAGCTCCACTCATTCATTCTTGGATTGTAACACTCTACTGTGGCCAGCTCACCAGCTGCACTTCGCCCACCAACGGCATACAAATGTCCTTTGAGAGCACTCAAGTGGAAAAACGTGCGCTTTTCATTTAATGAAGCAACCTGCATCCATTTATTATACCGAGGGTCAAATCTGAAAACTGTATCAACGGCAGTTTTTCCTTTTGTATCATAATTACTTTGACCACCCACTACATAAAGAAAGTTTCCAATGACAGCAATGCCATGCTGGTAACGAGGAGCATCCATGGGGGCTAAAGATCTCCACTCTTGCGCCCTTTCATCATACATCCGTAATTCTTTACTGACAACCAGCTGCTGCCTCAAAACTCCTCCTAATGTAACCAGGTGGGTTGAGTCAGATCTAATGGCAGTTCTATCTGACTGCATCACTGGCTGCATATATGGCATCATTTGGTAATTGCTAGCTTCCAAAAGCAAATTCACACAGGTATTGTCTGTTCTCATGAAATCTACTGTCTGCACATAATTGATGAGATCCTGTGGTGTCATCAGTGGAAATCGAATATTCTTCATTAATTTTGCAGCATAATCCATCCGAGGATCTTCCAACCTTAGCCAGCGACAGGCAGCCTTGAAAAGCTCAAGTTCAGTACAGTGCTTAAGACTATTGCTGGAAAGCACAAAGGCAAGCCGTTCAAAAGGGAGTTTTAGAAACTCCCCAGTACTCAATAATGCAGGAAAATTCTTCAGGATGAAATTATTGACATATTTATCTACTTCTATAAGATTGTAGGTGTTAGCAATTCGTCCAACTTCAACACAGTTATCTAAAGAGACTCCTGAGATAAGAAACACTTTACAGAAGTCTAAAACAGGTAAAATTTGTAAAAAGCTGGCAGCTTCAAGTGTGTCCTGAAGATTGTCCATATTAAGAGAAAGTTTTGCAGTATAAATAAAATCAATTATTTTCTTCAGACCAACTTTGTTCACCCCATGAAGCTTAATGCACATTAAATCTTGTTCTTTCATTCCACCTGTGAACATAGCCTTGAAATAATCACTAGCAGACGCCATCATAGCTCTATGAACAGGGAAGATTTCATCTCCATCACCTGGTACCAGGGTCACGTCACAAAGCAATCCTTCTATTCTAAGCTGATCAAAGCCTTGCAAAACCACCGAACTGTGAGTATTGCTGGTAAAAAAACGTGTGGTTCCTGCCTTGCAAGGCTGTAAATGGGCGGAGACGCCCATTTCACCGTTACCAAGAGACACTTTCATGTGAAAGCCTTCCTCTTGCACAAAGATGTATGCCGGCCAAAGAGGTTATGACCTGAAAGCTTTAAAGGAAACGAGGATGTCCCAAGAGCAAGAGAGCTTGCTTTCCTTATCAAGGGCAAACAGTCACTGTGGCACACCTCAGAACACACCAGTCACTCTCTGAAAATTGTTCTATAGCAGGACCACAGAGGGATGTGGACCCCAAATCTGATTATTATGTAGATGATTCATCACCTGAAGGCAGTTTAGTGACCCGGTTCACCTCGTCCGGCCTGCGTTGCCGCTCCTCCCGCAGTTCCGCTCCGGGCCAAGGGGGAGGTGCGCCACGTCCTGCGGCCCCGCGGCTCGCTCGGCGGCGAAGCCGGGCACCTCAGCGAACGGCCCGCCGCGCCCTCCGCTGTCCTTAGAGCGTCGCCGCGGCTACGGGCCCGTCCTGGAGCAAGGGCCTGGAACACGGGTCTGCAACACGGGCCGAGGCCCCGACGCCGAACCGGTCCTTCCGGAAAGGCCTGCTCCCACGATCCCCCGGGCTAGGAGCGGCCGTGGCAGCTACTGCGGCTGCGCGGCCGCCTGACCTCGCCAGTGGGCGGTCGTGTGGGGGATGGGAGGAAGTGGGCGGGGGACTGGAAGGGCGGGGTTTGGGCAAGGCGGGGCTGTGCAGGATGGGCCCGCGGGGCCTCTTGGGATACTCTGTATGTGGCATTAAATGGGCTGGAATGGGTGTATGTATATTATGCTTGACGTAAACCTTTCACGGCAGCTGAGCTGTCCCCCTAAATGCATACTTTGAGATTTACACTTCCTGGCTTCTTCCTTTTGTTACTTCTGAGTGACAATGAAATGCGGCTTTTGTAGAAATTGAAAGGCAGCATGGGGGAAAATGCTTAAAGTTTTTCCTCTATAAAAAAAATTTTAAAATTCTTATCCCATAGGGGAATGCCCTGGTGGTCCAGTGGTTAGGACTCGGCGCTTTCACTGCTGTGACCCGGGTTCAATCCCTGATCCGGGAACCAAGATCCCACGAGCCACGCAGCACCCCCCCCCCCAAAAAAAAACTTATCTCACACAATTTAATAGACACTTCAGTTATAACTTTGGTTAATAGTTTCAAATTTTAATCATTTAAAACATGTCATTTGCCTCTTTTAAAATACCAAATTGTGACTATGCTATGTAAGTAATTTAGCCTGAATTTTTGCCACGCAATGGAATTCCATCATCAGTAAATTTTTCGTGCTTTTGTTTTCTACTCACAAATTTTTAAATGGATACACAATTGTCTAATAACTACACATACTATGTAGTTTCCTTGCCCATCATTTGTTCCTGAATATATACTTTCTTGTTCTCCACTCTTCTATAGAATCTGAGCACAAAACTTTACCTGTTTTTGGATAAATCCTAAGGGCAGAATGCTGATTGAAGACAAATTTTTTTTTCCAAAATATTGTCACCAGCAATGTTTGAGTGTGTATTTCCCTGCTACTGATCTTTCCCTTTATGGATATTTTGCTAACTTACATTTTTAAAATTACTAGTAAATTGGAATTTGGGCATATGAATAAATGTATACTTTGACACAACTGCTTCCAACATTTTCCACAGTTTGAAGTTATTACTGTCTTTTAAATCCTTCCAGTTTCCTTATGCATATGCCAACTGATGAGAATATAGGTACATTCTTTTATTACACTCTCCCCCTTTTTTAATATAAAAGTAGCATACTATACTCACTGTTCTGCACCTATCTTTTTTAACTTGGAGATCTTCTCATTCATATATAGATAACTGCTTTATCTTTTTAAATAGTTGTACTGTTTCCCATTGAATGGGTGTGTCCTACATTATTAGATTAGTCCCCTACCAATGGACATTTAGCTGGTTCCAATGGTCTTCTGTTGTTTCTGGTAGATGGCAGCAAGGTCCAGAAGGCTCAAATCACTGCTGTCCTCCATCAGATGCTTCAGCAAATCTTCAAACTGTTCAGCATAAGAGGTTGGTTGGAATGAGACTGGCCTGGAGAAGTTCTTCACTGGACTTCATCAGCATTGGCAAGTCCTGGAGACCGGCTTGTTGCAGTAGATGGGGATGGAAGGACTCCCCTGAGCTGTGAAGACTCCACAATGGCTGTGAAAAAGCACTTCCAAGGAAACAGTTTTTCTCTGGAAAAGAAAGAACAGAGCTGCTACCCCTGGGTAGTTGTCAGAGCAAGAAATCATGAAATCCTTCTCTTTATTATCAAGCTTGCAAGAAAGATTAAGAGCTAAGGAACTAGAGGTATGCTCTTAAAGAAACAATTATGGACAGATACAACTCGTACTCCCACGTGTTTAGTAACTTCAAAAGACTCTTTTTTTCTGCCTTCATCATAAAATAAACAGATTAAATTTGTCAAAACATTTATTGGTAGTATTAAGCAACTATAAGTAAAAGCATCTAGTTCATAGGGGGCACCAGACCATCACAGATAACCTTATTAATGTACTTATGTACTTAAATATCTATTTTACTATATTTATTATATTTCAGTATTTTTGCTTGTATTTGTGCTAATTACACAAGTGTTCATCTTTATATTTTTAAGTTATTTAAAGTTTTACTTTCAAATCTTTTTGCATTTGTTTATTTTTAAGAAAGTAATACCAAGACTGATTTTGCAACCTCAATTAAAGGATGCGGGCTTCCCTGGTGGTGCGATGGTTGAGAGTCCGCCTGCCTGATGCAGGGGACACGGGTTCGTGCCCCGGTCGGGGAAGATCCCACATGCCGCGGAGCAGCTAGGCCCGTGAGCCATGGCCGCTAAGCCTGCGCGTCCGGAGCCTGTGCTCCGCAACGGGAGAGGCCACAACAGTGAGAGGCCTGCGTACCGCAACAAAAAAAAAAAAAAAAAAAAAAAGATGGAACTGCAGTTCATTCATTCATTTAATTAAAGTTATGTATCTAAATCACAGGTTCTATGACTGCCTTCATAGGATTAAAAAAGTGAAGAAAGAAAATGAAGTGCCAGCCCTCTTGAAACTTCCCTTTTTGCCGAAGGAAACATAAAAGTATTAATCAATCAATTAATTCATTTCAACTACATTATATACTAACACCATAGGCAAAAGAAAAGCGGCTTCTATCACCAGAAACTGGAGGATGCAGAGATTCTAAGACTTCACACTGGATGTACAGTTCTAGAACTTTCAGAGTGCTATGGCTAGAAGTGTTAACCTAGAAGCTGGGTTATCCTGGTCTCTGAAGGCCCAGGAAGGAGTGAGGTCTTTTAGAAATACAGAATAGGAGGACCAAAAACTAAACATTAGGGACCTTCATATTTTAATGAAGAGAAGAGAATAAGGAGGCTGCAAAGGACACTGGAATGGTATGCAACACAATAGCAGGACAACCGGGAGACAGTGGTGATAAGAGGATGTTTCAAGGAAGAAATACATTTAAAACATGATATCTTATATTCAGGGAAAATGAGGGCTGGTTTGGCAGAGTTAATTCCACAGAATCCGGACTGGAATATACTGACTAAGGTTAAATAAGAGAAAAGGTTTGGGAGATAGAATGAATAGAAACTTCTTTTGAGAAGTTTTCTGTGAAACGAAGAGAACTAGGGTAGCGCCTGGAGAATAAAAGTGTGTGTTTATATTACTGGATATAATTTAAAAAAATTTTTACAAACATTTTTGGGGGACAGATTTCAAGAAATGTATGTAGTAGCACAAAGCACATAAAAATCAATATTTTATTTTTTTTAAATAACTGCTTACATAACAGCCTAAAATGTCAAGCATCATTGTTAAATCATTTCTAAATACTAGTAGGCTAGAATGCCTTTTCATATGCTTTGTTTGCTATTTCTAGTTCTTTTATTTGTGTTTCAGTTTACGACATTAACTAGTTTCGTACTGCCCTTGTGAATTGTTTTTATGTATCCTTAAGTCTTAAAAGTACATATAAACCATTTATGCAGATGGTAGCTACATTCCTATGATGCAACTATTTGTCAATTTTATGTTTACAAATAATAGCTCATTTTCTTTATACTTTCTCCTAATGCCAGAATGTTGAACATGTAGAACCAATCCTCTCCCATTTTCATTCCTCTATTGATCTTATGGATTATCAATTCCCTTTTATGTTTTAAATCTTTCACATTTATTTTTTATAGTACATTAGGATTTTCTTTTTCATCTATAATATGAGATGAGAATCTAAATTGATTTCTGTCTAGGTTGCCAAGCATTTATCCTGTTACCATTTAATGAAACTTTTTTTCTTCCATATTAACGTCTAAGATAGCCTTTACTTAATTACTACAGATTATATAACAATTTCTGGGATTTCTTTTCTTTTTTTTTTGTTGCACCAATGTGGCTTGCAGGATCTTAGTTTCCTGACCAGGGACTGAACCTGGGCCACAGAAGTGGAAGCTTCAAGTCCTAACCACTGGACCACCAGGTAACTCTCCTGGGATTTATTTTCTTTATTACTCTGATCACCTAACTCCTTACTGTCACTGTATTTATACTGTTGCTGCTTTATAATACAGTTCATTTTCTGGTAAAGCTATATATGTAAGAATTTTTCCTCTTCTAAACTTTGATATTTTTGCTTGGTGACCTCTCTTAATTAACTTTTGAATTGTTCTACAGAAGTCAGCACTGGGTTTATAAAAATCACGAAAATTTGTGCACTCAAAAATAACCATACTTAAGAATCTGCCTGCCAATGCAAGGGACACAGGTTCAATCCCTGGTCCAGGAAGATCCCACATGCCGTGGACCAACTAAGCCCATCCGTGCGCCACAACTACTGAGCCTGCGCTCTAGAGCCCGTGTGCCACAACTACTGAGCCCACGTACCACAACTACTGAAGCCCATGTGCCTAGAACCTGTGCTCGGCAATAAGAGAAGCCACCGCAAGGAGAAGCCCGCACACTGCAACAAAGAGTAGTCCCCGCTCGCCGCAACTAGAGAAACCCCACACGTAGCAACGAAGACCCAACGCAGCCAAAAATAAATAAATAAATAAATTTACTTTAAAAAAATAATAACCATACTGCAGTGGATATAAACTTCTGAGGAATTTTCTTCATCAGATGGAAAAATGAAACTGGATAGGAGAATTTCTCTTCCACAAAAATCTAAGGTAAAGAACAAAAAATAGATTAAAATCATCAGAAAGTAAAAATGTAGCCACCAAAAAGAGAAGCTCAGGGAAAAAGAAAAAGAATAATTCTGCAAGTAAAAATAATTAGATTTTAAAAACCCCACAGAAATCCAACATATTGCTTAAAGAATCACTCATAACTCACTATGTACTATGTGAGGTTCTGCATGGAACCCTTATTCTGCTTGGAGGCAACTCAACTTCCCTGAGTCTCAGTTTTCTCAAATGGAAAATGGAATGAAAAATATTTGTAGAGCTGATGTAAATACATTTTAAAGCTCTCGGAGGGACTTCCCTGGCGGTCCAGTGGCTAAGACTCTGAGCTTCCTCTGTAGCGGGTGCAGGTTGGATCCCAAGATCCCACATGCCAAGGCAGCGCAGCCGAAAACAACAAACTCTTTAGAATGGCTCCTTCCTTGGGGTTAACCATAAGTGGTAACTCTTTTCTTCATTTTCTCCATATAAACCTATATGAGAATATTACGTGTCTTTTTCTATAAACTGGTTTGAAACTGTACCATCTCACTCTTGATAGCTGACTGGCAAAGTCAACTGAATTGGTGAGAACCTAGAGGAGCGAAAGATAGGTATGATCATATCAAAGACATGTTTGATTTATATTCAGTCAGCACAATGGCTTAAATCAATATCTGAAATTGAAGGGAACCTCCTAGGCTGGAATGGGAAAAATATACTGTATTCTTTTGCTGATTCTGGTGCCTGGCACCTCTCCCTGCTTTCCTGGATCTATTCTTTGGCTTCCATTTCACAGTACTTTCCTTCTCCTTCAGGGCTGAAATTTCCAGGGAGCCCTCCTCCTTCACTCCCTTTCCTTGCACTGCCCTCTCCTACTTGCACAGCTACCTCCTGTTCTGTTGTGATTTCTGGTTTAAGTTTTCCCAGATGGACACAAATAGAAAGTAAAAGTTGAATGATATTTTCAGATTTTGTAGAAACACATATAAGAGAAGTCTTCCTTTTTTATGTTGAATACTTTTGAAACATGAGGACCCACATAGTTCAAAGGAAGCAGAAAGCAGGGTCCAGTAACTGGGTGGGCTACAAAGCCCTCCTAGGAAAAGAAGCCCCTGATGGTCAAGTGTGACAGGGCCAGAGACCAAGTCTGGCAGTCTTCTGGTCTGTGCAGATGTGCTCCTTTTAGGGAATTTTCCTCCAGAGCTGATCAGAGGTTCTTTCCTGGCAGGAACTGACCCTAATATTGGAATAAGCCTCTTGCCATAGTCTTTGTTAAGAAGAGAACAAGTCTTCAACTTCAGACAGAGCGTGGCTCCTTTGATCTAGGAGCAGGTATGGTGAGAGAAAAAGGAGCCAAAAGTTCCTTCCTCCAACCTGCTGGGCAGACCCAGGGCTCCTGATTAATGGTCTGATCCACATACTGACACTGGGAGGTGGGGAGGCCCTGAAAATCTCAGGGTAAAAACCACAACAGTGTATCTGAGTACAATCTCATATTTGAGGGTGCACTAAATTTCTCTATTAACAGTAAATTCCCAGTTTCACAAATTCATTTTTTATAATGGATCTTTTAACTTTATCATTAGAAGAATACGTTCATTGTAACTTTGCATAAGGACTGCAACAGCCCCTTCTACCCCTGACACAGTAGTAAAAGGTCGCAGTCCTGCTCCATGCCAGCCTCCAAATCCCTTTTTATCACTGGATGCCACAATACTCAAGGATCATTTTTTCCTCACCACTTGCCTTTTACTTTCAACCCACAGAGCATGCAAAGATACTGGAACCTATTCCCCACTTTTTCTTTCAACACCGCCTCCTCACTTGGCCTACACTTCCCAAGTCCATCTTTCCCTCTTCTGTCACCCATGTTTCAAAGACTAACTCCATGGCCAAGGTTGCAAAGCTCCTTGGAAGAAACCCTCAAGCAGATTAGGGAAAAGAAATTCAGTCCCCAGCCTGGATAGCTCTTTCCCTTCACCCTCACCTGTGGCAAAGGAAGGCCAGATGACCATGAGAGGGGCCTGCTCTAATTCTTCTCATAGGCTTGCAGAATTAGTCCCTCAGAGTGGGAAGGATCGCAAACAGGACAAGAATCTATAATCTACTCAGGATGGAGAATACCCTAGGAGACTCTCAGAAGGAGAGTATTAAAGAGGGGATGCAGGAATTTGGGTCCTTCAACATAACAGATTAGTTACCTTGCCCAGGACAGGGAATTAGCAGAGATCCCTGCGAGCAAGTCTCCCCAGTTCGTGCTACAGGCTCCATGAAAGAATAACTTTAAAAACTGGATGCAATGTTTGTGTCAGATGCTTCCTCCACAGAAAACTGGGAAGGCACAGGAAGATCCACAGCACAAATCCATAGTGATGTCAGCCTCTGGTGAGAGCCTAAACCTACTAGAAATGAGAGCAGTGTTTATGGATAAAGTGGGTAGTGAAACTCAGAAGAACAAGTCAGATACTGGTCAGATCCTAGAGAAGAAACTGAGGCTTATGCAATGAATTAAGGAAAGAAAAGACAGTCCACCCATGGAGGAACTCAAGGACCAACAGAGTCCAAAGATAGAAATTCCTGTGATGGCAGGGCCCCTCCTCCCCCAAAGAAAGGTAAGGGCTGAGTGTCACATCCTGCAGCCTTCAAGCAGGTGTGAGGGCCCAAGTGCACCGACCATCCATGCCATTTGTTCTACCCAAACTTCACTACATGCTTTCCAAGAGGTACACACTTTTACCTTTGCTGCCTAAAAACTTCCACATGTCTAAGAAACTGGATTCTTCTTGTACTGAAGGTAGACTCATGAACTGTTTTTGCCTTTTGGCTGATTCCCTGTATACTGGTTATATTTAACTTTAAATACACTTGCTACATGCTGGCTGTCTTCTGACAACCTGCAATGTTTCAAGTACACAATACAAAAAAATGAGGAAAACTGCCACAAAAATTTAATACTGTTCATCATAGAAAGACTAGTCCAGTGAGCTTCCATGCTACCCAATGAAAAGACAAGTGATCTTGGATTAGACCAGTGGAAAGAGTGCTACACTTTATAAGACCATAAATTGAATCACATACACCTAATACATGTATTTCTTTTGTATACTTTTCAAAAGATTCTGTTTTTAATAAGTTAAAATGTGTCCCATTGTAGCCACTTAAGGTAGTGCCAGTGGTGTCTATATTATCCATCAGCTGAAGACACAAGCAACCCCACAAACTTGACTGGGACCAAAGGCAAAAAAAAAAGGGTGTATTCAGAAATGGTTGTCTAAGTAGACCAGAACAATCAATCAGAAAAGAAACCCCACCTGGTCTTCTGCCCTATGTATCTGATCATTATGTTATTGTGCCCTTACTGTCTAATGTTATAAACTAACTTTTCATCAGAGAAAGAGAAATACTTCATTTTTTACTCCAAGAAGTAGCTGATCCAAATGGTCCATCTGGGAAGAGTGGAAAGGCTAAAAAATAAAAAAAATAGCTTAATCTCTTAGCAGAGCCTTATGGCAGGGTTCATTCATTATTTTTAATGTCTGGGGGGTTAAAATAGAAGATCTCATATATTATGCTATTGTAGGTCAGATACCTGGGAAAGCAGACTCTGAGACAGAGATAAGCATGCAAGGAGTTTACTGGAGAATGCGTGGATCAGTCATTGTGGCAAAGAGAATTTGAGCAGAAGTTGAGCTGCAGTGCAGTCACAGCAGGGCTTTAGCCAATCCCAAGGGAGCTCTGACTCTGGGATGACCCTGTGGAGGTAGACAGAAGGGCCAGGCCTTTATATCCCCACATTGACAGGTAATTGGATGCAGGATGACCCAGGAGGGGGAAATAACTTTGGGCTAAATGAGTCACTTTAGCCAAGAGCAGTTTCCAGAGAAGACCTGCATGCTGTCAGCATGAAGCTCTATCAGCAGCTAAAGGGAGTAAGTTCTCAGGTCTTAAAGGGAGCTGTGAATGGTGCATCAGATATCTATTATAAATGTCTTTTTTAAAAAGAAGTTTTGGGGTTTTTTTGTTTGTTTGCTTTGTTGTTTTCTCTCTTCCTTTTTCTTATTTTGTATGGTCATACTCAAACTTTCAGCTGGGTCCATAATTTGCAAGAATGTCTAACAAGATTGTGATGGACAAAGTATACTCTGAAAACAGTGGCCCTCTGGTGTTTATTATAAGCAGTTTATGGATGTGATATTTGTCTCTACCTGAGGGCATAATAGTAGCAGATGGGGTAACTGGATTGGGTACCTTCCCTGTGAATGGGAAAGATGTAGATACTGGGAAACCAAGGATGGAATGTAGGAGGACACGTTATCTGTCTTCACAGCCCTTCCCTAAGAACTGCCCTCCAGCCCTGATATCCAGACCTGGAAGCTATGAATGATAAAACCAGTGTGAGCCAATCAGAAAGCTAATCTTAAGAATCTGACTCAAGAAAGCCAGAACCTGAGACTCAGGAGCTGAGTCACATGAATGAGAATGTTCTAAGGTTGCTGGAGTTTATACAGTTCTTACCTCTTCTCAGGCTTTATTGTTTAACTTCTACTTGAATTCTGTGAGCTATCACAGTATTCCTGGAATAATTACCTTGCAGCTCATATCAGTGCAGATTGTCACATCTTCTTAGAAGTGTGTGTATATTTTTTGAGGACGTCATGATGTCCCTTTAATAAAAAAAAAGATACAATTTTAAAATGTTTTATCATAGATTATCCATTAAAAAATTTCTATTACAAATGTATACTGTATAATATGCACAGTATTTTATAACTGTAGTACCTAGGTATATTATCAATAAAATAAATACATTGGAGGTGTGTGCTCAACATTTTTTCCAAGCTGGGTGGAAGGTGAAATACCGAGGGCCTATATCTCCATAATCCTGGGGACTCCACTTAAAAACATGGGTGGACAGTCTCTGGGATTCCACATATTTGTTGAAAGTTGAGTTTTGTTTGGGTCACAGGAACAGCAAGTCACCCCTTCTAGAGCCTGGGTTCACAGACAGCCCCTGCCCTGATCACCCTATGTCTCACTCCTAATTCTCCTCTCATCCTATTACATTATCTGCCTGGGTAAGTAGCTAATCTATCACCAGCAATGAGTACAGTAAGATCTCAGGTTCCCTTGAGGAGTCTCAGGGTTCAAGTAGCCTCTAAATATTCAGTGCCAAGTCAAGGCCAGTCTAGGACTTCATACAGGTTTAGTGCCAACCACCTGCAAAGGGGTAAGCAGGACCCACTGGAGGGAAGGGACTCTAACTTATACGACCCACCCGGCCTCAGTTATCTCCTGCCATCTATGAAATGGAGAAGAAAATAATGGTCCCAAATCTGTCTTGTGCTCAAATCTGACTTTGCTCCTTACCAGCTGTGGCCCTTGAGCAAGTCCCCTCCCTTCTTGACCCTCATGCCTCTCCACACCTTTCTGAGCTACAAGAAAGTGGATAAAACTCAAATACTGTGAAACCATCTGCAAAGCGCTATGTGGAAGTGAGTACTATGCTTCACCCCCTCTAACTGATCTGCATTTGAATGCTTCCCAGGGAGTCTGTATCCCCTGGCCTGGGCCAGGGTGCCAGGTTCCTGGATGTCCTTAACTCTGCCCTAGGCTTTGTCTATGGGGGGAGGGGGGGTGACACTTCCAATTAGCCCGATATTGCTCTTCAATAATCTCCTTAGAGGGAATTTTCCCTCCCAAAGATGTTTTATTACATTTAGAGAACATCAATTAGCTCCTATATCACATCCTCTGGTAAGGACGGTCTCTATTTCTCGTCAGCAAGGATAATTATTATTCCCCCATATATGCTTGTTTTTTTCCTAAAGGAGAATGGTGCCATCTGTCTCTGTTGTGTTTAGGGGGAAATAGAATATCCTATGAGTTTGGATTTAGGGAAAGGAAGGGGTCCCTTCAGCTTTTATTGAGAGTGGACTTTGGCTTATAAAATGAGACAAAGGTTAGGGAGAGAAGTTGATGATGGCGTTGCTGACACACCACCATCCTGGTTTCCTTCATTTGTATTTGTGAAGATAGCCCACTTTAAAAATTCATTACTTTTTCCATAATACTCTTATTAGAAAAACAAGTAACTACTCAGCAATCATTCGATGCTTAGAAAAGTGAGAAATTGTACCAAAGACTACAGCACAGTATCTGGAGCCATCAGTCCTCTCCTTTGCTTCCTCATTACCCTGAGCATTACATAGTAATGGCATGGAGTGAATCAGGTTATACATGCCTCATGGGGCCAAAGATTCCTCACTGAGCATCTAGGAATAGTAAGAGAAAATAAACTTCACAAATCCCCAAAGTGGAACTCAAGATTTTGGAGCAGTGAGCCCCTGAGCTCAGAAGTGTGAGGAAAAAAAAAAAATCTACGACCATGAATCTATGGTGGGCCATAGCTTCCATCTGCACCAAAGACCCTACACCCTTCCTGATGAAAGTTGCAGTGCTGGGCGCTCTTACTCCCTTCTCAACCTTAAGGAAAACATACAGCTGATCACACCACATCTCCTCTCCTCTCCCCATGGAATGTAGGACGTGCCAGTAGGGGACATAGAACCCCTGGCTCTGTGTTTTGGGAAGTGGTGTTGGCAGGGATTGGAGCTCTCAGCAAGGCTGCCGTGGGTGCTGGCTCACCTCCCTGCTCCTGTGAAAAGTGTTCACAGATTACCTGCCTTTCTTTCTTACCTCCACCCCAGAGGGGTGGTAGGAAGCCCTGAGTGGGTGGTACAAGGGCACGGGTGTGTGTAGTCACCACAACTCTCTGACTGTGGGGCGCTGTGGCCCCAGGGTCTGGTGGTGCTGCTAAAGCTAGAGGAGTCCTCTGCACTTGCCCCTCCCGACAGGAGGTGGCTAAAGGGAAGGGAGAGCCGTGAAAGGCCTCAGCAGAGCTGGAGGGGAAGGAGAATACACTGTGTCCAGGCTTGGGGAGGAAATCTCCACGTACATTCAAGTAACACTCCCATCACTCTCTAGCCACTGGAGGGGAACCGGATTCAAAGCTAGGGACCTGAAAATGGACCCGTGAGCTGGGTCACCCCACCTTCTGCCCTCCAGGCAGTCCAGCTCTGAAGGGGTTCAGAAACAGGATAAGTTCCCTCTTAAAAGTGGATTTTTTAGGGCTTCCCTGGTGGTGCAGTGGTTGAGAGTCCGCCTGCCGATGCAGGGGGACATGGGTTCGTGCCCCGGTCCGGGAAGATCCCATATGCCGCGGAGCGGCTGGGCCCGTGAGCCATGGCCACTGAGCCTGCGCGTCCAGAGCCTGTGCTCCGCAACGGGAGAGGCCACAACAGTGAGAGGCCCACGTACCGCAAAAAAAAAAAAAAAGTGGCTTTTTTAGATATGAGAAAAAGTATCCATTGTACAGTGGATGCAGAGCTGGGTGGAGGACAGGGATGCTGCTGTGCTTGGATACTGAGATGGACATGCTAAGGCCTAATACTACGGTAGGTGCTACTTAAACATCTGCTATAGCTGTGATATTCATCTGTTTTGAAACAAACGTTGAACTCAAAATAAATAAATTCTCCCTGCTGGCTGGTCACCCTGCACAGGGATTCAACTCCTCACTGAGACGGCATGTTGCCTGACTCAATGACATCAGTGCAAGGCATGTGGGTCAAATGGCCCTCAGTGATGGGAATGTTCACAGTGCGGCCACACAGGGCTTGCAGAAGAATGAGGAGACAATGAGGAAAAGGTCAGGATTGAATGTGTGGAAAGGAGGGAAACTAACAGAGGGGAAAGAATGACCCAGTGGGTGAGAAGGAACAGGAGTGTCTATCACTAATCACTAACCAAACTACTCCCACTCCCTGCCTCACTCCCCAGCTACCTGACTCGGGCGCCACCTGCTGGTGACTGACTAGAATACTGACAAAGTAAGATGGACTTGGTGCCATCCTGGCAAGAGTGTGTGTATGTGTGTCCTTGGGACAAGTAGTGGAGAGGGAGAGCTTGTCTTTGAGCACAAAAACAATGATGCCTTCAGGGATGTTCTGAGGCCTGCCAAACTCCTTTTTGGCCTTCCTTACAGCCATTCTTTCTGACATTGTGCAGGATCTTGTACTCAATGCAAACAGGTGGCCTATCAGGGTTGAGGTGTCCTCTGTGGTCGTTAGTTATATGCTTGTTACAGTCATGGGATATCTTCCTCAGGATACACAAAGCGCATGCACCACAGGTGGTTCTGCAATTTATGACAAGGGTGCAGTTTTTCTGGGCTCACTTTGGACCACTACTCAGCCCACTGAAGCCAAGGTGGCCAAACATTCTAAAGACTTTCCGTATCCCTCCACATCCAAATGACTTTGGTTAACGCCATTAAAGGGCAGAGTGGGGCTTCCCTCGTGGCGCTTCCCTCGTGGCGCAGTGGTTAAGAATCTGCCTGCTGATGCAGGGAACATGGGTTCGAGTCCTGGTTCAGGAAGACCCCACGTGCTGCAGAGCAACTAATCCCGTATGCCACAACTACTGAGCCTGTGCTCTAGAGCCCGCGAGCCACAATTACTGAGCCCGCATGCCACAACTACTGAAGCACACGTAACTAGAGCCTGTGCTCCGCAACAAGAGAAGCCACCACAATGAGAAGCCCGCACACCGCAACGAAGAGTAGCCCCAGCTCTCCACAACTAGAGAAAGCCCACGCGCAGCAACAAAGACCCAACACAGCCAAAAATAAATAAAGTAAATAAATTAAAAAATAAAATAAATAAAGGGCAGAGTGGAGTGATGGCTGAAAAAGAAGAGCCACTAAGAAGTGGAGTCACGCAAAAGGAGTCGTCCCCATGAAATAGAGAAAGGAGCCACTGAGCCACCTGTTGTGCCATTTGCACCTGGAGGAGAGAGGAGGTTGGGGTCAATGTAGCCACACCAGTTTTTCAGCTGCCTTGGCTCCCATATCCAGGCCCTGAGAATCAACCTTTATCTCCTACAGATAAGTCCACACTTACAGAGCAAGTAAAGCCTGGGGGAAATTACTATCTGCTTTTTATTATATAATTAATAACACTGCTCACTCATTTAAAAAATGTGATTCTCCTAACTTGAAGTTCAGATAGGATGAGTAACCACACAAGTAGAAAATCCAGGACTAGAGAACTCTATTTCTCCAGAGTTAGAAGGTGACTCTAAAGACAGTGACCTTCCTTATGCTCCCATGAACAAAGACTACTCATCCAGAGAGGTAGTGGCTTAGAAGTGCCAATGACTGGCCATGGGCCATATGACAAGTTACACCTGATTCACAGATCTTCGCTTTTCACTAGGAGCTGCTCTGCACTCTGAAGTAATAAAGCAATATAGTCTAGCATTCCACCCTCTGACCTCCACCTTCAGTTTCTAAATTGTCCTTCATTGGCCAATTAGTCAAGGAATTACAGTTCATTGGTCCTGACCGTTTCCCCTTCTCCATCAACAGCCTCTGGTCTGTTCCCTCTCTCTCTCTCTCCACAGATGTTATGGGCTGAATTGTGTCCTCCGCACAAATTCATATATGAAAGTCCTGACCCCCAGTACCTAAGAATGTAATGGTATTTGGAGGTAAGGTCTTTAAAGAGGTGATTAAGTTAAAATGAGGCCCTTAGGGTGGGGTCCTAATCCAGTATGACTGGTGTCTTTTTTGGTTTTTGCCGTGCCACGGCATGGGGAATCTTAGTTCCCTGACCAGGGATCGAACCCATGTCCCCTGCAGTGGAAGCATGGAGTCTTAACCACTGGATCACCAGGGAAGTCCCACTGGCGTCCTTATAAAAGGAAGAGATACCAGGATGGGCACACATGGAGAAAGGCCATGTGAGGACATGGCAAGAAGGCAGCCATCTGCAAGGCAAGAAGACAGGCCTCAGGAGAAACCAAATTTGCCTACACCTTGATCTTGGACTTTTAGCCTCCAGAACTATGAGAAAATAAATTTCTGTTGTTTAAGCCACCCAATCTGCAGCATTTTGTTAGGGCAGTTCTAGCAAACTAACAGAGTGGTCTTCATGGTTCATCAGCTAAGCAACATTCTAAACACCGTCACGTCATTCTTGTTTCATCATTCCTGTCTGGCAAAAGTCCAAACTCTCTGCCTCTTCCATGCCTCACCTCTGGTAAGTGGTGGAGACCCACTAGATAAAATCACACAAAAGAGTATATTGTGCTACCGTAGTTCTATGGCCTACAACTAATGGGCATCTCCAATACTGCATGGAATTCATACTTTCATTCATCCTATGTATTTGGTAAGTTCCTTCTATGTGCACTTAGGATACATAAGTGAACAAAAGTGACAAAGCTCCCTGTTTTTTGGAGCTTGTATCACTGGTTCCACTGTCAACTCTCTTATGCTTAACAAAACGATTTTAAACATTCTCCACTTTGACAAACTTCTGTCCCCGAACCTCAGCAGATGTGCTGGATGCCACTTCACAGAGGAGGTAAAAGCCATTAGAAGAGAACTTTTTGTTACCAAACTCAAAGACATTTACCACCCTTCCTCCTTCCTTCCTGTTATAGTGAAAAAAGTTTCCCAGGGGGTAATCCTTCTTTGACTTTTACAGCTGGGAAAGGTGCCTTTACTTCCCAGGCATACATTTTAGTCCATGTTGTGACTTTTGGCTTAATTATCTATTTTCTTCCAGAACAGGTATTCACTGCTCTATCACTAGCCTTAGGGGCTTAGGATTTAGTTGGTACTCAAGAGCCATTTGGGAAATGAAGGAGAAATGAGAGAGCTAGCTGGAGAGAGGGCACCCACAGCATGCCCTAGGACAGAGCCAACAGAAAAAACAGGAGTCTGAGGGATGCCCCCCTCAGGCTGTCTATTGGGAACCAACATAGGTTTCCCCTCAGGAAACTTGCTCTGCCCCTGTGGCTTCTGGAAGACAAGAGCTGGAGATTTGGCCTCACATGTGAGGTTCTAGCACAGCTTTCTGGACATGTTGGGAACCGCGCAGTGCCCCTGCCAAAGGGACTCTTCTGCCAGCTCCTCTATCAGTGTTCAGCGGGCAGGGCTCAGCTCTGGGGGCCTCTGAGGCTGCTCCAGCCAGGAGAAGCTTGGAACCTCAGATCCCCTAGGCACAGCCTTGGCCTCAGAATGTCTTCCAAGGGCTGCTCATGGTCTGGGCCTCCCTTCTCTGCTGCAGCTCCATGAAGATAACAGTGGTATTAACAAGTATGATATTTAATACAGAAAACTGCACATTTAATCCCCAAATCTCATCTACTAACTGGAGAATATTCATATATTTTAATAACATAGTCATGGAGAACAGAACAAACAGGTAAGCACTTTATACAAATTTAAGGCCTGGCCTTGTTAGAGTTGCCACATGGACTTGGCAAATAACACTGTCCAGAGCCCCCCAGAGTCCCAGTGCCTTAGAAATATCAAGACTGCCTCAGTGAGACCTCAAAGTGGCCCCTTTCCACTAAAGTTGAGGGGTTGGCATCTCAAACTCTCTACAGGACCAATGTTCTTTTTGGATATGCTTTTATATAATTATACCAAACACATCACTGTACAGTTTATTTCTATATAATATTTATTATGGAAATCTTTCCAGGGCAGTTCACATAGACTGACCTAATTTTGTATTTGGGGTGTGACACAGTTTAACTGACTACTTGACAATTTTTTCAGGTGTTTTTAAACTTAAGGATCAGAGAAGTTAGCACCTCCCAAATGGGAACTCCTGGACAAAGGGTTGTCTGCAGAAATGCGAAGGAGCACAGCCCAGGCTACGTTGCTAAGGCTGTGCCTAGCACAGAGGAGAAATCACACAGCACACCTGAAGCTCTCTCTGGAGCACCTGAATCTTAGCAAGTTGTTTGGCAGATCATAGCTACTCTGTGAAATGTATAAATAAATGATATAAATAATCGTGACTCTCATTTCACTTAGTTTCAGACTACCTCTGGTGATAGTGTTTAAGGTATAGGTAAAACAATGTTATAAAGACAAAGATAACTTGTAAAAAAAACAATAAAGTGAGGGATGGGGAAGGGGATGTTCCCTGATTTTCAGACATAATTTTCACCCAAGGAAAATCACAACACTTCATATCAAAAACTCTTTCCAGTGTAGGGATTAGATTTAGGCAAGCTAGAAACTTGCCTCAGATACAAATAGAGAAGGGGTGCCAAGTGACTTAATAATATGGAAAAGTAATATATTATTGCAATGTTTTAAAAAATTAGAATTAATGATAAAAAACCCTTGATGAACATATAAAAATTATAAATGAAGACAAAATCTGGCACCACAATTACAAAAGCCTAAGAGTTGTATAAGTGGGGGAGGGAGGAGGGCTTCTAGCACAAAGTTAAAGTTTGACAAATTCCATGCATTCTATCCATTTCTCACCAAAGAAGCCTAAATGTACTTACTTGCTAAATATCTGGACACCTTTCACACAACACTGCTAAAACGGGGTGTGATGTGTTTACCTGTGATACTGAAGCTTTTATAGTGAAAAGTTTTGGTCACTTTTCAGTCTCAATACATACAGAAGCACTTGATGAAAATTTTGACTCTGTCAAGAGAAAGAGATAGCCCCATAAAAATGTGCCAACAAGGTGGTTATCATTGTTGTCAATCCAAGAAGAAATATCAAAATACTGGCCTGCCACAGAATCATATTTTCAAACTGTGGGACAGGAAGAATATCCCCTATAATTTGGAAATGCATTAGGGATGAGATGGAGAAAAGAATTAATATAAATCAGAAATTTATATGCTGTTTCTCAAAAACTGTTTCAGTAAGCTAAAATTAAATTAAGATGGTAAGAGCTTCCCTAGTGGCACATTGGTTGAGAGTCCGTCTGCTAATGCAGAGGACACGGGTTCGTGCCTCGCTCGGGGAAAATCCCACATGCCGCGAAGCGGCTGGGCCCGTGAGCCATGGCCGCTGGGCCTGTGAGTCCGGAGCCTGTGCTCCGCAACGGGAGAGGCCACAACAGTGAGAGGCCTGCGTACCGCAAAAAAAAAAAAAAAAAAAAAAGTAATTCTCTCAATTGAAAATGAGATAAGAAGTAATTCTGATAAAGTTATTGTTGAATATGCTTTCAAAAGCCCAGTACATTTTAACAAATTGTGGCTTTGGTATAAGTAAAATGTTTACAGCTACAATAATCTGAATTTTAATACACCCACTCTTCAATACTTTTTTTTTTCCCGTTGCGGAGCACAGGCTCCGGACGCGCAGGCTTAGCGGCCATGGCTCACGGGCCCACACGCTCCGCGGCATGTGGGATCTTCCCGGACCGGGGCACGAACTCGTGTCTCCTGCATCAGGCAGGCGGACTCTCAACCACTAGCGCCACCAGGGAAGCCCCCACTTTTCAATCCTTTTAAACTACTATAACGTTGTATAAGAAATGAACCATTAAAATTTAATAAAATCATTGTAGTAAAATTCGTGTCCAGAATTGTAGATGCGTTTCTCCTTTCCCTGAATTCGACTTTCTTCCCAGAAACAGCCCTGAAATCTGAACACGTACCACGACATGCTCTGATTTCGAGCCGTCAATCCCTGCATAAATAAATGGGCAACCGCGTCAACCGGTCTGGCTAAAAGCTCCTACCAGGAAGGGAAGGATGGACGCAGAGGCAGGTGCAGAAATGAAAGGCTCTGTGCGAAGCCGCGGCAAAGCTCCCCTCCGCAGTCATGCCCGAAAAGGAAGTTTCCTCTCTGCTCTCGCGGCCCCACGCGCTCCCTGGGCCCCGGCGGCGCCTTTCCTGGGCCAGGGCTCCTGCCGACGGCGACGCCCGGGTTCTTCCCGTGGGCGCTACGCCCGAGTTCGCGGAGCTGGACCCGGAAGCGGGTCCCGCTGGGTGGGCGGTGCCCGTCGGTCCGTTGAGGCGAGTTCGGGCGCCCCCTCCCGGCCGCTGGGGCGCAGCGAAGGTAGCTTTGAGGGCTTTGCCTAGCGGAGGACCTGAGCTCCCTTTCACGGTGGTCCAGGTGAAGTGCTGAATTTCTGGACTCCTGATCTCACTGCTGATGGCCGTGGGGATGCTCTGCTCCATCTCTCACATTTTACCCGTTAGTATACATCGTCTTATATTCTTCCAATCATTTCCCATATTCATGTAAGTTGGTAGCGTTAAGTATTTGTTGCCTGAATCCACCAGAGCTTTGGTGGTGTCTACAGAGGACTCCTTGAAATGTTTGTAATCCAATCTGGTGCAGGCGTCAAAACTCTCAAGTGTCTTGTCTAGCACGCAGCTCATAAACTTATGGTGAGAATTAACTGAACAATATATATGAATCATCTTGGACAATTAAATATGATTATTTTATAATTATTCGAATTATTAATTTTCTTGATCACATTTAGGCTCTCAGAAATAATTACCAGTTGATAATTTTACTTTGCTTATTATGTAAAATAATCAGGATACTTTGTAATTTGTTCAACTCATCTAGAAATTTGTAGGTGGACAAAAATTAATGAAAATATAGAGAATTTGTAACAGTGAGGTATGAGACAACAAAGGAATATCAATATGTTACGAGAAAAGTATAGGGCTTTCCAGAAAATAAGGGATGGTTCAACACATGCAGTTTGCACAGGTGTCTATGTAGTGGATAGGGAAGTGGAGTTTGGAATCTGACATATTAGGTTTTGAAACCTGGGTTTGCCATTTACTTATCAGATTGTTTTATTCACATAAAGCCTTGGCAGGTGGCTCTTTGGAAATGAGAATATTAACACTCATCAACTATGTTGGAAAGATTAAGTGAGTCCCTTATAAGGGCTACGGAATTTGTAGTTGCCGTCATCATCATTTTTGATAAAGACTAAAAGTCTGTGAAATTTGTCTGGTAGGCCCTTGGTAATCATGTTCACAGGAGCATTGTAACATTTAATTAGTAATCAATTCAGGATTAATGTGTCGTAAAGAGTGAGGGCAGCATCGAGGAAAGTTTACTCACTGCTCTCGCGGCCCCACTCGCTCCCTGGGCCCCGGCGGCGCCTCGCCCGGGCCTGGGCTCCTGCCCACGGCAACGGCCGGGTTCTCCCCGTGTATGCAGCGCCCAAGTCTGCGGTACTGGACACGGAGGCGGGTCCTACTGGGTGGGCGCTGTCGGTCGGTCCCTTATGGCGAGTTCGGGCGCCGCTCCTGGCTGCTGCGGCGCAGGGAAAGGAGCTTTGCGCGTTATTGAGCTGTAGCCCTGGCGTTGTTTCACTGAAACGCTGAATTTGCGGATTCCTGGTCTCTCAGAGGATGGCAATGGCGATGATCAGCTCCATCCATCACATTTTACAGGGCTGGAGAACATCATCCTCGGAGTCATCAGTGAAGAGGTTGGCAGGCCTCTGGTGAGCTTGGTGATGCTGCAGATGTCTGGCGGTGACGGCCTTTATCCAGCTGTGCTGAAAATCTTCCCGCAAATTAGATTCTTAATTAGGCCAGAATTGTCATTTTCTGTACTTATCTCAATTTTGTTTCCTCACTTAAAAAAATTATCTTCTATTTTGGGCATCAGAGAATGTCACATCTTCAATGCATTTTTTTGTATTATTACACTGGAAATTAAATATATTCATGGAAAATGACAGAAGACTCAATCCAACAGAATGTAGTCATCTAAGTGTGTCAACTCAGGTTGAAATAAAAACCTGAGGCTCAGTCTAACTCCGTTTTTTAAGTCTAATAAGAGAACTTAGAGGTTTGACCCTGTACTCTATTTTGACACTTCTTAAATTGCACCAAAATATATCTAGCCACACCTCTCTGCATTTCTTTTTTAAGGGTCTAATACATAAGATTTGAATTCTTCCACAATTATTTACAGAACTATAGCTCTC
The DNA here is from genome assembly GCF_964341445.2 of Mesoplodon mirus. Classification (NCBI taxonomy): domain Eukaryota; kingdom Metazoa; phylum Chordata; class Mammalia; order Artiodactyla; family Ziphiidae; genus Mesoplodon; species Mesoplodon mirus. The sequence continues at coordinate 56,988,329 of NC_138976.1, read as the reverse complement.
ATTTTCTGACATAGTCTGCAGATAATGGTGGCATAATACTGAACAACAAGGGTGAATTCATGCAGTTCTCTTCATTCTGTCACCAAAAATGTTCTGACTGCACATATATGTGACAATGCGCTTGGCAATGTGGATTCCAGGAAAGTAAGGCAGGGATGGTGACTGCCCTCCAGGGAGCAGGGAGGACAGACACTAGAGGCAGCATTAGGATGAAGGAAGCACCACGTGCTCAGTGCAGCTGAGGGCCAGTGCTCAGAGCTGATGAACAGGAGGGCCTGGGAGCAGCAGAAAGCTCCACTCTGACAAAGGTCTGTGGCTTCCGAATTTAAAAGACATCAGACTTTCACTTCCTCTTTTAAAAAATTGAGTCAACACAGGACATTGTCTAGATCAAATAAAATAAAGTCTGCAAGTTACAGGCTAAGAATCCAAACAGAGTGAATGATAGCAGGCTTTTGTATTAATATAACAAATGGTAACCTGTATAGTCCACCCTCAGCCCAGCCAAGAGAAGCTCTGACTGCAGGTCCCTTAGCACTGTCAGGGGTCTGCACGTTGAGGCCCCAAGTGGACACTCTAGAAGGATTGCCTGCAGGACCGTGAAGGAGCAGAGCCCAAGTCTCCACCCTTAGAGCAGTGCCTGGTACATTATGGAGAGAAATCCTACGGCAATTGAAGCTCTTTGCAGAGAACCAGCATCTAGGAAAGTCTGATAAAACATAGCTGCTCTGTGAATACTGTAAATGAGATAAGCAGTCCCTTTCCTCATCCTGAGTTAGTTTCAGACCACCTCTGATGCTGATTTTTAAGACAGATTAAATTATACTTCAAAAACAAATTCATAGAAAAAGAAATCAGATTTGTGGTTACCAAAGGGCAGGGAGTGGGGAGATAGGAAATCAGATGAAGGCAGTCTGAGGTATTTTTTTTCTTAAAAAATAAAGAGACACAGATTTTTAAAAAGAAGATTTAGAGAGAAGGAAAATGGTTAAAATGTATATATATGGTCTGCATGCTGAGTCCCCCAAATGCAAACTCTAGGAGAGGGATTGCCCACAGGACTGTGAGGCAGTCTTAGACAGGTGCCTGGTACATTATGGAAAGAAATCTTAACAACCCTTGAATAATTTTGCAGAGAACCAGCATCTAGGAAAATTGTCTCACACACACAAAAAATGACTGCTTATGAATAGTATAAATGAATAGTACCTCATCCTTAGTTAGTCTCAGACCACCTCTGGTGATATTATTTTAAGACAAAGATTGTTTTAAAAGTTAAAGAGACCAGGAAATTGGTTATAAAATGTAGATGGGTGAGAGGGTGACAGGACTTTCACCTATACTTTCATCCAGGGAAGTACATTCTCAACGGTACTTCAAAAGCTATTTCCTAGGTTAGTTTTAGGGTTAAGTGAAAAGGACTTTCTTTGAGCATGGAATGCAAGAAGGCACCAAATCTAAGATGTCAAGATAAATAATATTTTAATTCAATATTGAAAAATGAAAATGACAAAACATGCCTGCTGAACAAAACATCAAAATTTTAAATAAAGACAAGAAATGACCCTGCATTTGCATGACTGTGAGTGTCTTACAAAGGAAGGTTTCACGTTGCCAATGAAATCTGGGCAATTTTCCTTTAATCTACGAAATTCTTACCAAAGAAAATGAAAAGATCAGACCTGGTAAATGTCCTCAACGCTTTGTACAGCACACTAATTCTTCTTTGTTCGTTCCTTCGTTCCTTCGTTCCTTCCTCTTTCTTTCCTTTTTCTCTCTCTCTTTCTTTCTTCTTTTTTGGGTGCACCACACTCCATGCGGGATCTTAGTTCCCCCACCAGGGATCGAACCCACACCCCTTGCATGAGAAGTACAGAGTCTCAACCACTGCCCTCTTCTTTCTACAATGCAATCAAGATGGGGTCCTGGGAGAGGTGTTTCAGAAACCCGGGTTAAATAAAAATTATTTAAGACTGTCACGAGAGTCACGAGAAATTGTCAAGTATAGAAGTGACCTTGAATATATTGAGTTTGCTTCCATTTGCTAAGAGAGTAAAATTATATTCTTGTTTTAGTATAAAGAAACTATAGTTTAAATAGAGTTTAATAAAATGCTGTTTTTTTGATACTCATATATATTTTAATAGCCTATATCTAATATTTAAAATATTTTCATAAAAGTATTTCAAAATATAAAAAAATTAAAAATATTTAAGTTACACATAATATAAATTAAATTAAATTAAATTTAATTTAAAATTTTCAAAATAAAATACCGTGGGTTTTTAAATATTCCCACTTCTCAGTTATTCAGTACTTCCTCCCCCACGTTAACGCTGTAACCTTGAAAGACACCATGAAGTCCCAGAGCATCTACAGGGGCGCTCAGCTCCCGCGTCCTCGGCCCCGGCGGTGGCCGCGCTCCGACTCACCCCCAGGGCGTCCCCACCCCGTCCGGGCGTCCCATCGCCGCCGCCGCGTTCCCGTTTCTCTGGGCCGTCGCAGCACAGCGCCAGAAACGAGCCCGAATCTGTAAAATTGGCCCCAACTCGCTCTGATTCCCAGCTTCAAACCCCTCAGAAAACGGTTTCTTTCTCCAAAACGGACTCGCTCAAGGTTCTGTGCGAAAATAAAGCACAAAACTCAGGGGCAGCCCCGAAAATGCAAGGTTCCAGCTTCCAACCAGACAAACATGTTGCTGGCGCGGCCGCGACAAAGTTCCTTCCTCAGTCCTCTGGGCTTCCGAAATGAATGTTTTTCTCGCACTATTAAAGCAGCACAAAGTTGGTCTCTGAGGCTTCAACGCCTTTTCTCTCGAGCTGCCAGACCCGCTGAAAACTGTAGACTCTCAGAAATCGGCGTTTCCCTAACAAAATCGATTAAAAAAAAAAAAAAAAAAAAGGCATCCTGCGCCCTCTTGCGGCCGCCTAGAGAAGCGCGCTGTCCCAGGACTCAGGGAAGGAACCTTTCGCTGATTGTTTAGCAGTGCCCACAGTGCCCTGTGGCTCACTGAAATTCTCAATGGCCCAGATCTATTTGCTAGTGGCAGGAGTGATGCTCTGCTCCATCCCTGCTTGCTCTCTTGGCAACAAAGAAATCTTCATACATTTAAGACAGATGAAGAGTATCCCCTTTCAGTCGTGCCTAGAGGACAGAACCGACTTCAATCTTCCTTGGAAAAGAGAGAATATCACCCAAATCCAGACGACTCAAGGCACCCGTTTATTGTCAACTGATGCTCCAACAGAACTTCAACCTCTTCACCACGGAGGACAGCCATGCTGCTTGGAACAACACCCTCCTCGATAAACTTCTCTCTAGCCTTGATCAGAGGCTGGACCGACTGGAGCAGCTGAAAAAAGGCAATCTAGATTGTCGAGATTTGGGACTTGCTGCCCGGGAGTATTTCCACGGAATCCATCTCTACCTGAAGGCAAAGGAAACCTCCCTGTGCCTGGGAGGTTGTCAGAGTGGAAACTGAAAGGTCCTTTCCTTCATGTAAGAATCCTCAAACAAATGTCAACAAATAAAATGAAAATTATATTTGTGACACTCTCTAATCAGATTAGTGTTTGCTTAGTGTTCCAAAGCAATCTCGACTCATATTTCCTCACAAGCTGATAAATGTCTGAAATGAAAATCATACTTTTACAAAAATATATTTAGACAGAAGAACACAATCTCTTTTCTTAAATAAACAATTTCATAATAATAAAAGATCTGTTTAGGTTTTTTTGGGGGTATTGCTATTTCCAACCTATGAAGTTTATTTTCTTTTTGTGGAAAAGTTTTTAGGATAGTATGTTGTTAAAGGTATTTGTCAGTTAACTTAATGCTGGCTGCTGTAACAGGTAAACAGCAAACTGTCAGGAATTTGATCATAATAGAAATTTATCTTTTCTTCTTTTAAGGGCACAATGCAGGCCTTCCTGATCAGGTGAATATTCTGGTTGGCTCTGCTCCAAAGAGTGATTCGAGGACATGGGTACCCCTTGTTGTGTGGATTTTTCCATCATCAACAGGTGACTCCAAATTTGTCTGTAGTACTTGAATCTATTCTACTCAGTGGTAAAGGGAAAAAGTCTGGCAGACCACATGGATGTTTTCAAGGGCCAGCACTATACAGGGTAAGAGCACTTCTGCTCATATTACATGGCCTGGATTTATCTTCATGGTAATCTAATTGCAAAGAAGTTGGGAAATTATTGGATGACTAATGGATGAGGAGACAAGTTCAGGGCATGAGACCACTTTTCATTTTTACACTATTTGTCCTAGTGAAGTTCTGGGTGGGGTAGAGAGGAACAACTAATGTTCTTGCTTGCACACACTTCATTAAAAATAATCTGACACAAATTCTTATTCCACAGTTTCAGCTTGGGGAAGATGATATGGATGTGACTCAGAGTTCACAGCATCATAGACTATTAGAAAGAAACATTCAAGTTGATGCCCAAAGGCATAGCCTATGAGGAAAATATCCACAAGTGTAGACACATTACAAGTTGTTTCCTTACTTCCTGAGGGAGACAAGAAAAGAATGATCAGTCAGCTCCTTGCAAGTACTTGAGAATCACTGAGTGGAGAGTGAGTCTTCCACTCACCAGATCTTCCAAACATTAGAAATGCAAACTTGAAGAAAATATTCCTGCAAACAATCTTTAAAAAAAATACCTCACACGGGCTTTCCTGGTGGCACAGTGGTTAAGAATCCATCTGCCAATGCAGGGGACATGGGTTCAAGCCCAGGTCCGGGAAGATCCCACATGCCATGGAGCAACTAAGCCCGTGTGCCACAACTACTGAGCCTGTGCTCTAGAGCCCACGAGCCACAACTACTGAGCCCACATGCCACAACTACTGAAGCCCGCGCACCTAGAGCCCATGCTCTGCAACAAGAGAAGCCACCGCAATGAGAAGCCTGCGCACTGCAATGAGTAGCTCCCACTCGCTGCAACTAGAGAAAGCCCGCGCGCAGCAATGAAGACCCAATGCAGCCAAAAAAACCCACAAAAGAACAAAAAAACTCACACAATATTCCAGTATCACTTCCCCTGTAGAACCATGAAGAATCTTTAAAGTATCTTTAGATTATTGTCTTCTCACATCATATCTATCTAATATATGTTGGTATAATTCTTTCTCCTATCATTACCATCATTGTGGATTGATGTTACATGAATATTGATTGAGTTCCTGAAATGACAGGGACTGGACTAGCTGTCTAGGAAATGGGGTTGTGTAAGATGGTGTCTCTCCCTTTAGGTATTTTACAGACTTCTGGGAGGTATTCTGAGGATACAGTAGGTCAGGTCAGGTCTTACTATTTGGACTTCTTCAACAAACGAGCATAGACTAGGTAGTTTGTAAAGAGCAGAAATGTATTGCTCACAGTTCTAGAGTCTGGAAATCCAAGATCTGGGTGTCAGCGTGGTCCAGTTCTGGTGAGAGGCTGCTTCAGGTCTCACACTGCAGAGTTCTCCTTGTATCAGCACAGGGCAGAAGAGGGAGGGATTTATCTTGACCTGTTTTATAATGGCCCTAATTCCATTTGTGAGGTCTCCATCTTCACAGCATAATCATGTCCCAAAGGGTTCGCCACCTGATATCACCACTTTGGTGGTTAGGACATCAATATATGGTCTTTAAAGATCTTTAAAGGTTACACGCATCTAGAAGTAAGAATATAGTCATACTGAGTAAAAAAGAATGAGTAGGTTAGCAGGCAAAAAGAGTAGACCAAGGACTCAGAATCCAAACTCTCGATTTACAAACTGCCATAATGCTTTAATTATTATATGTCAAATATTGGAAATCAAACTGAAAAGGAGCCCACTGTCTCATGGGATGGAATGAAAATACAGGATGAAAATGATATTCATCATTTTTTGTAAGGAGTCTCCAAAAAATCTCAGGATAAAGGTAATAATGATCACATTAGTAAAGATCCACGAAAGAGTAATGTGGTAAATGTCTGGTTGCTGTGAGCTATGAGGATCAGAGAGAGTTTGAGTTTAGATCCTTGGCTCTGTATATGACACCAGTCTAGTTATTTTCTATTGTGACATACTAGTGGACAAATTAGAGACAAGGCCATCCTTGTGTGTTTAATATAGTTCCAGGCACAGGCTGAAAATTGTGCTGCTCTTGCAACTTGAATCCCCAGCCATATGCACCTTAAAGGAAAGAGAATCCAAGTGATTTTAGCAATAAACTCAGTAGGAATTATTGATATCAGCAGGAGTAGAGTGGAAATGTTAGCCATTGTCTGTTATAATCCCAGTAAATATGGCTGTGAAGAAGCAAAATAGATTGGTCATTCGTAAATGTCTGCCAGTAGGAGGAGAAAATCTCAGAAAGTGCTTTAGTAAAATTACCTGTTGAGTCAAAAACTACTAGAACTTATGAATTAATTAAGCAAGGTAACAGAATACAAGATTAACATACAGAAATCTGTTGCATTTCTTTACACTAATGATGAGATATCAAAGGAAAAAGTAAAAAAGCAATCACTTTTAAAATCTCAACAAAAAAATAATAAAATACTTAAGAATAAACCTGACCAAGGAGGTGAAAGACTTATAACTAAGAACTATACAACATTGATAAAGGAAACTGAAGATGATTCAAAGGAATGGATAGTTATCTTATGGGCCTGGATGGGAAGAATTAATGGCCATACTACACAAAGCAATCTACAGATTCAGTGCAATCCCTATCAAATTACCCATGACATCTTTCACAGAACTAGAACAAATAATCCTAAAATCTATATGGAACCACAAAAGACCCAGAATTGCCAAAGCAATCCTTAGGAGAAAGAACAAAGCTGGAGATACAGCCCTTCCAGACTTCAGACAATGCTACAAAGCTAGAGAAATCAAAACAGCATGGCGGGCTTCCCTGGTGGCGCAGTGGTTGAGAGTCTGCCTGCCGATGCAGGGGACGTGGGCCCGTGCCCCGGTCCGGGAGGATCCCACATGCCGCGGAGCGGCTGGGCCCGTGAGCCATGGCCGCTGGGCCTGCGCGTCTGGAGCCTGTGCTCCACAGCGGGAGAGGTGACAGCAGTGAGAGGCCCGCATACCGCAAAAAAACCAGCATGGAATTGGCACAAAACCAGACATATGGATCAGTGGAACAGAATACAGAGCCCAGAAATAAACCCACACACCTACAGTCAATGAATCTTTGACAAAGGGGGCAAGAATGTACAACGGAGAAAAGACAGTCTCTTCAGCAAGTGGTTTTGGGGAAGCTGGACAGCCATAATTAAATCAATTACGTTAGAACACTTCTTCACACTATATACAAACATAAACTCAAAATGGCTTAAAGACTTAAATATAAGACGTGACACCATAAAACTCCTAGAAGAAAACATAAGCAAAATATTCTCTGACATAAATCGTAGCAATATTTTCTTTCTTTTTTCTTTTTTTTTTTTTTTTGCGGTACGCGGGCCTCTCACTGTTGTGGCCTCTGCCGTTGCAGAGCACAGGCTCCAGATGCACAGGCTCAGTGGCCACGGCTCACGGACCCAGCTGCTCCGCGGCATGTGGGATCCTCCCGGACTGGGGCACGAACCCGTGTCCCCTGCATCGGCAGGCGGACTCTCAACCACTGCGCCACCAGGGAAGCCCCAATCCTACAGTTTTTAAATGATTTTTTAATTGGATGAGGTGAGAAATTTAAAGATAATTAATTGGATTAATTAACTGGATGAGCCTAGCAATTTAAATAAATTCAATATACAAGGCAGTGTGGCTGACTCTGAAGTTCAAGCCAGACTCTCCCTGCTAAGGAGCCCTTTAGAAACCTTCACTGTTCCTGTCTAGGAATCACATATGCTCTTCCATCTTGGTCATACATAATACCTCTTCAGTACCCACATCTTAACCAGTGGTTGGAACAATAGAGAGAAGAGATTCTTCACTGGACTCTCTCAGTAGACAACAGGATGTCCAGTCTGGGCTGGAGCTGAGAAATGGAGGTATCTTCATTGAGAATGAGAACAGGAGGCTGACCTGAAGTGGTATCCTGGGAAGAGTGAGGTTCTGAAGGAGAAAAGTCAGAGCTCATATGGCTGGAGATTCTTAGGTGCTTTTTCATCCTCCTTAAACTCACAAGAAAATTCAAGACAAAAATGAATAGGTCCAGGGACCTGCAGTTGTTTAGGGTTAATGAAGATATTTTACTGTATTTCACTGATGAAGTCACTCATAAAACTTCTTTTTTTTCAATTGGCAAAAAATCTACTCCCTTCTAACTATTTAGTAGTGATTTTTTCTACTTTTCCTTAGAACTTAAAGTCTATTCAGTTGACTCAGACCACACCCTGTGTTGCCCTACAAAACAATAGACAGCAATCCTTTGGCATCTGAAGTGGAATTAAGGATCCTTCGTCTACAAAGCTACAGTAATCAAAACAGTTACTGGCACAACAACAGAAATATAGATCAATGGAACAGGAGAGGAAGTCCAGCAATAAACCCACAGACCTGGTCACCTACTCTATGACAAATGACATAAGAATATACAATGGAGAAAAGACAGCTTCTTCAATAAGTGGTGCTGGGAAAAGTAGACAGCTACATGTAAACAAATGAAATTAGAACACTCTAACACCATACACAAAAATAAGCTCAAAATGGATTAAAGACCTAAATGTAAGACGAGATACTATAAAACTCTTAGGCAAAAACATAGGCAGAACACTCTCTGACATAAATCGCAGCAAGATGTTTTTTGATCCACCTCCTAGAGTAATGGAAATAAAAACAAAATTAACAAATGGGACCTCGTTAAACTTAAAAGCTTTCACACAGCAAAGGAAGCCATACACAAAATGAAAAGACAGCCCTCAGAAAGAGAGAAAATATTTGCAAACAAAGCAACCGACAAGGGATTAATCTCCAAAATATACAAACAGCTCATGCAGCTCAATATCAAAAAAACAACCCAATCAAAAAATGGGTGGAAGATCTAAATAGATGTTTCTCCAAAGAAGACATACAGATGGCTAAAAAGCACATGAAAAGATACTCAAAATCACTAATTATTAGAGAAATGAAAATCAAAACTACAATGAGGTATCACCTCATACCAATTACAATGGCCATCATCGAAAAAATCTACAAACAATAAATGCTGGAGAGGGTGTGGAGAAAGAGAACCCTCCTACGCTGTTGGTGGGAACATAAATTGGTACAGCCACTATGGAAAACAGTATGTAGGTTCCTTAACAAACGAAAAATAGAACTACCATATGACCCAGCAATCCCACTGCTGGGCATATATCCAAAGAAAACCAAAATTCGAAAAGACACGTGCACCCCAATGTTCATTGCAGCACTATTTACAACAGCCAGGACATGGAAGCAACCTAAATGTCCCTCGACAGATGAATGGATAAAGAAGATGTGGTGTATATATATACAATAGAATATTAGCCATAAAAAAGAACGAAATAATGCCATTTGCAGCAACATGGATGGACCTAGAAATTGTCATACTGAGTGAAGAAAGTCAAACAGAGAAAGAAAAATATCATATGATATCGCTTATATGTGGAATCTAAAGAAAGGGTACAAATGAACTTATCTACAAAATAGATATAGAGTTACAGATGTAGGAAACAAACTTATGGTTACTAGAGTAAGGGTGGGGACAAATTGGGAGATTGAGATTGACATATACACACTATATATAAAATAGATAACTAATAAGAACCTACTGTATAGCACAGGGAACTCTACTCAGTACTCTGTAATGGCCTATATGGGAAAAGAACCTAACAAAGGGTGGACATATGTATATGTACAACTGATTCACTTTGCTGTACACCTGAAACTATACAACACTGTAAATCAACTATACTCCAATAAAAATTAAGAAAAAAAAGGATCCTTTGTCGTCTCACTCTCTTACCTCTACTGACTTCACTTTCTTTTTTTTTTTTTTTTTTTTGCGGTACACGGGCCTCTCACTGCTGTGGCCTCTCCCGTCTGGAGCACAGGCTCCGGACGCGCAGGGCCAGCGGCCATGGCTCACGGGCCCAGCCGCTCCGCGGCATGTGGGATCCTCCCGGACCGGGGCACGAACCCATGTCCCCTGCATCGGCAGGCGGACTCTCAACCACTGCCACCAGGGAAGTCCTGACTTCACTTTCTTTAATGGGCTCTTCCAGACAAGCCATTGTAAAGCCTCTCCTTAAGGTTTGCCCTTGGGTCTTTGGTACATTTGGAATAGTTCATCCATCCAGATGTGTATTTCCCTTGTTGTATAAGTGAGTATGTTCTGAACAGGGTATCTGAGAGGACTGTGTTAATATTTTCTAGAGGTTTGAAAGTGCCTAGTCCATAATAAGCATGTAAGAAAATTCAGTTATTATATTTTAATATCACAATTCTATTATCCAGATTAAGATCAGAATCTTTTAGAATCAGCTGATTCCCTTCCTTTTAATGTTAGTTTTCTCAGAACACCTTTTTCATTGTCTGAGTGGATTTATTACCTGATAGATGCTCAGAGAAGGCTGATCTCCATGATCCTGCCAGAGAGGGTTAGTGTTTTAGCAACTAGGGTGCTGGTTGCCAGTGTCTTGTGAGCTGGTGGGTGTGACTTCTTCCTTCTCTCCTGCTAATGGATCACATGTGGATTAAATGGAAGAAAAATCAGGTGTCTGGTCTGGTAAAGCTGAAGGCAGTCAGTAGACCCAGGACTTGGTCTTCTTTGAGCTTCGGGCAGAAACAGCGATGTTCCTGTCTTTCTTTTATTCATATTGGCCTCATCCTTCCCCTCTGCCATAGCCTTATCTCCAGCTGTGCTGCAGTGAAGTTTCCTAACTTAGAATATGTGATGTGTCAGCAGAAAATCACTTTCCTTCTTTCACTTTTGTAACAATCAGACTTACATTTGTTTTCTTTTTGCCCACAGAACTCTCAAATTTTACTTTCTAAGAGAGTTGAAATGAAAAGAAAAAAATCTGAAGTTTGAAAATGATAGAGACTGCAGCCCCTCTGCATTTCTTTACTTCCCTTTATTTTTCTTACCTCATCATGAATTAGAACTAATGCAGGAGCAGCAAGACAAATCTTGCCCAGTAAGTCACTAAGTCAATATAATGTATAAAAACTTTAAATGAAGAATCACACACAAGTAAAGGAAACAAGGCTATTTCTCCCTGACACAGTCTGGGCCTCACTGCCCTGCATTCTCAGAGGGAGACAGAGACAGAGGAAGGGAGAAGGCCAGTGGCATCAACTGACTGAATGAACAACTGAACCTCACTGGTTTCTGTGATATAAGCTTTAATGAGAGACAACATCATCAATGAATCTCCGTCCTCCAGCTCAGAAACTTTGAGTATAACAAGTGTTCAACAGTTTAAGTAAAAGCATTCAATAATAAAAGTTATACTTGGCAAAATAACAATTATGTGTCTACACAGGGTGAAACGATTAGAATTGGATAATTTCTCCACCTCTTAGAGAGAACACACTTTTGCTCTCAGCATCTAAGGGCTGCTGGCACTTCTGATACCTGGGGACACAGGTCAGGAGAAGAGAAGGTCACCATTAAGAACTACGGTCCTTCACACAAACACTCCAGGAGCAAGGGTGAGGGTTCTGGAAGACGAATTATTTGACAAACAAATAAGCCCCTCCACAGATAGGAGATTGTAAAGTCCTCAGGATGTGGTGAGCCTGCCCTCAGGGAGGGAGTCCAGGATGTTAGGAAGGGGACTCTGTCACTCCAGAGGAGAGGGTGTGACTAGATGTGATCTCTCCCTTGTGAGTGAGGTGTTGCTGAGAAAATACAATTCTCTTGGAATTAGGACCTCCACACCCATATTCTCCTGAAAAGAACCAGTATTCCTGGGGGTACTGGCCCAGCCTGTGGAGGACTATAGGTCTCCAGTAAGAAAATGGTGGAAAGAAAGGGCAATGTCTATAATAGTCCTGACCTTGTGGTCCCCTGCAGCATAACCACATAGACATGAAGGAACATGTTCTAGAAGGAAAGGAAACATGGGAGAAGCTCATGGACTCATAGTAATCAGCCTGTGCTGTGAATCAGGCAGTAAATAAAACCCATCTTTTGGACCTCTGGGCACATTGCTGAGTTGAGGGCATGCACTTAGTTTCACTGTGGTCCAGGTGAAGTGCTGAACTTCTGGACTTCTGGTCTCTCTGCTGATGGCACTGGTGATGCTCTGCTCTGTTCCCCACATTTTACCCGTTAGTGAATGTCGTCTTAATTTCTTCCTCCAATCATTTCCCATATTCATGTAAGTTGGTAGCATAAGATAGGTTTTTGTTACCTTGAATCCACAGAGCCATTAGCTCTGTGTTTTCCACAGAGGACTACCTGAAATGTTTGTAATTCAATCACTATCTGGTGCAGGGGCCATAACTCTCAAGGGTCTTGTCTATCATGCATCTCATAAATTTATGGTGAGAAATAACTGAGCAATCTACATGAATCACCGGGGATAATTAAATGTGTTTATTTTATAATTATTATAATTATTAATTTTATTGATCACTAGGATCTCAGAAGTAATTGCCAGTTGATAATTTCATTTTATTTATTGTATAAAATAATCAGAATATTTGTTATTCGGCCAACTCATCTCCACATTTGGAAGTGGATGATAACTTACTGAAAACATAGAGAATTTGTAACAGTGAGGTATAGAAAGCAAAGGCAAAAACATAGAGAATTTGTAACAGCAAGGTATGAGACAAGAAGTGAACATTAGTGTGTTAGAAGTAAAGTATAGGGCTTTCCAGAAAATAAGTGATGGTTCAATACATGTGATTTGCACAGGTGTCTATGGTGTGGATAGGGAGGTGGAGTTTGGAATCTGACATATTAGGTTTTGAAATCTGGATTTGCCATTTACTTATTAGATTGTTATATTTATATAAACTCTTAGCAGGTGGCTCTTTGGAAATGAGAATGTTAACAAGTCAGTTTCAACTATGTTGGAAGGATTAAATGAGTCCCTCAGAAAAAGCAAAGGAATTTGTAGCTGGTATCATCATCATTTTTGATAAAGACTAAAGTCTGTGGAATCTGTCTGGTAGGTCCTTGGTGATCTTGTTCACAGTAGCATTGTAACAATTAATTAGTAATCAATTCAGGATGAATGTGCCATAATAAATGAAGGCAGCATCAAGGAATGTGTTCTTTATCCTCAAATAAATGTTGGGAATGAAAAATATTCTAATGAACCCTTGCCATAACCACAATACCTTGGAATCTTATCACCAGACTGAATGTTTGTATGTACCCAAAATTCATACATGGAAACTCTAACCCTCAATGTGATGGTATTAGGAAGCAGGGGTGTTTGGGAGGTCATTAGGATTAGATGAAGTTAGGGGGTTGGAGCCCTCATGAATGGAATTAATGCCTTCATGAGACTCACAAGACAGCTTGCTTCCTCTCTCTGCTCTCCACCATGTGAGGATACAAAGAGAAGCTGGCAGTGTGCAACCCAGAAGAGGGCTCTCACCAGAACTCAACCTTGCTGGCATGCTGATCTCACACTTCCAGGCTCTGGAACTGTGACAAATAAATATCTGTGCTTTATAAGCCACCCAGTCTCTGGTACCCTGTTAGAACAGCCTGAACTAAGACACACGGCATCATTCAGTTAGCTCCTAGAATACACTAGTTGAGGTTGTGCCTAAATAGTTCAAGTTCAAATCATACATGACCGAGATGAAATTGTCACGTACAGTTATTTTCAATCCCTTTCTTGAAAAGAAGAACTGATATCTGTGCTCACAGGTTAAAAATCATAGAAGGTTAATCAAAGAGAGAGAGGAACAATGGCCCATCTAAAAGATATGAGTATTAATGAGAGAAAGGAAATGGCAAGAAGTAGACTGAGGCTACAAGAAAGAATACACTGGTGTTTGGTTTCTTCCGAGGCATAATCCCAAATAAATTTGTAAAATTATTCTTATTCTAGTTTTTGAAAATATTTTGGAGGCCACTTAACCAACTGTTCCCTAACTATGTCTTGGTGTAAATATTTGCAGCAACCATTCCTTTAATCAGTAAACAGTCAGAAAAAGGGGCAATGAAATTTGCCAATTTGCTGAACTTCATTTACCAGTGAAAGTCAGTGATGCTCAATACCTTGAGAGTCAAAATATTTTTCATAATCTCAGTTTTCCTTTCAACTTTTTAGAAATAAATAAATTTATTTATTTATTTATTTATTTATTTTTGGCTGTGTTGGGTCTTTGTTGCTGTGCGTGGGCTTTCTCTAGTTGTGGCAAGCAGGGGCTACTCTTTGTTGTGGTGCGTGGGCTTCTCACTGTGGTGGCTTTTTTTGTTGTGGAGCACGGGCTATAGGAGCGCAGGCTTCAGTAGTTGTGGAATGCGGGCTCAGTAGTTGTGGCTTGCAGGCTCTAGAGCACAGGTTCAGTAGTTGTGGCGCATGGACTTAGTTGCTCCATGGCATGTGGGATCTTCCCGGACCAGGGCTCGAACCCGTGTCCCCTGCATTGGCAGGCAGATTCTTAGCCACAGCACTACCAGGGAAGTTCTCAACTTGTTTTTTTAAATTAATTTTTATTGGAGTATAGTTGCTTTACAATGTTTTGTTAGTTTCTGCTGTACAGCAAAGGGAATCATTTTTATATATACATTATATCCCCTCTTTCTTAGATTTCCTTCCCATTAAGGTCACCACAGAGCATTGAGTAGAGTTTCATGTGCTATACAGTGGGTTCTCATTAGTTATCTATTTTACACATAGTAGTGTGTATATGTCAATCCCAATGTCCCAATTTACCCCTCGCCCTTCCCCCCCGGGTATCCATAAGTTTGTGTCTCTATTTCTGTACTATTTTTCTAGATTCCATGTATAAGCAATATTATACGATATTTTTCTCCTTCTGACTTACTTCACTCTATGACAGTCTCTAGGTCTATCCACGTCTCTGCAAATGGCACTATTTTGTTCCTTTTTATGGCTGAGCAAATATTCCATTGTATATGTGTACCACATCTTCTTTACCCATTCCTCTGCTGATGGACATCTTGGTTGCTTCCATGTCCTGGCTATTGTAAATAGTGATGCAATGAACATTGGGGTGCATGTATCTTTTGGAATTATGGTTTTCTCTGGGTATATGCCTAGGAGTGGGATTGCTGGGTCATATGTATGGTAGTTATATTTTTAGTTTTTTATGGAACCTCCATACTGTTCTCCATAGTGGCTGTACCAATTTACATTCCTACCAACAGTGTAGGAGGGTTCCCTTTTCTCCATATCCTCTCCAGCATTTATTGTTTGTAGATTTTTTGATGATGGCCATTGTGACCAGTGTGATGTGATACCTCATTGTAGTTTTGATTTTCATTTCTCCAATTAATGATGTTGAGCATATTTTCATGTGTTTGTTGGGCATCTGTATGTCTTTTTTGGAGAAATGTCTATTTAGATCTTCCTCCCACTTTTTGATTGGGTTGTTTTGTTTTTTATTTTTGATACATTGAGCTGCATGAGCTGTTTGTATATTTTGGAGATTAATCCCTTGTTGGTTGCTTCGTTTGCAAATATTTTCTCCCATTCTGAGGGATTTTTGTTTTGTTTATGTTTTCCTTTGCTATGCAAGAGCTTTTAAGTTTACTTAAATACCATTTGTTTATTTTTATTTTAATTTTCATTACTCTAGGAGGTGGATCAAAAAAGATCTTGCTGTGGTTTATGTTGAAGAGTATTCTGCCTATGTTTTCCTCAAAGAGTTCTACAGTGTCCGGCCTTACATTTAGGTCTCTGATCCATTTTGAGTTTACTTTTGTGTATGGTGTTGGGGAGTATGGTTCTTCTTTTCCAATTTGTATTCCTTTTATTTCTTTTCCTTCTCTGATTGCTGTGGCTAGGACTTCTAAAAGTATGTGGAATAACAGTGGCGAGAGTAAATATCCTTGCCTTGTTCCTGATCTGAGAGGAAATGCTTTCAGTTTTTCACCATTGAGAATGATGTTTGCTGTGGGTTTGTCATATATGGCCTTTATTATGTTGAGGTAGGTTCCCTCTATGCCCACTTTCTGGAGAGTTTTTATCATAAATGGGTGTTGAATTTTGCCAAAAGCTTTTTCTTCATCTCTTGAGATGATCATATGGTTTTTATTCTTTAATTTGTTAATATGGTATATCACATTGATTGATTTGCATATATTGAAGAATCTTTTTGCATCCCTGGGATAAATCCCACTTGATCATGGTATATGAACCTTTAAATTTGTTGTTGGATTCTGTTTGCTAGTATTTTGTTGAGGATTTTTGTGTCTATGTTCATCAGTGATATTGGACTGTAATTTTCTTTTTTTTGTGATATCTTTGTCTGGTTTTGGTATCAAGGTGATAGTGGCCTCATAGAATGAGCTTGGGAGTATTCCTTCCTCTGTGATTTTTTGGGAGAGTTTGAGAAGGATAGGTGTTAGGTCTTCTCTAAATGTTTGATAGAATTCACCTGTGAAGCCATCTGGTCTTAGAGATTTTTGTTTATTGGAAGATTTTTTTGTTTGTTTATTTTTTTTGGCTGCATTGGGTCTTCGTTGCTGTGCGCAGGCTTTCTCTAGTTGCAGCAAGCGGGGGCTCCTCTGCCTTGAGGTGCGTGGGCTTCTCATTGCAGTGGTTTCTCCTGTTACAGAGCATGGGCTCTAGGCACGCAGGCTTCAGT
The DNA here is from genome assembly GCF_964341445.2 of Mesoplodon mirus. Lineage (NCBI taxonomy): Eukaryota > Metazoa > Chordata > Mammalia > Artiodactyla > Ziphiidae > Mesoplodon > Mesoplodon mirus. Next base: position 56,971,617 of record NC_138976.1, on the reverse strand, counting down.
AGTTGCAGCATGCAGGCTGTAGAGTATGCAGGCTTCAGTAGTTGCAGCGCACGAGCTCTAGGGTGCGTGGTCTTCAGCAGTCATGGTGCACGGGCTCAGTAGTTGTGGCTCGTGGGCTCTAGTGCACAGGCTCAGTAGTTGTGGCACACCAGCTTAGTTGCTCCACAGCATGTGGAATCTTCCAGGACCAGGGATCAAACTCATGTCCTTTGCGTTGGCAGGCTGATTCTTAACCACTGTACCACCAGGGAAGTCCCTGTTGAAAGATTGTTAATCACAGTTTCAATTTCATTACTTGTGATTGGTCTGTTAATATTTTCTATTTCTTCCTGGTTCAGTCTTAGAAGGTTGTACGTTTCTAAGACTTTATCCATTTCTTCCAGGTTGTCCATACTATTGGCATATAGCTGTTTGTAGTATTCTCTTATGATCCTTTGTCTTCTTGCAGTGTCAGTTGCAACTTCTTTTTCATTTCTAATTTTACTGATTTGAGTCCTCTCCCTTTTTTTCTTGATGAGTCTGGCTAAAGGTTTATCAGTTTTGTTTATCGCCTCTAAGAACCAGCTTTTAGTTTCATTTATCTTTGCTATTGTTTTCTTCATTTCTATTTCATTTATTTCTGTTCTGATCTTTCCTTCTACTAGCTTTGGGTTTTGTTTGTTCTTCGTTCTCTAGTTGCTTTAGGTGTAAGGTTAGGTTGTTTATGTGAGATTTTTCTTATTTCTTGATGTGGGATTGTATTGCTATAAACTTCCCTCTTAGAACTGCTTTTGCTTCATCCCATTGGTTTTGGGTCATCATGTTTTCATTATCATTTGTTTCTAGGTATTTTTTGATTTCCTCTTTGATTTCTTCAGTGATTCATTGGTTATTTAGTAGTGTATTGTTTAGCCTCCATGTGTTCGTGTTTTCTACTGTTTTTTCCTCTAATTGATTTTTCTTTCTTTTTTTTAATACCTCTTTATTGGAGTATAATTGCTTCACAATACCATGTTAGTTTCTGTTGCACAACAAAGCAATTCAGCCATATGCATACACATGTCCCCATATTCCCTCCCTCTTGAGCCTCCCTCCCATCCTCCCTATCCCACCCCTCTAGGTCATCACAAAGCACCAAGCCAATCTCCCTGTGCTATGCTGCTGTTTCCCACCAGCCAACTATTTTATATTCAGTAGTTATATACGTTGATGCTACTCTCACTTCGCCCCAGCTTTGCCCTCCCACCCTGTGTCATCAAGTCCATTCTCTATGTCTACCTCTTTATTCGTGCCCTGCAACTAGGTTCATCAGTACCATTTTTTTTTTAGATTCCATATATATGCGTTAGCATACAGTATTTGTTTTTCTCTTTCTGACTTACTTCACTCTGTATGACAGACTCTAGGTCCATCCACCTCATTACAAATAACTCAATTTCATTTCTTTTTATGGCTGAGTAATATTCCATTGTATATATGTGCCACATCTTCTTTATCCATTCATCTGTTGATGGACATTTAGGTTGGTTCCATGTCCTGGCTAGTGTAAATAGTGCTTCAATGAACATTGTGGTGCATGTCTCTTTTTGAATTATGGTTTTCTCAGGGTATATGCCCAGTAGTGGGATTGCTGGGTCATATGGTAGTTCTATTTTTCGTTTGTTAAGGAACCTACATACTGTTTTCCATAGTGGTTGTATCAATTTACATTCCCACCAGCAGTGTAGGAGGGTCCCCCTGTAATTGATTTCTAATCTCATAGCATTGTGGTCAGAAAAGATGCTTGATATGATTTCAATTTTCTTAAATTTACCAAGGTTTGATTTATGACCCAAGATGTGGTCTATCCTGGAGAATGGTCCATGAGCACTTGAGAAGAAAGTGTATTCTGCTGCTTTCAGATGGAATGTCTGATAAAAATTACTTCTATCTGGTCTAATGTATTACTTAAGGCTTGTGTTTCCTTACTAATTTTCTGTCTGGATGATCTTTCCATTGGTGAAGTGGGGTGTTAAAGTCCCCCACCATTATTGTGTTACTGTCAACTTCCCCTTTTTTGGTTGTTAGCATTTGCCTTATGTACTGAGGTGCTTCTATGTTGGGTGCATAAATTTTTACAATTGTTATATCTTCTTCTTGGATTGATCCCATTGATCATTATGTAGTGTCCTTCCTTGTCTCTTGTAAGAGTCTTTATTTTAAAGTTTATTTTGTCTGACATGAGTATTGCTACTCCAGCTTTCTTTTGATTTCCATTAGCATGGAATATCTTCTGCTCTGTGGCAGAGACTCCCACCATTCTGTCTTCCAGGTCACTTATCTGTTCTTCTGCCTCAATTATTCTGCTATTGATTCCTTCTAGTGTACTTTTCATTTTGGTAATTGTCTTGTTCATCTTGTTTGTATGTTGTTTAGTTCTTCTACATCATTGTTAAACTTTTCTTTTATGTTCTTTATCCGTGCCTGCACTCTGTTTCAGAGATTTTGGATCATCTTTACTATCATGACTCTGAATTCTTCTTATCTCTTCTTCATTTAGTTGTTCTTGTTTTTATCTTGCTCCTTCATCTGCAACATATTTCTTTGTCACCTCATTCTGTCAAACTTACTGTGTTGTGGTCCCCTTTCCACAGGTTGCAGGACTGCAGTTCCTCTTGCTTCTGGAGTCTGCCCCCTGGTGGGTGAGTTTGGTCCAGAGGCTTGTGCTGTTATCCCCTTGATGGGGGTTTGATCGGTGTTGTGGTGATCAGATCCTGCCCTAGATATGGAGCAGGGCCTCCTCTTTGCTTTGTGGTTGTCACTGCCTTGTCAGGGGTGAGGTCTGCTCCCTAGTTGTTGGAGTAGAGGTCCCCAGATCTGTTTCTTAGCTGCGATTCTAATCTGTGGTATGAGGTAGGTGGGGTTGGAGTACTCCCACTTGGAGGGAAGCCACTGAGTTTTCCTCCTTTGGAGCTGTTCACCTGTGAATGTGCTCTGTTGTGTCCCCTTTTGCCTGTTGTGCGGGCTCACAAAGTATATTGTTGTTGGCACCGCTCTCGGTCCCACCTTAACTGTGAGTATGCCAGAAATTGGTCCTGGTGACTCTTAGGCATTGGTTTCACCTGTCCACTGGAGCAGGTCCACTGAGGCTAGATCCCAGTACTATAGTGGTCATGCATCTGGACCCGCTGTGGGAGCTATGGAGGCAGCTCAAACTCTGGTCTGCCCCTACCCTCAATGTGTACATGCCCACAGAGCCCACAGCTGCTAACTCCAGACCCATCCCAGCTGCAGGAGCACTTGTTGTCCTTTCAGATGCTTTGCAGGTGCTGAATTTAGGAAGCTGGTAGCGGAAGTGTAACTCTGCAGTTCACATAGCCACGAGGAGAGATTTCAGCTCTTCTTCATTAGTAACATAGCCCCTGGGGCTCAGCTGTGGTTTCAGTCCCACCTCTGGGCTAATTTCCTAGTGGGAGGAGCTATCTATGCCTTCTTGGGACAGCAGGGTGGGTCCCGGCACCCACTGGCAGATTTCCTAGTAGTGAGAGGTTTCTGCGTTCTCCCGGGATGGCGGGGCAGATCCTGGCACCTGCTGATGAATTTCCTAGTTGGGGGGAGCTATCTGCACGCTCCCAGGGCAGTGGGGCAGGTCCCAGCACCCACTGACAGATTTCCTAGTAGGGAGAGCTATCCATGCCCTCCTGGGACAGCAGGGTGGGATCCAGCACACACTGATGGATTCCCCAGTTGTGGAAGCTTTCTACACCTTGCCGGGACAGTGGGGCAGGTCCAGGCACCCACTGACAGCTCTCTTAGCAGGGACAGCTATCTGTCCCCTCCCAGGACAGTCAGGTGGGTTCTGGCACCCACTGATAGATTTCCCAGTCACGAAAACTATCCGTGCCCTTCCAGGACAGCGGGCAGGTCCTGGGCCCACTGGCAGAATTCCCAGTGGCTGGATCTGTCTGTCAGTGGGGACAGGTTCTGTGGACGGCTGGCAAAATTCCCAGTGGGGGAATCTGTCTGCACCATTCTGGGTCAGTGGAGCGGGTCCTGCGACCCACTGGCAGAATTTCTAATTTGGGGAACTGTCTGCGCCCTTCCAGGTCAGCAGGGGCAGGGCCTGGAAGAGGCAGCCAGTGCCAGCGTCTGGAGCCCAAGATGGCGGCAGAAATTCGCTCCCATTCCCAGAGCTCCTGTAGGCACAGTCCTGTTGCCTGGGAATGCTCACAGGGAAAGGAGCTTTTACGGTGGTCCTGCCCCTCTCCTCATACCTCTCCCAATAATGGTGCCTTGCCTCTCTGGAGGGCCCAGGCTTCTTCCTAATACACCCTCAGTTGCCACAGCCTGAACTGTTCAGGCTGTTTCCACACCTAATCCTGGTCCTCTCCCTGAGACTGAGCTTTGTAGTGTGAGCTTCAGCACCTGACCCCCACCCTCACCAACAGAGGAGTATCTCAGGTTGGGGAGCACAGGGTGGCGGTGCTGACTCTCTGTGGTTACTTTCTGCTTTGCCTTCCACAAACCAGTTGCTGCTCTACCCATTTTAGGCTCCAAAACTCCCCCCTCCATCCAGTCTAATTTCTCTGCTGATGAGCCTTCCCAAGGTTCAGGAATCTTTCTTCCTTCACAGTTCCCTCTCCAGGGCACAGGCCCCATCCTGATTCTTTCTTTTCTTTTTCCTCTTGTCCTACCCGGTCTTTTCAGACATCTGAGGTCTTCTGTCGGCGCTCAGTAGCTGTTCTGTGTGAATTGTTCCACTTGTAGATGTATTTTTAATGTTCCCGTGGAGGACGTTGAACTCTGCTTCCTACTCCTCCACCATCTTGATCCCCCTCTCAACTTGTTACAAAAAAAATTAATCTACTTGATTCTAGGACATAAATTATCTTCATCTATTTTCTTGTTATTCTTTAATAGGCCAATAAGAAGACATTATCACATTTACATTTAATACACCCAGGGAAAAATATTCTTAAGGCAGTTGGCAATTTACCTCTTTTACTAGTAAATCCACATATACTTTAATCCAAAAGTGGGTGTGTAGGGACTTCCCTGGTGGCACAGTGGTTAAGAATCCGTCTGACAATGCAGGGGACACATGTTCAATCCCTGGTCTGGAAAGATCCCAGATGCCACACAACCAAGCCCATGAGCCACAACTACTAAGCCTGTGCTGTAGAGCCTGTGAGCCACAACTACTGAGCCCGTGTGCCACAACTACTGAAGCCTGTGCACCTAGAGCCCATGCTCTGCAACAAGAGAAGCCACCACAATGAGAAGCCCATGCACCACAACTAAGAGTAGCCCCCGCTCGCCGCAACTAGAGAAAGCCCACGCGCAGCAACAAAGACCCAACACAGCCAAAAGTAAATAAATTAATTTATAATAAACCAAAAAACAGGGTCTTCCCTGGTGGCACAGTGGTTGAGAGTCCACCTGCCGGTGCAGGGGACACGGATCCGTGCCCCAGTCCAGGAAGATCCCACATGCCGCGGAGCGGCTGGGCCCGTGAGCCATGGCCACTGAGCCTGCGCGTCCGGAGCCTGTGCTCCGCAACAGGAGAGGCCACAACAGTGAGAGGCCCGCATACCGCAAAAAAAAAAAAAAACACAGCAAAAAACAAAAGTGGATGTGTAATATGCCCTATGCATATTAATAAAAAAAAGGATATCCTGATGAATGCAGACTCATTAACATTTAAATATTTTAAAAAGTTTATACTTTTAATATATTGAACTGAAGATCTGTTTCTTAGTACAATATATTTCTGAACATGATTAAAATTAATATAAATGTTCAACCATATAAAGATTTAATCTATATGTGACTGTCACAGGTATCAAAGAAAAAATCTCTCTTAATTTGTTGTCAGAGTTTACTATTACATGACGCTAATATTAAATCCTGTCCCCCAATTATGCATAAGTTCTTACAGATAAGACTAGGTAAATTCCATTTTTCCGAAGCCAAACAGTTGTATTTTTTAATTATTTGGAAGTTAATTCATTTTAAAAGTTATCAAAGTCTATTTACATTTTTCATTAAGCAGATTTTTAACACTGTCAACACTGACAACCATGCTGAATAAAATATATCTGCCTGAGAAGAGAGATGTACGTTTGGTGCATCTTCATTTCCACTTCCATTCTCACATTTGGAACTTATATCACTTAATAAAAGAAAGTATCTCTTACTCATCCCAAGCCTCCCCATCGTTCACTGCCCCAGGGTGCAAAACCTCTGTAACACCACACAGAGGGATAATTTCAGGAGGTTTAGCTTTTGGGAGAGATTCCCTTGATGCAAAGTAGAGAAGGCCTTAGTACAATAAGATGCTTACGCTTTATCAGTTACTTCCTCTCTCTGCTGTATCAACGTCTTCCTTTTCAAAGGCTAGTTTTGATCAACATTAAATGCGCTTAATTTTCATCTTCTTCATCCTAAGCATGACCATTCCTTAGCCTTACAACCACCTGTAAGTATTATCTTGCTTCTGTCATTCTGTTCATACACAAAAGTTCTCTGCAATATTTGCCTCTACTTCTTCACATGTACCTCATTCCTCTAATTGCCATAATTTGGGCTTCAACCTCCCTGTTCTCTTAAAACTGCTCAGCCAAAGTTTATAATAAACTATCAATACATGTTACTGAGATCAGAGATCACTGTCAGGCAGCCTCAGCTGACATTTCAGAAGCATCGGACACTTGTTACCACATCCTCTATCTTAAACTCTGACCCTCATCTGGTCTCTGTGTCACCACCATCCTCTGCTTTTCTGCTCCTCCTCCTCTCCTTCCTTTGTTGACTGCTCCCTCTCATCTTAGGGAACTGGTGTTCCTCAAAATTCTGTGCTAGGCCCACACTTCATCCTCTCGGCACATACACTCTCAACATCCCAAATAGCTCCAAATGTCATCTCTATGACTGTGACCTCCATATGCATGTCTTTCCCCAGGGTCACATCTCCAAACAAATGTCATTAGCTCCAAACCCTTATATCTACCTGCTTCCCTAGACTATCTCTCCACAACATGTCCAAAATTGACCATGATGCAATTACCTAGCAAACTCCTACAGACCCCTGGGATGCCAGCTTACCAACTGCTCTTGCAGAAGCTTTCCCTGATCCATGCAAGCTCACATGCTCCCAAGAACCTGTACTTTCCCTGTCACAGCATTAGCGCTGCTTTAATTGAACGCCTAGTTACCCATATCCCCACCAGACTGCAAGCTCTGTGACAGCGGGCAATGCATCTACTCTTTTCATTGTACCTGGCACCCAGCACAGTACCAACAAAGGGAAGACATATTCACTACTTATTTGTTGAAGTTTAAATTCCATGATTCTATAATACATTTCACTTTAGTTTCTTGAGCCTGCAAATGCTGAAGTTGAATTTAAAAAACCATTAGACATGCTTTCTCTGAGAAAACATGAGTTAAAGAGAAAAGCTTCAGCTGCTATAACCTACAAATTACAGGCTGAGAATTTGAACAGACTGAATGATAGTAGCCTTTTGTATTAATATAACAAATGGTAACCTGTATAGTCCACCCTTGGCCCAGGCAAGAGAAGCTCTGACTACAGGTCCCTTAACACTGTCAGGGGTCTGCATGTTGAGGCCCCCAAATGCAAACTGTAGTTGAGGGATTGCCTGCGGGACTGTAAAGGAGCAGTGCCCACATTTCCACCCTTAGAGCAGTACCTGGTACATTAAGGAGAGAAATCCTACAGCACCTGAAGCTCTTTGGAGACAACCAGCATCTAAGAAAGTTTTCTGACCAAAAAATACTATTCACTGCTCTGTGAATAGTATAAATGAGATATATAGTCCTTTTCCTCATCTTGATTTTGTTTCACACCACCTTTGATGTTAACGTTTAAGAAACAGATTAAATTATACTTTAAAAACAAACAAATAGGGAGAGGACCTTCAAGATGGCAGAGGAGTAAGAAATGAGCACCTTCCTCCGCACAAATACATCAAAAAATACATCTACATGTGGAACAACTCCTACAGAACACCTACTGAATGCTGGCAAAAGACCTCAGACCCCCCAAAAGGCAAGAAACTCCCCATGTACCTGGGTAGGGCAAAAGAAAAATGTAAAAACAGAGAAAAAAGAATAGGGATGGGACCTGCACCTCTGGGAGGGAGTTGTGAAGAAGGAAAAGTTTCCACACACTAGGAAGCCACTTCACTGGCAGAGCCGGGGGGCGGGCGGGGCAGAGGGGAAGCTTCGGAGCCATGGAGGAGAGCGCAGCAACAGGGGTGCAGAGGGCAAAGCGGAGAGATTCTCGCACAGAGGATCGGTGCCGACCAGCACTCACCAGCCTGAGAGACTTGTCTGCACAACCACCAGGGCAGGTGGGGGCTGGGAGCTGAGGCTCAGGCTTCGGAGATCGGATCCCAGGGAGAGGATTGGGGTTGGCTGCGTGAACACAGCCTGAAGGGGGCTAGTGTGCCACAGCTAGCCAGGAGGGAGTCTGGGAAAAACTCTGGATCTGCCTAAGAGTCAACAGACAATTGTTTCGGGGTGCGCGAGGACAGAGGATTCAGCACACTGCCTAAACAAGCTCCAGAGATGGGCATGAGCTGCGGCTATCAGTGCAGACACCAGAGACGGGCATGAAATGCTAATGCTGCTGCTGCAGCCACCAAGAAGCCTGTGTGCAAGCACAGGTCACTATCAACACCTCCCCTCCCGGGAGCCTGTGCAGTCCGCCACTGCCAGGGTCCCGTGACCCAGGGACAACTTCCCCGGGAGAAGACATGGTGCACCTCAGGCTGTTGCATCGTCATGCCAGCCTCTGCTGCAGCAGGCTTGCCCTGAATTCCATACCTCTCCCTCCCCCTGGCCTGAGTGAGCCAGAGCCCCAAAATCAGATGTTCCTGTCCAGGTAAAGAACAGATGCCAGAGGGCAACCTACACACAGAGGTGGGGCCAAATCCAAAGCTGAACCCCAGGAGCTGTGCGAACAAAGAAGGGAAAGGGAAATTTCTCCCAGCAGCCTCAGGAGCAGCGGATTAAATCTACACAACCAACTTGATGTACCCTGCATCCGTGGAATACCTGAATACACAACAAATCACCCCAAAACTGAGGTGGTAGACTTTGGGAGCAACTGTAGAAATGGGGTTTCCTTTCTGTGTCTAATTTGTTTCTACTTTAATGTTTATCTCAGTTTAGTATTTATAGCTTATTATCATTGGTAGATTTGCTTATTGATTTGGTTGTGCTCTTCCATTTTTTAATATATATATATATTTTTTTCCTTTTTCTCTTTTTGTAAATGTGTATGTGTATGCTTCTTTGTGTGATTTTTGTCTGTATACATTTGCTTTTAATATTTGTCCTAGGGTTCTGTCTGTCAATTATTTTTTAGCATATTTTTTAGCAATATTTTTTAGCATAATGCTTATTATCATTGGCGGATTGTTTATTGGTTTAGTTGCTCTCTTCTTTTTTTACTGCTTTTTAAAAATAATTAAAAAAATTTTTTATTTTAATAACTTTATTTATTTTATTATATTTTCTTTCTTTCTTTCTTTTTTCTTTTCTCCCTTTTCTTCTGAGCAGCGGCTGACAGGGTCTTGGTGCTCTGGCCGGGTGTCAGGCCTGAGTCTCTGAGGTAGGAGAGCCAAGTTCAGGACACTGGACCACCAGAGACCTCCCGGCCACATGTAATATTAGTCAGTGAGAGCTCTCTGAGAGATCTCCATCTCAACGCTAAGACCCAGCTCCACTCAATGACCAGCAAGCTCCAGTGAAGGACACCTCATGCCAAACAACTAGCAAGACAGAAACACAACCCCACCCATTAGCAGAGAGGCTGCTTAAAATCATAATAAGTTCACAGATACCCAAAACACACCACCGGATGTAGTCCTGCCCACAAGAAAGACGAGATCCAACCTCATGCACCAGAACACAGGCGCTAGTCCCCTCCACCAGGAAGCCTACACAACCCACTGAACCAACCTCACCCACTGGGGGCAGACCCCAAAAACAACTGGAACTACAAACCTGCAGCCTGTGAAAAGGAGACCCCAAACACAGTAAGTTAAGCAAAATGAGAAGACAGAGAAATACACAGCAGATGAAGGAGAAATGTAAAATTCCACCAGATCAAACAAATGTAGAGGAAATAGGCCGTCTACCTGAAAAAGAATTCAGATAATGATAGTAAAGATGATCCAAAATCTTGGAAATAGAATGGAGAAAACACAAGAAATGTTTAATAAGACCTAGAAGAACTAAAGAGCAAACAAACAATGATGAACAACACAATAAATGAAATTAAAAATTCTCTACAAGACTCAATAGCAGAATAACTGAGACAGAAGAACGGATAAGTGACCTGGAAGACAAAATAATGGAAATAACTACCGCAGAGCAGAATAAAGAAAAAAGAATGAAAAGAATTGAGGACAGTCTCAGAGACTGCTGGGACAACATTAAACACACCAACATTAGAATTATACGGGTCCCAGAAGAAGAGAAAAAGAAAGGGACTGAGAAAATATTTGAAGAGATTATAGTTGAAAACTTCCCTAATACGAGAAAGGAAATAGTCAATTAAGCCCAGGAGGCACAGAGAGTCCCATAAAGGATAAATCCAAGGAGAAACATGCCAAGACACATATTAATCAAACTATCAAAAATTAAATATTAAAGAAAAAATATTAAAAGCAGCAAGGGAAAAGCAACAAATAGCATACAAGGGAATCCCCATAAGGTTAACAGCTGATCTTTCAGCAGAAACTCTGCAAGCCAGAAGGGTGTGGCAGGACATATTTAAAGTGATGAAAAGGAAAAACCTACAACCAAGATTACTCTACCCAGCAAGGATCTCATTCAGATTCGACGGAGAAATTAAAACCTTTACAGACAAGCAAAAGCTAAGAGAATTCAGCACCACCAAACCAGCTTTGCAACAAATGCTAAAGGAACTTCTTTAGGCAGGAAACACAGAGAAAGAAAAGACCACAATAACAAACCAAAAACAATTTTAAAAATGGTAGTAAGAACATACATATCAATAATTACCTTAAAGGTAAATGGATTAAATGCTCCAACCAAAACACATAGACAGGCTGAATGGATACAAGAACAAGACCCATATATATGCTATCTACAAGAGACCCACTTCAGACCTAGGGACACATACAGACTGAAAGTGAGGGGATGGAAAAAGATATTCCATGCAAATGGAAATCCAAAGAAAGCTGGAGTAGCAATTTTCATATCAGACGAAATGGACTTTAAAATAAAGACTATTACAAGAGACAAAGAAGGACACTACATAATGATCAAGGGATCAATTCAAGAAGAAGATATAACAATTGTAAATATTTATGCACCCAACATAGGAGCACCTCAATACATAAGGCAAATGTTAACAGCCATAAAAGGGGAAATCGACAGTAACACAATCATAGTAGGGGACTTTAACACCCCACTTTCACCAATGGACAGATCATCCGAAATGAAAGTAAATAAGGAAACAGAAGCTTTAAATGAAACATTAAACAAGATGAATTTAATTGATATTTACAGGACATTGCAACCCAGAACAACAGAATACACTTTCTTCTCAAGTGCTCATGGAACATTCTCCAGGATAGGTCATATCTTAGGTCACAAATCAAGCCTTGGTAAATTTTAAAAAATTGAAATCATATCAAGTATCTTTTCCGATCACAACAGTATGAGACTAGATATTAATTACAGGAAACAAACTGTAAAATATACAAACACATGGAGGCTAAACAATACACTACTAAATAACCAAGAGATCACTAAAGAAATCAAAGAGGAAATCAAAAAATACCTAGAAACAAATGACAATGAAAACATGACAACCCAAAACCAATGGGATGCAGCAAAAGCAGTTCTAAGAGAAAAATTACAGCAATACAATCCTACCTCAAGAAACAAGAAAAATCTCAAATAAACAACCTAACCTTACACCTAAAGCAATTAGAGAAAGAAGAGCAAAAAAAAACCCCAAAGTTAGCAGAAGGAATGAAATCACAAAGATCAGTTCAGAAATAACTGAAAAAGAAATGAAGGAAACAATAGCAAAGGTAAATAAAATGAAAAGCTGGTTCTTTGAGAAGATAAACAAAATTGATAAACCATTAGCCATACTTATCAAGAAAAAAAAAAGGGAAAAGACACAAATCAATAGAATTAGAAATGAAAAAGGAGACGTAACAACGGACACTTCAGAAATACAAAAGATCATGATTGATTACTACAAGCAATTATATGCCCCAAAAATGGACAACCTGGAAGAAATGGACAAATTCTTAGAAAAGCACAACCCTCCAAGACTGAACCAGGAAGAAATAGAAAATATGAACAGACCAATCACAAACACTGAAATTGAAACTGTGACTTAAAATTTTCCAACAAACAAAAGCCCAGTACCAGAGAGTTTCACGGGCAAATTCTATCAAACATTTAGAGAAGAGCTAACACCTATCCTTCTCAAACTCTTCCAAAGTATAGCAGAGTGAGGAACACTCCCAAACTCATTCTACAAGGCCACCATCTCCCTGATACCAAAACCAGACAAAGATGTCACAAAAAAAGAAAACTACAGGCCAATATCACTGATGAAACCAGATGCAAAAATCCTCAACAAAATACTAGCAAAGAGAATCCAACAGCACATTAAAAGGATCATACACCATGACAAAGTAGGATTTACCCCAGGAATGCAAGGATTCTTCAATATATGCAAATCAATCAATGTGATAAACCATATTAACAAATTGAAGGATAAAAACTATATGATTATCTCAATAGATGCAGAAAAAGCTTTCAACAAAGTTAAACACCCAATTATGATGAAAACCCTCCAAAAAAGTAGGCATAGAGGGAGCTTACTTCAACATAATAAAGGCCATAGATGACAAACCCACAGCCAACATCGTACTCAATGGTGAAAAACTGAAACCATTTCCTCTAATATCAAGAACAAGACAAGGTTGCTGAGTCTCACCACTATTATTCAACATAGTTTTGGAAGTTTTAGCCACAGCAATCAGAGAAGAAAAAGAAAGAAAAGGAATCCAATTTGGAAAAGAAGAAGTAAAACTGTCACTGTTTGCAGATGACATGATACTATATATAGAGAATCCTAAAGATGCTACCAGAAAACTGCTAGAGCTAATCAATGAATTTGATAAAGTTGCAGGATACAAAATTAATGCACAGAAATCTCTTGCATTCCTATACACTAATGGTGAAAAATCTGAAAGAGAAATTAAGGAAACACTCCCATTTTCCACTGGAACAAAAAGAATAAAATACCTAGGAATAAACCTACCTAAGGAGACAAAAGACTTGTATGCAGAAAACTAGCAGACACTGATGAAAGAAATTAAAGATGATACAAACAGATGGAAAGATATAGCATGTTCTTGGATTGGAAGAATCAACACTGTGAAAATGACTATACTACCCAAAGCAATGTACAGATTCAATGCAATCCCTATCAAACTACCAATGGCATTTTTCACAGAACTAGAGCAAAAAATTTCACAATTTGTATGGAAACACAAAAGACCCCGAATAGCCAAAGCAATCTTGAGAAAGAAAATGGAGCTGGAGGAATCAGGCTCCCTGACTTCAGACTATACTACAAAGCTACAGTAATCAAGACAGTATGGTACTGGCACAAAAACAGAAAGATAGATCAATGGAACAGGATAGAAAGCCCAGAAATAAACCCACACACATATGTTCACCTTATTTTTGATAAAGGAGGCAAGAATATACAATGGAGAAAAGAGAGCCACTTTAATAACTGGTGCTGGGAAAACTGGATAGCTACCTGCAAAAGAATGAAATTAGAACACTCCCTAACACCATACACAAAAATAAACTCAAAATGGATTAAAGACCTAAATGTAAGGCCAGACACTATCAAACTCTTAGAGGAAAACATAGGCAGAACACTCTATGACATAAATCACAGCAAGATCCTTTTTGACCCATCTCCTAGAGAAAGGGAAATAAAAACAAAAATAAACAAGTGGGACCTAATGAAACTTAAAAGCTTTTGCACAGCAAAGGAAATCATAAACAAGATGAAAGGACAACCCTCAGAATGGGAGAAAATATTTGCAAACGAAGCAACTGACAAAGGATTAATTTCCAAAATATACAATCAGCTCACGTGGCTTAGTATCAAAAAAACAAACAATCAAATCCAAAAATGGGCAGAAGACCTAAATAGACATTTCTCCAAAGAAGATATACAGATTGCCAACAAACACATGAAAGGATGCTCAACATCATTAATCATTAGAGGAATGCAAATCAAAACTACAATGAGATATCATCTCACACCAGTTAGAATGGCCATCGTCAAAAAATCTAGAAACAATAAATGCTGGAGAGGGTGTGGAGAAAAGGGAACCCTCTTGCACTGTTGGTAGGAATGTAAATTGATACAGCCACTATGGAGAGCAGTATGGAGGTTCCTTAAAAAACTAAAAATAGAACTACCATATGACCCAGCAATCCCACTACTGGGCATATACCCTGAGAAAACCATAATTCAAAAAGAGTCATTACCACAATGTTCACTGCAGCACTGTTTACAATAGCCAGGACATGGAAGCAACCTAAGTGTCCATCGACAGGTGAATGGATAAAGAAGATGTGGCACATATATACAATGGAATATTACTCAGCCATAAAAGAAACAAAATTGAGTTATTTGTAGTGAGGTGGATCAACCTAGAGTCTGTCATACAGAGTGAAGTAAGTCAGAAAGAGAAAAACAAATACCGTATGTTAACACATATATATGGAATCTAAATAAAATAAAATAAAAAATGCTTCTGAAGAACCTAGGGGCAGCACAGGAATAAAGACGCAGATGTAGAGAATGGACTTGAGGACATGGGGAGGGGGAAGGGTAAGCTGTGACAAAGTGAGAGAGTGGCATGGACATATATAAACTACCAAATGTAAAATAGATAGCTAGTGGGAAGCAGCTGCATAGCACAGGGAGATCAGGTCGGTGCTTTGTGTTTGTGACCACCTAGAGGGGTGGGATAGGGCGAGTGGGAGGGAGATGCAAGAGGGAGGAGATATGGGGATATATGTCTATATATAGCTGATTCACTTTGTTATACAGCAGAAACTAGCACACCATTGTAAAGCAATTATACTCCAATAAAGATGTTTTTAAAAAAAACCCTATTAAAAAAAGAGATCAGATTTGTGGTTACCATAGGCAAGGGGGTGGGGGGAGAGGAAATCAGATGAAGGCAGTAAAAGGGTTTTTTTCTTCCTGAAAAAAAAGACATTAAAATAATGTTGTAGAGACCAGGAAAATGGTAAGAAATATATTTATGGATGAGAGAGTGATGAGAAATGAAACAGTCCTAGATTTTCAGCCATGGAACAGCACAATACTCTAATTCAAAAGCTATTTCCTGGGTCAGTGTTAGGGTAAAGTAAGCTAGTACTTCCCTTAAACACAGAATGTTAAAGAGGCACCAAATCTAAGTCATCAAGATAAAGAATGTTACAATGTAATATTTTAAAATGGAAAATTAATACCAAAACATGCACGAGGAAAAAAATATCAAAATTTTAAATAAATAAATGAAATCACCCTTCATTTGCAGGTCCCTGAGAGTCTTACAAAGTAAGCCTTCATGATGCAACTGAAATTTGGGCAAATTCCATTTAGTTTACAAAATTCTTACCAGGGAAAATGAAAAAGTCTGACCTGCTAAATGTCCTCAGTTGCTTGTACACGGCAACTCTTCTTTCTAACCATATAGTCAAAGTGAGCTCCTGGGAAAGACATTTCAGGAACATGAGTTAAAAATCAGTTAAGGGACTTCCCTGGTGGCGCAGTGGTTGAGAATCTGCCTGCCAATGCAGGGAACACGGGTTTGAGCCCTGGTCTAGGAGGATCCCACATGCCTTGGAGCAACTAGGCCCGTGTGCCACAACTACTGACCCTGCGCGTCTGGAGCCTCTGCTCCGCAATAAGAGAGGCCGCGACAGTGAGAGGCCCGCGCACCGCGATGAAGAGTGGCCCCCGCTTGCCACAACTAGAGAAAGCCCTCGCACAGAAATGAAGACGCAACACAGCAAAAATAAATAAATTAATTAATAAACTCCTACCCGCAACGTCTTCTTTAAAAAAAAAAATCAGTTAAGACTATCACGGGGTCATTAGAAATTGTCAAACATGGTAATTCCCTCAATTACAAACAAGAAGTAATCTTGAAAATATCACTGATTTTGCTTCCATTAAATATAGAAAAGTAGGGCTTCCCTGGTGGCGCAGTGGTTGAGAATCTGCCTGCCAATGCAGGGCACACGGGTTCGAGCCCTGGTCTGGGAAGATCCCACATGCCACAGAGCAACTGGGCCTGTGAGCCACAACTACTGAGCATGCGCGTCTGAAGCCTGTGCTCTGCAACAAGAGAGGCCGCGATAGTGAGAGGCCCGCGCACTGCAATGAAGAGTGGCCCCCGCTTGCCACAACTAGAGAAAGCCCTTGCACAGAAACGAAGACCCAACACAGCCATAAATAAATTAATTAATTTAAAAAAAATTAAAAAAAAATATAGAAAAGTAAAACTATATTAAATACTTGTTTAGCATAAAGAAAATATAGTTTAAATAAAGTTTAATAACCCACGTTTTATTATTAAAATATATTTTAATATTCTATGCTTACTATTTAAAATATTTTAATATATATTGTAAAAGTATGAAACATTTAAAATATTTAATTTAAATTAAATATAATATGAATTAATTTAAACATAACATTAATTTAAAATATAAAAAGTAAAATGCTGTGAGTTTTTTAATATTCCTACTTTTCAGATATTCAATACTTTCTCCCTCACTTTAATGCTGTATCCTTGAAAGACACCATGAAGTCCCAGAGCATCTACAGGGGCGCTCACCTCCCGCGTCCCCGGCCCCGGTGGTGGCCGCGCTCCGACTCACCTCCCAGGGCGTCCCCAATACCGTCCTGTCGTCCCATCGTCGCCGCCGCGTTCCCCCTTCTCTGAACCTTCGCTGTCTCGCGCCAGAAACGAGCCCGAATCTGAAAAATCGGCTCCCCATTCTCTGAGGCGGGGAATCGCTCTGATTCCCCACCTCAGACCGCTCAGAAGACGGCTTCTTTCTCAAAAATTGCCTCGCTCAAGTTTCTGTGAGAAAATAAAGCGCAAAACTCAGGGGAAGCCCCGAAAATGCAAGGTTCTGGCTCCCAGCCAGACAAAAATGTCTCTGGCGAGGCCGCGACAACGCTTCCTCTTCAACACTCAGCACCGCGAAAACGAAGGTTTTTCGCGCATTATGCTGATTATTAAAGCAGCCTCAGTGATTACGTTTCGCCCTGTCTCTCGAGCTGCAGGAAACAGCTGCAGACGGCAAACTCAATAGTCGGCGTTTCCCAAGCAAACCCTGCGCCCTCTACCGGCCGCCTAGGGAAGGACGCTGTCCACAGTTCCAGGGAAGGAACCTTCCAGCTAATTGTTTAGCGGTTCCCGCGCGCTCCCTGGCGGCCATGTAGTGGATCACTCAAATTCTCAGTGGCCCAGATCTATTTGCTAGTAGCGGGGTGATGCTCTGCTCCATCCCTGCTTGCTCTCTTGGGTGGACCTTGCCTAGGAGCCACAGTCAGGACAACAAGGACGTCTTCCAACAGTTGGAACAGATGCAAAGGATCCCCTCTCAGTGGTCCCTAAAGGACAGAGCCGACTTCAAATTTCCTTGGCAAAGAGAGAATATCACCCAAATCCAGATGATTCAAGGCTCCTGTTACCACTATCTGATGCTCCAGCAGATCTTCCAGCTCTTAAACACAGAGGACAGCCGTGTTGCTTGGAACAACACCCTCCTCGATAAACCCTTCCCTAGCCTTGATCAGGGAGGCTGGACTGACTGGAGCAGATGGAAGAAGACAATCTGGATTGTCCTGATTTGGGACTTGCTGCCCGGGAGTATTTCCATGGAATCCATGTCTACCTGAAGGCAAAGGAATACAGCCCCTGTGCCCAGGAGGTTGTCAGAGTGGAAATTGAAAAGTGCCTTTCCCTCATGTAAGAATCTTCAAAGAAATGTCAACAAACACAGAATATATTTTATACTTGTGACACTTTTTTATTCAATTACATTAGTGTTTGCTGAGTGCTCCAAAGCAATCTCAACTTACGTTTCTTCACAAGCTGAAAAATGTCTGAAATGAAAATCTTGATTTAAAAAAAATGTGTAGACGTTTTTTCTTGTATAAATAATTGTACCTTATAAACATTTCTCATATAAATAATTTTATAATGTAATTTAAAGGATCACTTTAAGTTTTGGGCTGGTATTTGCTATTTTCAACATATGAAGTTTCTTTTTTTATAGAAAGGTTTTTCAGATAGTGTGGTGTTAGAGATATTTGTCAGTTAACTTAATGCTGGTTGCTGTAACAGGTAAACAGAAAGCTGTCAGGAATTTGATCATAATAGAATGTTATCTTTCCCTGGTATAAGAGCACAATGCAGGCATTCCTGATCACATGGATATTCTGGTTTGCTCTCCTCCAAAGAGTGATTCGGAGACATGGGTACCCCCTGTTTTGAGGATTTTTCCATCATCAACAGGTGACTCCAAATTTGCCTGTAGTACTTGAGTCTACTCCACTCGGTGGTAAAGGGAAAAAGTCTGGTGGATCACATGGGATGTTTTCAAGGGCCAGGGCTATACAGGGCAAGAGCACTTCTGCTCATATTACATGGCGTGGATTTATCCTCGTGGGAAACTAATTGCAAAGAAGTTGGGAAACTATTGGATGATTAATGGTCAAGGAAGCAAGTTCAGTGCATAAGTCCACTTTTCATCTTTACACTATTTGTCCTAATGAAGCTCTGAGTGTGGGTGCAGGAGAACAAGTAATGTTCTTGCTTGCACACACTTCATTAAGAAACGATCTGGGTGAGAGGGAAGCGCAAGAGGGAGGGGATATGGGGATATATGTATACATATAGCTGATTCACTTTGTTGTACAGCAGAAACTAACACAATATTGTAAAGCAATTATACTCCAATAAAAATGTATAAAAAAAACAATCTGACCCTCAGAGAAAGAGAAATATATGGTATCTCTTGTATGGGGAATCTAAACAAAAATGATACAAATGAACTTACTTACAAAACAGAAACAGACTCACAGACTTTGAGACGAACTTATGGTTACCTGGGGGGAAGAGGGAGGAGGAGGGATAGTTGGGGAGTTTGGGATTGACATGTACACACTGCTATATTTGGGATGGAGGCCAACAGGAACCTACTGTGTAGCAGGGAACTCTGCTCAATATTATGTGGCAACCTAGATGGGAGGAGAGTTTGAGAAAGAATGGACGCATGTATGTGTGTGGCTGAATCACTTTGCTGTACACCTGAGGCTAGCACAGCATTGTTAATCAAATATACTCTAATATAAAATAAAAAGTTTTTAAAAATAAGTAAAAAAATAAAAAATCTCATCCCCTAGTTCTGCCTTAAAAGAAAGAAAACAGTCAAGTTTTGATGTTTATTATCAGGCTTAGTGATATTATGATTTCATGTATTTTTATTGTTCATTGGCTGGAATAAAGAGAAGGAAAAAAAAAACCGCAATCAGACTCAAATTCTTATTCCACAAGTTCAGCTTGGGGAAGATGACATGGATGTCACTCAGAGTTCACAGCATCATAGACTATTTGAAAGAAGCATTCAAGTTGATGCCCAAAGGCATAGCCTACAAGGAAAATATCCACAAGTGTAGACACATTACAAGTTGTTTCCTTATTTCCTGAGGGAGACAAGAAAAGTATGATCAGACAGCTCCTTGCAAGTACTTGAGGATAACTGAAGAAAAAGTGGAGAGCGAGTCTTCCATTTGTGTCCAAGCCTGTGATTCTCATCCTGATCTTCTAAATATCGGAAATACAAACTTGAAGAAAACATTCCTGCAGACGATCTTCAAAAAATATCTCACACAATATTCCATTATCACTTCCCTTGTAGAACCATGAAAAATTTACAATTTCTCTGTAGATTATTGTCCTCTCACATCATATCTATCTAATATATGTTGGTATTATTTTTTCTCCTATTATTATCATCATGAGTATGGATCGAGCTCCAGAAATGATAGGGACTGGACTAGCTGTCTAGGAAATGGGGTTGGGTAAGATGGTGTCTCTCCCTTTAGGTATTTTAAAGACTTCTGGGAGGTATTCCGAGGATACAATAGATCAGGTCATGTATTAATATTTGGGCTTCTTCAACAAAAGAGCATAGACTGGGTAGTTTGTAAAGAGCAGAAATGTACTGCTCACAGTTCTAGAGTTTGGAAATCCAAGATCTGGGTGTCCACGTGGTCCAGTTCTGGTGAGAGTCTGCTTCAGGTCTCACACTACAGAGTTCTCCTTGTTTCATCACAGGTTAGGAGAGGGAGCCATTTATCTCAGACCTCTACTATAAGGGCACTAATTTCATTTGTGAGGCCTCCATCCCCACACCCTAATAAAGTCCCAAAGGGTCCACCACCTGATACAATCACTTTGGGGGTTAGGACTTCAAACTAATCATTTTGTGGGGACTGAAATATTCAAACCAGAAAGGTCATTGAAAGGTACATGCTTGGCATCTAGAAGAGAGAATATATTCATGCTGAGTAAATAAAGAAGAATGAGCAATTTATCTGGCCAAAAGTGCAGGCCAAGGACTCAGAATCCAAACCTTGGTTTTCGACCTGCAGTAATGCTTTAATTATTATGTATCAAATTTTGGAAATAAATTGGGAATGGAGCCTATCGTCCCATGGAAGGGAATGAAGATACAGGATGAAAATGATCACTCGTCATTCTTTGTGAGGAGTCTCCAAAGAATCTCAGGATATAGGTAGTAATTGTCACATCAGTAAAGATCCACCGAAGAGTAATGTGGCAAATTGTCTGGTTGCTGTGACCTGTGTGAATCAGTGAAAGTTTGAGTTCAGAAATGTGGCTCTGTATGTGACACTAGCCTAGTTCTTTTCTATCATGACCTAGTAGAGGTCAAATTAGAGATGAGGCCATCTTCCTGAGTTTAATAGAGTGCCGGGCAAAGGCTGAAAATTGTGCTGCTCTTACAACTTCAATCCCCAGAGCCATATGCACCTTGAAGGAAAGAGAATCCTAGTGGTTTTAGCAATTAACTCAGTAGGCATGACTGATACCAGTAGGAGTAGAGTGGGAATACTAGCCACTGTCTATTATAATCCCAGCAAATACGACCGTGATAAAGGAAAATAGCTTGGTCATTCGTAACTGCCTTCCAGTGGGAGGAGAACATCTGAGAGTCTGCTTTAGTTAAAAGTACCTGTTGCATGATTACACTGGGCCTGGTGCCGAGGATACTACAGAGAATACGACAGAGTCCAGTTGCTACAGAGCTGATTTGCCGAAGATGGTCACATCACTATTATTTATTGAAAGATCAGAATTGGAGAGGGCTGAGGCCACAGAACATCCACTGCAAAATAAAAGAAGTCATGATCAGAGTTGAAAGTTAATTCTTTCCATGATACCAATCAATATTTATCCAGTTCTCAATTAATTACAAAGATGGTTTCCTTTTGTTTGAAAAGAATAGACTTGGATTGGAACCTTTGACAGTCTTTGGGAAATTTGAAATTTAATGCAAAAATACAGAGAAAGATTCAGATTGGTGATGATTGCTAAATCATGCATTCTCACTGGGGATGATACTGCTTCCATGGGTGCAAACATAGTTTTTAGGAGTATGAACGAATCTTGCTATTACAATGGTTTGTGGCACTCCAAAACTCAACCTGATACTACAAAACCTTAGTCCTTTGTATTCATTTTTGTCTTTGGGGTTTTTTTTGTGTGTATCATACATAAGAGAAGTGTTGACACTGACTTCAGGGAAGGTAAACACACTGTATACAAATCAGTGTTCCAACCTAAGGTGACTTGATGGTTCATTGGAAGACTTTCTCGCCATCATTTCCTTGATCTCAAAGCCATATTGTGAGAGGTGGCCTTTACTTACTTACGAGCAGCCATTGGCTGTCTTGTGGATGTTGCTTATGTTTGAGGGTCAGCGTGATTTGGGATCGGGAAATTAAATACAAGTTCTAAATTGTATTTATAAGTAAAATACAAAAAATATGATATTTTATTATTTAATTCTACTAAAGTTGTTCAACACATCCATAATTATGGCAAGCACTAAACAGAAAAAAATGTTGACAATATCTGGATGAATATCTAGCAGTCAGTGTAATTAAAAATTATTTTCTGATATGAAGCAAAATTAAAAGTTAAGTACCTAAAAATAAATATTAAAGAAATAATTTAGTTTTTCTATGATTTTGAGCAGCTTTGAATGATTTTTAAGTATGTCTGTACATTGGTATTATTATAAAGTATCTAAATTTTATTTGAATATATAATTTGATACATTCCTACTTATATAAGTAAATATACTAAATTAAAATCACTTTGAAAACTTAGTTATAAAGTTAAATTAAAATTCAATAGCTTTTACATTTAAATTATAGCTTAAAATTTTACGTATTCTTAACCCTGCATTGAATAGAAAGAGTAAGATTTGCACTTTCTTTTTCTATGTATAAAGTAAAGATACACATGGAGTACAAAAATAGATACACAGTATATCTGTGGTATCAAAATTTCATTCTGGGGGCAATTAGGAAAAAACTATCTAAAAAGGCTCTGTGGGCAGAGGAAAGAGAGGCAATAATGAAAAAACAAAAGGTTGAGAAATGTTGCCCTAACCCATCTGGAGAGTGCAAAATGAAAAGCAAAAACAGAAGTAGAAAGTAAGAGGGAACATTCAGAAAATGGAAATGAATGGGTTCCCATTTAAGACCCAGGCCTGAAGGAAGGTCTTCAGAGAACCTAGAGAGCAAGGTTCACAGAGTCCCCACCTCAGCCAGGCCGGAAGCATCTGCAAGGTCCCCGATGGTCCCAACCTTGTCCTTACTCCTGGCCCTGGTGCTGCTCAGCTGCAACTCCAGCTGCTCTCTGGGCTGCGACCTGCCTCAGACCCACAGCCTGGCTAACACGAGGGCCCTGATGCTCCTGCAACAAATGAGGAGAATCTCCCCTTTCTCCTGCTTGAAGGACAGAAATGACTTTGGATTCCCCCAGGAGGCGTTTGGAGGCAACCAGTTCCAGAAGGCTCAAGCCATCGCTGTCGTCCATGAGATGATCCAGCAGACCTTCCAGCTCTTCAGCACAGAGGGCTTGGCTGCCGCTTGGGATGAGACCCTCCTGGACAAGTTCTGCACTGCACTTTATCAGCAGCTCACTGACCTGCAAGCCTGTCTGATGCAGGAGGCGGGGCTGGAAGGGACTCCCCTGCTGAAGGAGGACTCCATCCTGGCTGTGAGGAAATACTTCCACAGAATCACTGTCTATCTGCAAGAGAAGAAATACAGCCCTTGTGCCTGGGAGATTGTCAGAGCAGAACTCATGAGATCCTTCTCTTTATCAACAAACTTGCAAGAAAGACTCAGGAGGAAGGAATGACACACACCTGCTTCAACACAGAAATGATTCTCACTAATGAGACCACACTTCCACCTGTGCTGCCATGTCAAAGACTCTCATTTCTACTGTCATCATGTCCTGAATTGACTTGTCAAATGTTTTCAGAAATATTAAGCAACATGATGTTCTACTCTACAGGCACTAGTTCCTCAAAGATGCCCATGCTGATCTATTTATCTATTTAAATATTTATTTATTTAACTATTTACAAAGATTAAAATTATTTTTGTTCATATAATATTATGTGCACATTTACACTGTAGTTTCAGAGAAAAATACACTCTTTGTATTTAGTCAATTTATTATTTTCTTTGTTCATTAAATTCTTTTTGCTATGGAAAACTTCTTGTATTTGTTTATTATTTTAAAAAATTACATCGTGGTGTATACACACACACACACACACACACACACAATGAATACTACTCAGCCATAAAAAAGAATAAAATAATGTCATTTGCAGCAACATGGATGGACCTAGAGACTATCATACTAAGTGAAGTAAGTCAGAGAAAGACAAATACATATCACTTATATGCGGAATTTAAAATATGATACAAATGAACTTATTTGCAAAACAGAAACAGAGTCACAGACATAAAAAACAAACTCATGGTTACCACAGGGGAAAGGGGAGAAGGGATAAATTAGGAGTTTGGGATTAGCAGATATAAACTACTATATATAAAATAGATAAGCAACAAGGTCCTACTGTATAGCATAGGGAAGTATATTCAGTACCTTTTAATAAACCACAATGGAAAAGAATATGAAAAAGAACATATATATGTATAACTGAATCACCTTGCTGTACACCAGAAACTAACAAAACACTGTAAATCAACTATACTTCAATAAACAAGCAAACAAAAAAAGAAAGTTAAAACGTTTAGCTTTCCTGAAAAAAGAAAAAAAACACCACATCTGATTGTAACCTGATTAAAGAATGGATAGTACAGTTCACTACCCATTACTATGTTATTCAAGTTATAAGTAAAAAGAGACTTCCTCTAAGCCAGGTTTTATGCTGCCCTCAGGACACAGAGGTGAATGTAACAAATTCAACTGTACTTTCTTGTATTATTGATTTCTGTAGAGAAACCAGACTAAAAACAATAATCATAATTAATATTAGTTATATAAATGTTATACTGAGAAGAAGTAGAAAAAAGTGAATTTCTCAGCAGTAGCTGGAACAAGGTATGTCAGGAAATAATAACAAAAGCAGTCAATATCCTCTACATTTGAGGGGCCAACATCCAAGTGCAAATGTCCTTTTGAAAATGGATTTTTGAGTCTGCAATTTACAAGCAGTTCCATGAACTGAAAGCCAAGGAACAGAAGTAGTTATGTGTGAAGAGTGAATAGAATAAGAAAAGGACTTCAAATTGACTCATAGAACCTTCAACTAGTAAAGGGAGGAAAGAGCCACCAGGGAAACAGAGGTAGAATGGCCATAAGTTAAGAGGATAAAAGGGAACGGTGATACGAGCCTATTTAAAAGACTAAAACTGCTTTCAGAATAGCATCATTCCAAACATGGATTGAAACTGCTCAGTACATCGGGAAAATAGATGTCATTGGAGATCTTAGTGAGAGCTGGTTTGGAGAATTAATCACCAGAAACCACACTGGAGGAAGGGTGAATAAGAGAAGAGAAGTTAGTGACAATTTACATATCATCTGGGAGATCTGCCTTCTGAAATGCAGGAGAGAAATAAAGTGGGAACTAGAAACAATTGTGGATTTTTTTCTGCATAATTTTCTCTTTTTAAAGTATATTAATCTCTGGATAGATTTCATGGGTTTGATATATTGGCAAATCATATTAATATGTCTAATATTTTATTTATTTTAAATCATGACATTTAATTACTTACAATGATAATTATCATTCTTTTGGTTAATAGGATGTTGAATGTCAGTCAGCTGCTCTGTGGATTGAAACCATCCACTACTTGGGGAAACAGATGAGAGGTGATTTGATGGAATTAATCAGCATAAACCATACTGGAGTAGGTGGAAGGGTGACAAGAGAAGAGAAGAACTCCCACTGTAATTGTTTCACCCTGGGAGTCATTTTACTTCTCTTACTCTCATCATAGTTATATTTACATTTGTTTTCCTTTTGCCTCGGTGCATCCAAGTGCAATGACAGCTTTCTAAGAAAGTTGAATGGAGAAGGAAAACAATGAAGTATTGAACATTATGGAAAACAATGGTACATTATTGTACCATTTATGTTTCCATTTTACCTCCTTATTTTGGGACTAACCTCAAGATAAAATAGAAAGTAATTCAGAAGAGCAAGACAACTGCTGCCCAGAAAAATACTAAATTAAAATGAACATATCAAAATTTAAAGACTCTGAAACTAGTAAGGCAAAGATGGCTAGTTTTCTCTAGCATCATGTACTTGCCTCACTGCCCTGCATTTTCACTGTGAGACAAAAAATGATGAGTAAAGAAGTTCAGCAGAAATGTAGTCACTGAATAATCTAGGGACAGTAATTAAATACTTCAATATAAGCTTCTAACTGTAGGTAAATCATCATTGAATTCTTGTGGCCAGCTCAGAAACTTAAGAACATAATGAGTATTCAAGAGTTTAATGAATTAAATTCAATACAGAAATCAACATTTAGCAAAATAAAATTCATTTAAGGTAAAGGTGAAAAAAAAAAAAGACTTACCCAAACCCATGCCCCTTGCACACACACACACACACACACACAGTGCATAATGTTTGGCTTGTGTCATCTGGAAGCTATGGAAATATTTGACACCTGAGTACCCAATGAAAAGAAGAGGGATTGTTCACAGAAACACTGTTGGGTCTAGGGCAGTTGATTGTTTTGGGGACAAAAGCAATTACCCTCCAGTAAAGTTTTGCTAAAAGTTGAAAGTGTGATGAGTTGACTCAATGGCAGCTCATTTAAAGAGTGAGTTAGTGAGAGTCAATTGGACAATGGGAGGCTTGTGTGCGCACTGAGCCAGAAGGTGAGATTAAACATGTGGTAATGGGTGAGGGGAGGTGGTACCTTGAAGGATAAACATGTTGTGGGGCTTGGAATTAGAACTGAAATGCAGCTAAAAAAATGAAGAAACCAGCCATGGATATGGGGAACAACCTGAAGAGTCATTAGTAGGAAAACGTTGAAAGAGTGAAAAATGCCAGTTGCATTTCTGGTCTTGAGGCCCTAGCAAAGCACTGCCACCTGGTCATACTTTCTGTACACAAAATCTGAGCGTATTATTCATGAATAATTTTGTCTTGAGTAATTAATATGAACCCTAGATAATGATAAAATTGTGAACAAGACATACACCTTTCTCCTAAGGGAGTTACTTGTCAAACAGGTCTAGTAAATCCTTTCTTTTTTCTTTTGGCCGCACTACAGGGCATGTGGAATCTTAGTTCCATGACCAGGGATCAAACCCAGGCCCTTGGCAGTTGAGAGCGCAGAGTCCTAACCACTGGACCACCAGGGAATTCCCAAGTAAATCCTTTCTTAAGAGGATAAATCCAGAGGACTGAGGCAGCTTGGCTGAGAAAGGAAATAAAGAGGGCAAAACCAGAGCCCAGGATCAGAGGTAAAATTTTGTTCTTAGCAAGGAGAACTGTTTGCATACTTTTGATTTTAACCAAGAGACTTTTGTCATTTGAAAGCTTTCAATTCATTTACATTGAAACATCTGAAGATTTTTGGCAAATTAAACAGAAATAGTGAAAACAATAATCTAAATGATTGATGTCTTCTAATCGATTCTAATCTATTTAGAGCATACATAAAGGAAAGGAAAAAAAAGAATAAACATCCAGAAAATGAAACATTACAATATTATATTTAAGAGACATTTATAGAAAGGACTTCAGAGAAACTAGGGGCCAGGATTCACACAGACACACACCTCATCCAGGCTATCAGCATCCCCAAGATCCTCAATGCCCACCCTGTCTGATGGCCCACTTGGTGGTTAGCTGTAGCAGCATATGTTCCCTGGGCTGTAACCTGTCTCAGAGGCATGGATTGGTTCACAGGAAGACCTGATGCTTCTGAGACAAATGAGGAGGATCTCTCTAATCTCCTCAGTGAAGGACATCTCTGGGGGACAGTGGATGGCAGCAGCTCCAGAAGGCCCAGGCTATCTCTGTCCTCCACAAGATGCTCCAGCAGATCTTCCACCTCTTCCACACAGAGCGCGCCTCTGCTGCTTGAGACACCTCCTTCCTGGACAAACTCTGCACTGGACTCTGTAAGCAGCTGGAGGATCTGGATGCCTACTCGGTGCAGGTGATGGGAGATGAAGAATCTGCCCTGGGAGGGGTGGGATCTACACTGGCCATGAAGAGGTACTTCCAGGGAATCCATCTCTACCTGAAAAAGAAAAAAGACAGTGATCTTGACTGGGAAATTGTCAGAGTGGAAATTATGTGCTCATTCTCTTCATATTCAAAATTTCAAGGAAGATTAAGAAGTAACGTAAGGAACCTGGAGATGATACTCTAACATACTAAGTCACATTCCCATGTGTTCAGTCATTTTACAGAATCTTATTTCTCCTTTAGTCTTAGAATGCGTTGGGTTAAATTGCTCAAAATTGTGTTAAAATGTTGTTCTTAAATGATTATCTCTAAAGGCATCATTCCTTGAGAGATACCTACAATGATGCTATGTATGTACTAATGTATTGGGGGAAATTCTGGTTTCCTACTCAACATGTAACCAGCTTGGAAGTCATCATTCCCCACCTCTTATCAACAACTACAAAAATTCAGGACAAACTGAAAAACAACAACTCTTCTTAGATCCATCAGATAATTGAGGTCACAGTGCAAGCTGCTGCCCTTATAACTGTGGAGACAGGAGGATGCAGAGATCATGGCTTACTTGGAGCAGAACTGCAGGACAGGAACCAGAGCTGAAACTAGTATTGGTAGGAACACTTAAACTGTAATTGAAGAATTACTGGAGCATCCACATGGATGAGCTTGAGATTTAAAAACTGACTGTGGGATGCCCCGTTTTTGAGGGCCCTACACGTTTGTGAGTCTTACCTTCAGGACCTCACCAGGTGCTCACTGTGAAGGTCAAAGAAGAACCTCCTGGTGTTTCCAGCGGAGGTAGGAAAAAGGAGATCATTTTGAAGCACTCTCAGTGTTTTGTTCCCCTTAACAAAGGCCTGTCCTCAAGGAAAACTATTTTACCAGAGCCTAACCCACCTCGGGGAAGGGAAATACCCAACTTCAACCCCCTAAAACTTTCCTGTCTCATAGGGACAGGAAATAGGGTGGTAAAAAATCTGAGAAGCACCTGTGAAGATTATAGCGCAGGAGCATAGACTCACTAAAACACTGAGACATAATCGTAGGATTATATAAAACTTCGCCCTTCCCCATACGTATCATTACATCAACTGGGTCCTGTACTATAGGGGATTAAGACTGAAAAGAACTGCAAATATCAGACTTTATTTAAGAACAAATCTCTAGGGAAATCCAAAGACAAAATGGGAGAAAAAAGCATGGACAAAAGAAGAAATTTTAGTCTCTGACATCTACAGCTAGAGCAAACAGTAAACATAGGGCATGTCCTAGCAAGATAAATGCAAAACCTCATTCTAAAGGTCAATTTACCTCAGTTCCTTTTACCCAGTACATAATGTTCAGCTTTCAACAAAAACTTTCAAGGCACACTAAAAGGCAAAAGACACAGTTTGAGGAGACAAAGCAAGCATCAGAAGTAGACTCAGATATGGCAGAGATTTTGGAATTATCCTACCAGGAATTTAAAATAACTACCATTAATATGCTGAGGGCTCCAATGTATTCATATACTCGTTCATTTATTCATTCATCTACTTTATCTATGTCATACTATGTATCGTAGTTAAAATAGGTTTGTTCACATAATACCATGTTTACCTTTGTATTAAAATACAACAAAAATATACACTTTTTTGTGAAATTGTTTTCTTGTTTGATTTATGAAATTCTTTCCCTGATGACTTCTTGGAATTGTTTATTTTTGAAAAAAAAGGAATAGATTTGCAACCCATATTGAAGAATGGATGAGGAATTCAAATTATTCGTTCATGTTTTCCATTGGTTATATTTAAAACTGCATATTTCTATGCCACATTATGTGGTTATTCTGGGGATATAGAGGAAAATAAAGCAATTGCAAAAATCTATTCTCTTGGAACTTTCAATTTTGAAGAGAAAGAGACATAAAACATTAATCATGCTTAATGAATTTCAATTTTCTATCATCCTACAGTGAGAGGTAAAAGACAAGGGATTCTTTCACCAGAAGCTTGAATGAGGGATATCAAGAAGGAGGAAAAAGTAGATGTATTCTCTAAGTGCCTGAGAAGTATCTAAAGGCAGACATCCCATTGGTAGATGAATCTGCTGATCTGGAATCTCCAAAAATGTACATTGTTGTTATTAATTTGCAATTGTTTGTTGCAAGTTTGCAAATCAGTGCGTGATAATTGATGTGTTTACTCATGAGTGTAGAATGAGAAGACGACCTAAAGCTTATGAAGATGTTTAACTTTTAAGGCTAAAAGACAAGGAGAGGCTGCAAAGACCACAAGGATGGAGTAGCCAGTGCAGTCAGGAGACAATCAAGGAAGAATGATCTTCAGAAAGTATTGAAGAAGAAAACAAAGGGTTTGAAAATTGAGCAGTACATTTAGGGAAGGATAGGGCTAGACTATCCAGTGGATCTGGAAACACAGATGCCTTTGGTGATTTTAGTAAGATCTGGTTTGGTAGAAAAGTAGACCAGAAACCAGACTGGTGTAGACTGAAGGGTGAATAATGGTAGTGTGGTAAATTTTTTTCTCCCTCTTTTTACCTAGATCAGTCTTGCTAGAGCTCTATAAGATTACTAAACTTTTAAAACAAATTCTTGGTTTATTTTCTTCATAGATTTTCTATTTCCTTGATTTTTGCTATTATCCTTATTGTTTCCTTCTATTTATTTTATGTCTGACTGTTCCTTTCTTAATTTCCTGCCTTCTCTTGGATTAATTGACCTTTTTCATATGATTCTATTTTCTGTTTTATCTCCATTATTGGCTTAATAACTATTCTTTTCTGTTTCAATTTCAGTTTTCTCTATACTGTTTACCATATATTATTTCAAGTTATCAAACTCTACCTTTTGTGGAGCTTTCCATATATTGTAAGAATCTTTAGTATGCTTCATTTGTCACCCTTCTCTCCTAGGCTACTGTGCCGTACCTATTACTACTACATGTGTTTGAACTGCTGGATACATTTTTATTATTTTTGTATTAAACTAACACTTTTTCTTATTTTGTGTAGCTCAAAATTTCTGTCTGGTATCATTTTCTCATTTGAAGAATGTCCTTTAACAATTCTTATAGGACAGGCCTGATTATGATGAATTCTCTCAGCTTCTATTTCCCTGAAAAAGTCTTTATTTTAGCCTCAGTTGGACGGATATATTTTCTGGATTTAAAATTCCAGGTTGTTTTTTTTTCCCCTTCTGCTGTTAAATATGCCTTATAATTGACATCTACCTTGCATAATTTCTGATAAGTTATCCAAAAGTATTCTTATTTTTCTTTCTTTGTAATGTGCTTTTGATACGTAACTGCTTTAAAGTTTTTTCTTTATTACTTGTCAGCAATTTTATAATGTTGTGCTTTGCTGTGGCTGTGCGTGTGTGTGTGTGTGTGTGTGTGTGCTGCTGGGGATTCACTGAGCTTCTTGTATCCATACATTTGTTGTTTTAATCTAATTCAAAAGATTATCTGCCATTATTTCTTCCAATATTTTGGTTGACTCTTTTCATTCTTTTCCTTCTGGCATTCCAAACATCTGAAGCTCTTATCTCATTCCATGCTTCCTTTTGGACAGATTCTACTGTTGTGTCTTTAAGGTTACTGATCTATACTTGAATTCTCATTTCAGTTATTACGTTTTTCATCTCTAAAAGTTCATATTAGTTTTTATTTATATCTTCCATTTCTTTACTTCTCTATACCTCCAGGAAGAGAGTCAAGATAATTGTTGAGCTCAAGGAGATATTTTTCTTGTCTCAGCATCACAGCCAGTTTTCTAGACGTTGATGGTAGTAGGACAGGTTCAAGCCTTCTTACACATCATGAATGGAACTTGAACTGTCCTAATTCTCTTTAACAAATCTAATTTTATGTCAATTCTGTATTCCATCAGGATTTTATTTTCATCTATCATATAGCATAAGAGTTTACACTGATTTCTGCTTAGATTGTCAGGTAATCATTCTGGAAACATTTTATTGAAAGTTAATTCCACCATTTGAACATCAGATACATCCTTTATCCTAAATCTAATTGTTACTGACAATATAACAGTCTTAGTATTTATGTGTTTTAGTAATCTGGCTACCTAATTTTTCCCTTTGTTACATTGCTTTTTCTGTTATTATAAAACACATCTTCTTTTTGTGTAGAGATTGATAGCCAAGACTTCTACTCTATTGCTTCCTTTCTTTCTGATTAAATTAAGATTTGATTTATATGTAGGGCAATGACTTCAGGAAACTCACAAGCTCTTAAGGGATTAATAAGTAGTCAAGTTGCAATGAATATAATAGAGACACTTTCTTCATAAGATGAAAAAATTAAACTGAAAATTTCTCTACCTCAATATCCAAAGTAAAGAGCAAAATTAGGTGAAAGCCAGGAAAAAACACAATAACATTCATCAACAAAATACAGAGAGCAAGAAAGTGTGTAATTTTGGCATGAAAATATATGAGAATTTCAAGATATAAAATGTAAGTAATTATTTATGATGTGATAATAGGATTATGCATCACATCTAGATTCTGTTAGGAATTGAGATGTTTGGTTTTGAGGAATTCATTTAACTTCTCTGACCATCAGTTTTCCCAAATGTAAAGTAGGGTGGAAATATTCCTAGAGTTGTTTTGAGTATTAAACAAACAAGGACATTTAAAAGCATTTAGCAGAGTATCTTCCACGGAGTGAGAGCTTAACAGATGGTGGCTATTATGTTTTCATATAGATCTACATGAGAGTAGTGAAATCTCCTACCCCTCTCTCTGTAAGTGACTGCAAAACACTGACAGTCTAAACAACGTATTTAGGAAGTATCCTGAAGAAATTAGACACACTTAATATCAGGGATAAGTCTGAAGTATATGCAATCAGAAATTGGTGGCCTGTGAATATCTGGTACAGAGATCGGTCTCCAAAGGAAAGTTGAAAAAATTATATATATTTGAATAATATATAGTATATAATGTATGATGGCATGTATTATTGTATAGAACATATTAAAAATATATATGATATTTATTTGCTGATTCTGATACCTGGCACACTTCCCCTTTCCTCCCTACTTTCCTGGATCCCATTCTTTCACTCCCATATCGTAATTGTTTCCTTCTTCCCAGTGAAGAAATGCCCAGTGTGCTCTCCCACTCACTTTGCATTAAACTGTAATGCCCATTCATACAGCTGTTTCCTATTCCCTTGTGGTTTCTCGCTGTCAATTTTACTTGAGTACAAAACCACCAACTGAAAGCAAAAGTTGTGTGAAAGTTCTAGGTTTCTTGGAAACTCCTATATGAGAGGACTTTTTCTTTTCTTTTTCTCATGGTGAATATTTTTGGAAATGAGTGAATGTCCTTGTTACAATGATGTAACAGTAGCTGTAGCAAAAAGGAAATAGAAAGCAGGATCCATTTCATTCTGTGGACTATTAAAATATTTATGGAGGAGTGCCCCCTATTGGCCAATCTGAAGATCTGGCTTCTGTTCTTTGCCAAAGTCTAGTCCTCTAGCAGGAGATTTTTCTTCAGAGCTAAAAACGCTTTTTCTTGGAAAGAACTGTCTCCAATAGTCTAAGAAGCCTGCTTCCTTAGCCTTTAAATATATACATTTTTGATGATGGATCTTTTTTTAAAATTAATTCTTATTGTATTATAGTTGATTTACAAGGTTGCATTAGTTTCTGCTGTACAGAAAAGTGAATCAGTTATACATGTACATATACCCACTCTTTTTTAGAATCTTTTCCCATATAGGTCATTACAGAGCATTGAGTAGAGTTCCCTGTGCTGTACAGTAGGTTCTTATTAGCTATCTATTTTATATATAGTAGCGTGTATATGTCAATCCCAATCTCCCAATTTATCCCTAACCCACCTTCCCCTTGGTAACCGTAAGTTTGTTTTCTACATCTGTGACTCTGTTTCTGTTCTGTAAATAGGTTCATTTGTATCATTTTTTAAGATTCCACATATAAGCAGTAAATATTTTTTTAAATATACTTAAAAAAAAAAAAAGAGTGGTTAGGTTCACAGCCAGGTTGAGCAGAAGGTATAGAGATTTCCCATATATTCCCTGCTCCTATATATGCATAGTCACCCCATCATCAATATTCCTCACCAGATGGAACATTTGTTAACACTGCTTCCAAGAGTGTGAAAATTAGTTCTTGGGGGTGTGAACACATCTTAGACATTACAATGGTTTGGGGAGCTCCAAAGTTCAACCTTGTCTAACAAAAACCTTATTTAGTATTTCTTATCTCTCATTGTCTTGTGAGATACACAAAATGTATGCAAGATCAGGGCTACAAACCTATAGCTAACAGATGGCTGTGATTGGAGGCTTTCTCTTCATCCTTCCCTGCATCTCAGTCATACTGTGAGAGGTGGCCTGTGCATACTTCTTGCTGCCATTGGCTGTCTTGTGGACATTGTTTATGTTTAATCCTCATCACTGCTGAGTGTGATGTGGGCCTTGGGAATGAAATACAAATAGTTTCTATTCCATGATTTAATTCTATTAAAGTTATTCAACACATCAATCATTATGTCTAGTGCTAAAAAGATAAAAAATGTTGACAATATCTTGATGAATATCTAGCAGCTGGTGAAATTAATTATTTTCTCATATGAGGTAAAATTAAAAGTTAAATACCGGGCTTCCCTGGTGGTGCAGTGGTTGAGAGTCTGCCTGCCAATGCAGGGGACATGGGTTCGAGCCCTGGTCTGGGAAGATCCCACATGCCGCGGAGCGGCTGGGCCCGTGAGCCACGATTACTGGGCCTGCGCGGCTGGAGCCCGTGCTCCGCAACAAGAGAGGCCGCAATAATGAGAGGCCCGCGCACCGCGATGAGGAGTGGCCCCCACTTGCCGCAACTAGAGAAAGCCCTCGCACAGAAACGAAGACCCAACACAGCCATAAATAAATAAATAAAATTAAAAAAAAGTTAAATACCAAAATAAATTAAAAAATAATTTAATTTTCAATTGCTCTTAGCAGTTTTAAATAATTTAAAATATTTCATTACATTAAAATTACTATGTATTTTTAGAAACTTAACTTGCATATGTAATTTTCTATATTACAATTTATATAATTAAACAAACTTATAAGTCACTCCGCAAATTTAGTTATAAAGTTGTGTCAATAGCTTTTAAATTTAACTTGTAGCAT
The DNA here is from genome assembly GCF_964341445.2 of Mesoplodon mirus. Classification (NCBI taxonomy): domain Eukaryota; kingdom Metazoa; phylum Chordata; class Mammalia; order Artiodactyla; family Ziphiidae; genus Mesoplodon; species Mesoplodon mirus. Next base: position 56,936,536 of record NC_138976.1, on the reverse strand, counting down.
AACATTTTTATTTAGTCATTCTTAATCCTGCATTGAATAAAAAGAGTAAGCTTTGCACTTTGTTTTCCTATGTACAGAATAGAGATATCCATGGAATACGTAACTACATACACAGGATATACATGTTATCAAAATTTCATGGGGGGGGCAATTAGGAAATAATATCTAAAAAGCCTCTGTGGGTAGGGGAGGAGTCAATAATGGAAAAAAATGGTTGAGAAACACTGCCCTAACCCATTTGGAGAGTGCAAAATGAAAAGTAAAAACAGAAGTAGAAAGTAAGAAAAAACATTCAGAAAATGGAAATGAATATGTCCCTATTTAAGACCCAGGCCTGAAGGAAGGTCTTCAGAGAACCTAGAGAGCAGGGTTCACAGAGTCCCCACCTCAGCCAGGCCGGAAGCATCTGCAAGGTCCCCGATGGCCCCAACTTTGTCTTTACTCCTGGCCCTGGTGCTGCTCAGCTGCAACTCCAGCTGCTCTCTGGGCTGTGACCTGCCTCAGACCCACAGCCTGGCTAACACGAGGGCCCTGATGCTCCTGCAACAAATGAGGAGAATCTCCCCCTTCTTCTGCCTGAAGGACAGAAATGACTTTGGATTCCCCCAGGAGGCGTTTGGAGGCAACCAGTTCCAGAAGGCTCAAGCCATCGCTGTCGTCCATGAGATGATTCAGCAGACCTTCCAGCTCTTCAGCACAGAGGGCTCGGCTGCCGCTTGGGATGAGACCCTCCTGGACAAGTTCTGCACTGCACTTTATCAGCAGCTCACTGACCTGCAAGCCTGTCTGATGCAGGAGGCGGGGTTGGAAGGGACTCCCCTGCTGAAGGAGGACTCCATCCTGGCTGTGAGGAAATACTTCCACAGAATCACTGTCTATCTGCAAGAGAAGAAATACAGCCCTTGTGCCTGGGAGATTGTCAGAGCAGAACTCATGAGATCCTTCTCTTCATCAACAAACTTGCAAGAAAGACTCAGGAGGAAGGAATGACACACACCTGCTTCAACACGGAAATGATTCTCACTAACGAGACCACACTTCCACCTGTGCTGCCATGTCAAAGACTCTCATTTCTACTGTCATCATGCCCTGAATTGAATTAATTTGTCAAGTGTTTTCAGGAATATTAAGCAACATGATGTTCTACTCTACAGGCACTAGTCCCTCATAGATGCCCATGCTGATATATTTATTTATGTACTTAAATATTTATTTATTTTAATATTTATTTATTTAACTATTTATAAGATTTAAATTATTTTTATTTTTATAATATTTTGTGTACCTTTACATTGTGTAATATAATAAAATATGTTCTTTATAATTAGTTTATTTTGTCTTGTTTATTAAATTTTTATTATAGAAAACTTCTTGTATTTGTTTATTCTTTAAAAAGAAACACCAAGGGCTTCCCTGGTGGCGCAGTGGTTGAGAGTCCGCCTGCCGATGCAGGGGACACGGGTTTGTGCCCCGGTCCGGGAAGATCCCACATGCTGCGGAGCGGCTGGGCCCGTGAGCCATGGCCGCTGGGCCTGCGCGGCTGGAGCCTGTGCTCCGCGACGGGAGAGGCCACAACAGTGAGAGGCCCGCGTACCACAAAAAAAAAAAGAAACACCAAGCCTGACTGTGCAACTTGATTAAAGAAATGGATGTCACAATTCATTTACCCATCACATTATATTCAAATTAAAAGTAACAACTGACTTTCTATAAGCCAGGTTGGATGTTGCCCTCAGGATATAAAGGTGAACACAACAAATACAGCTCCTGCCCTCTTGTTTCTTTGACTTTTGAAGGGAAAGAAATCTAAAAATAATAATCATACTTAATGCTATAAAGAGAAGAAGGAAAAACAAATGAATTCCCTCACCAGAAGCAAGAGTGGAGAATGTCAGGAAATAAAAATAAAAGCTGTAGATATCCTCTCTAGTTGACTGGAAGACATTTAAGTGCAAATGTCATTTGTAAGTTGAATATGTGAGTTTATAATTCAAAAGGGATGCTGTAGCTGGAGGTACCTTATCTGGCAAATGAAAGCTGGAATTGGAGGTAGTTGTGTGGGGAGATAGTGAAGAGTGAGAAAAAGACTTAACATTGATTCTGAGGATCTTTCACCTTTAAAGGGAGGGGAGAGAAGAGCCACAAAGGAAACAGAGGTGGAATGGCCATACATTACAAGGACAATAACAGAGAACAGTGATAAGACTGTATTTAAGAAAATAAGGTGCTTAGAAGAAATCAGTGGATTCATGGAAGATGTGGATTGAAACTACACACTACATCAGGATTATAGATGGCATTGGCAACCTTAATGAGATTTGGCTTGGTGGAGTGAATAAGCGGAAACCACAATGGAGTAGGTAGAAGCGTAAATCAGAGAAGTTAGTGACTTTGAGGTAGAGAAGGAAATAGTGTGGGATCTGGTAAATAATGTCGGTTAGTTTTTCTGTGCATAGTTTTCCTTTTTACGTAGTATATCTTTTTTCTAAATGATTTTATGTAATCGATGTACTGGCAAATCATATTAATGTGTTTAATGTATTTATTTTAAATCATGACTTAATTACTTAACAATGATAATTTATCTAAGTTAATACTACTTTGTATATCAGTAAGCTGCTCATCATTTAAAAAAATTCATTAGGCAGGAATAGATAACTAATTCAATCCCTCATCAAAAATCTAATTACTACTGATAATGTAATGTTTCCTGGAATTATTGGCTTTATTAGTTATATTACTTAACTTTCATCATTGTGACACTGGTTACTACAGCAACTTTACACACATTTCACTTTTATATTAGAGCTAGATATGAAAAGAATTCTTTTATATTACTACTTGGTAATTTTTCCTAGTTTTATGAATATCACAATCTTCTGTGGATTCCAAAATAACAAAGATTATACTGAACATGAAGACTGACAGACTTCCTTCAAAAAAGGAAAGTGGGAAACAGGATCAGGCAACCTCTTTCTCAATACTTAAGGTAAAGGAAAAAAAATAGTCAAAACCATCTGAAAGTATAACATGAACCATGGAAATCCATAGAGCAAGAGAGTGTTGTGTATAATTCAGGAGTAAAAACGGATTTAACAATGATAACAGAAATCCAGAATACAAAGCACAAAACATTACCCATAACTCACAATAAAAAATTTTTCATTGAAATTCCATTCTGCTTGTACACGTGTTATGTTGCAAAACCCACTTAATCTAAGCCTCAGTTTTTCCATAAATAAAATGGGTTCAAAATATTTATAGATTTTTAATGAATACTAAATGAACTCATGCGTTTTAAAGCATTTAGCATCATATATTAGAGTAGGAATTAAAATATACTAGGTATTTTCCTGTTTTCCTTCAGACAGTTGTATATGAGAATATTATATGTCTCTTTCTATAAAATTCTCAGGAACTGTGACCTACTTTTCAGTAACTGACCTCCAAAGGAGGCAGCCTAAAAAAACAGAATTCTGTCATGAATTTTAGAGAAGGTTGAAAAATTGTCATTTCATTCCTCATTTCAAAGAAGTGTCTTGTTTACATTCAGAGATGAAATGGTGGCTTGTATTGATATCTGAGAGACAGGAATAAATATTTAGATAAAGGGCAGAAGAACATGCTATCTATTTAATGGTTCTGGCACCTGGCACATTCCCTCCCTCTCAGCATTCCAGGATACACTCCCATATCACAATATTTCCTTCCCCTCCAAGGTAGAAATTCCCACGCCATCCTTCTTATTCACTTTTTAACTCTTCACCATTCACACAACTCCCTTCTGCTGTTTTTTCAGCTTAATGGTTTTCCTAACAAGCAGAACAACACAAGTAGAAAGCAAAAGTTAAATAAAACTTCTAGGTTTTGCAGAAACATCTGCAAGAGAGGCTTTCCTTAATTTCAGCTGAGTATGATGTAAGAGTAGCTGTAGCTAAAAGGGAACAAAGCAGGATCCAGCTTATGGGTGGGAAGATGAAACTCCTCTCAGGGAAGACAGCCCTCAGATGGCTAAGTGCAACAAGAGCAGCGACCAAGACTGGAGGACAGGCCTCTGATCTATGCAGAAATCCTACCACTTCCTGGGGATGTCCCTTCATGCTACAGAAAGACTTCCTCTTGGCACCAATTAATTCTAATGCTGTCATAAACTTGTTTCTTTACTCTTTGTTACAAAGAGAAAGAGTCTCCAGAGTCTCTGGCTTCAGGCAGGGCATGGACTCTTTGGGATCAGGCAAAGGGACAAAGATGTGCTCCCTGCCTACAGCCCACTATGCAGATCAGAGCCTCCCTTTGAATTAACTCCTTCCACGTACAACAAAACAGGCAGAGCTGCCAATCTGGACATGGAATTCAATGATAACCAGGAAAACCTCAGGTTTATAATGCATTAAACAACTATCAACAATAAAATTTTAGTTTCACAGATTTATTCCAAATATGAGACTTCAACTATTATTAAATAGAAAACTATTCTCATTGCCACTTTGAATAACAATCTTGGCATCTATTGTACTCAGTAGTAAAAATTCTGCCTAGGTAGCAAAAGAGAGAAGCTAAGAAGTGTGAATGAATAGTATCTGAGAGCTTAGTGACTTTTTTTTAATTCAAATGTATCAATTTTGGTATAAGTTGAGAGGAATTTCTGTAATCAATATTTTCACTGAGGTATTTCACTGGGGAGTATGTGTGAATTGCTAAGGTAGCAGGGAGGGCCTGCAACTGTGTGTGTGTCTCCACACATTTTCATACATACCACAGTTACTTACAGGCATAGCTCAGAGTATTGTAGGTACAGTTCCAGACCACCACAATAAATCTAGACCTCAATTAGCAAAACTAGAATTTAACATCCACTGAAACATATATTTTTCTCTCTAAAATTACCCTCATCTCCACTAAACACAGCCAAATCAAGACTAATTTGTCTGCAAAACAAGTCTGGTCAATTGATCATATAGGCTCCTCCAAACTGGCTGAGGTAGAACTCCTCAGAAGGAGTCTCAGACTGAATTCCCAACAGGCTTCTCAAGGCCAGGAAAGTCATGCCCAAGGCCTGCCATCAGGCTCTGCCTCAGTGGATTTCTTAGTCCCCAAAATATTGAGATTCTTGCACATGCCAGGAGACAGTCTTTCCCATTCACTTGATAGGTCTGCTCAGAACCCAAGAGTCTCCAATTTCTGGAGGGACCAGGCAGAGAGAAAAGAAAAATGTTTTAATTCTACCCATAGGTGTAGTTTACCAAAATTGCTGTAAATCATAACCAACTTGAGGGGAAGGGCTTCCCTCTATCTGGAAAACACAGATAAATCCCAGTAACTTTCCAGACAAAACCCATAAAAATCATAACCATATTCACCAGTTCACTCAGTAACCAATCTTTTTGTTTCCTTTATATGAAGCCATCAGGTTTTCCATTAGGATACCTTAATTTCTTACCTTGTTCAGCGGTATAATCTGACATTTATCAGAGACCTGTTATTGTCAAAAGGTCCTTCCTACGAATCTTCTTGAAGATGAAGCACTTTTGCAAACGCATCAGAGTACAACAAACACTGTCTATAAATGACAGAAGACTTAAAAAGCCATGGTTAAGTACCTGATTACAAAGTAATCCATAAAGAAACTTGGTTACAATAACTAGAATTATAACCGATTATAATCTTAACCCTTAAAAACCTTAATCTCTGGCAAAAACCAAGAAGCAAGTAATTGTGCATTTCCTGATTAGAAACTTACACTTTAGTCTTTCTCTCCTAAGAAGGCAAGGGTAGGTAATCTTAGGCCTGCCCAGCAATTAATGTTTCAATATTTTATCCTATTTGAAATGACCCAGATAGTCAATGAATTCTCTTCATTTAACTTCGTTTAGTTTCAAGTTACCAAAGTCTGGAGAGACTATTTTAGATAGACATTCCCCAAACATAATTTATTTCTACAGAGTTTACCTAAAAGCACTTCTTTCTCCTTTACTCTTAGAGATCACATAAGATTAAGTTCCAGAGAGCCCAGGTACATCATTTACATCTCAAAGGCATAAGAGAAATACCAATTCCTTCTAGAAAGCTGGCTTAACCAATTACAAAAGACTCACTTTGATACAACAGCAGAGCCATTAGAGACCACTGTTCTCCATATCTCTTGGCAGCCCCAGTTAACCAAGGACAGCCACCACAAACTAGTAGACAGCCACCACACGATTACCCCTGCAACTTTTGGGCCCCGCATGCTAGTGGACAGCCTCTGCAACTTTCCAGTACCCTTCCTGTATTTTCCAACATCTCTGTGCTCATGGCAGTTTCCTCGGGCTCCTGGCTGCTCCGCCAATTGTTGGGCTGCACCTCACAGGCCTACAAGTCCTGTGCTTGCCCAGCTTCAAGATTTCTTCAATCTTGAGTCAGCAACAGAGACATCAATGGTTTAATGGACAGGGGAGCTTACACGTCTGAAGCAAGGTCCTGGAGTGACACCCCACCGTGTGCGGTGCGCAGTGGGCCAGACTTGGTGGCAGTCTTCGATCCTGCGGGGAGAAGGTGTTGCAGGAAGGGGGACCCCTTCCAGGGCCTGAGAGTGGGCTCTTGTCTAACACTTGTAAGTGAATTGTCCAAGGAGACACACGTGCTGACAAAGCAGAGACTTTATTGGGGAGGGGTGCTTGGAAGGAGAGAAGCAGGGTAAGGGAACCCAGGAGAACTGCCACGTGCCTCACAGTATCAGGTTTTATGGTAACAGGGTTAGTTTCCGGGTTGTCTCTGAGCAATCATTCTGACTCAGGGTCCTTCCTGGTGGCGCACCCATCGTTCAGCCCAGATGGATTCCAGTAAGAAGGATTCTGGGAGGTCGGTAGGACATATCGACTGGCGTTTCCTCGCTCTTTTTGACCTTTCCAGAAATCTTCTGGTTGGTGGTAGCTTGTTAGTTCCACATTCCTTACCAGAACCTGCTGTTGTAAGATAACTCATGCAAGTGGCTACTATCTCGCCTGGCCAGGGTGGATAGTTTTGGTCAGTGGTTCCCCTAACAAAGGGGAGATTGCCAGTTCTAGGGGAATTGACATCAGGTGGGCTCATTAGTTACCAGGGAAACCAGTAGAGGGGCACGCCCCTCACCACCCTTTGATAAGATAACTAACTAGCTGGGGCCTGGTGCAAGTACATAAGAAGGTCAGTCATGTGCATAGGGTGTAGGTGAAGAAGCAGGCACTGGTGGGGCAGGGGATATACAGAGAGCAAGAGAGCAGCCATCTTGAGTGGCCTGACCACACATACATACATATGTTAATTTAAAAAATATTTTATTGCTATAAACTACTAATGGTCATCTGGGCCTTCAGCAAGGCGGAATTTTTTTGCCAGTGAAGGTTTGAACAATCCTGAAAATTAAGGTGATGTGACACAGAGACATGGAGTATGCAAAAGCTGTTAGAAAATGGCACCGATAGACTTGCTTGACGTAGGGTTGTCATAAACCTTCAATTAGTAAAAAGTGCAATTATCTGTGAAGTGCGATAAAGCAAAGTATGCCTGTACTTCCTCGCCAATGTAGAAATTCGCAGTATGCTCCCCTCATTCACTCCTCCTTCACCTACACCAGCCATTCATACAGCTGTTTCCTGTTCCTTTGTGGTTCTGGCCACCAATTTCCCCTTAAGAGTACAAAGCCACAAATTAAAAGCAAAAGTTGAGTGAAAGTTCCTGGACTTTCCAGAAACTCCTATATAAGAGGTTATTGTTTTTCTTCTGATGAATATTTTTGGGAATGAGGGGATGTCCTTGTTACAATATTGTAACAGTAGCTGTAGCAAAAATGAACTGGAAAGCAGGATCCATTTTACTCTGGAGGCTATTAAAACACTTATGGACGAACAGTGCCACTTACTGACCAAGATGGACTAGGACATTGACCAAGTCTGCAGAGCAGGATTCTTTCTGTTCTAGGCAGAAGTCTGTCTTCTTCCACTAGCATTTTCTTCAGAGCTAAAAGAGGATCTTTTCTGGAAAGAACTGACACCAATAACTTGGCTAAGCCCGCTTCCTTAGCTTTGCATCTTAGAGAGGGAAAATACTCCCAGCTTCAGGCAGGACATGTCTTTGGGCTAAGGCAGCTGTGTGGAGAGAAGGGTCAGAATGTGTTCCTTGCCTCCAGGCTGCTCAGCTGGCCAAGCCTCCTGAATCATTATTCGCTTTACATACTGTAGGACTCTTGGAGGCTTAGAGCCTGCCATTCTGGGTGTGGAAATGCAAGGGGAATCAGAGGAAATAGCTCCTGTTTGAAGGTGCATTAACTCTTTCTTAAGAGTATGTTGTCAGTTTTTCAAATCCATTCCCAGTATGAGATCATGTTGCTTGACTCTACGGTTGGGAGAAAATTCTCAATGTCCCTTTGAGTAATGACTGCACTTGCATCCCTTCCACATTGACTCAGTAGTAAGAGTGAACACAGACATACATAAAGGAATTTCAGAGAATACAATTGTTGTCAACTGACAGCCTGGGGTATGTCTATTTGGGTAGAATTGAGAACTATTAAGGTAATCCAATATTGTAATTGGCGAAGTTAACCAGGAAGTGTGCATGCGTGCATGCATGTGTGTGTATGTGTGTGTGTGAGAATTGCTCAGGTAGCAGGGAAGGGCTTCAATTTACCCTAGATCTCTCAAATCTCTGCCTTAGGTTACAGACTTCGTAACCAATTGACCGATGAGAGGGCTCTCTAATTTACATGTTAAATAATTTTTGTCCTTTGTCTTTCTATCTTCCTTCACCACTTTGGGAGCCCATTTCAGGGCAGGACAACATGGACATTTTTTGGACTCACCTGGCTCTGTCTTTGTGGCTGCTTAACATCTTTCAAATACGATGATTCCTTCTATTCTTTGGTTGATGCTTTTTTTAGGTTTAACTTACACTTTGCCATTTTGTCAGCAGAAACGTCACTTCTCTTTTTTCACTTTCATGACATTCAGAATTATCTTTGTTTTATTTTTGCCCACAAACAGCTCTCAAGTTTTGCTTTCTAGGAAAGTTGAAATGAGAAACAAAAAATCTCAAGTCTTGAAAATCATAGAAAATAAGGTGAAACCCCTTTGCCATTCTTTTACTTCCCATTTTATTAACCTCAGGATGAAATGGAAAGTAACTATGGCCAGTAAATCACTATGTAAAAAATAAGTTCCTAAATTTTCTTGGTTGTTATTTAAATTTAAAACAAAACATCGTGAATAAGTAAAGGAAACCAGGCTATTTCTCTCTGACATAATCTGGGCGTCACTGCTCTGTGTTCTGAGCACAAGGCAGAGATGGACAAACAAATAAGCCCAGTAGAAATATGTAGACTGAATGAACAACTGAAGGTTGCTAGTTTCTGTGACATAAACTTCTAATGAGAGACAGCATCATCACTGAATTCCCTATAGCCAACTCAGAAATTCTGAGCGTAACAAAAGTTCAACAGTTTAAAAGAGTTGAACAATGAAAGCTGTACTGGCAAAATAAAAATTGTCTACTAAAGGTGAAAAAATTGCAATTGAATAATTCCTCCACCTACTTAGACAAAACAAACTTTTGCTCTCAGCATCTGCTGATACTTTTGATACCTGGGGACACAGGTAAGGAGAGGAGGAGGTCCCCACTGAGAACGAGGGTCCTTCACACGAACACTCCAGGGGCAAGGGTGCGGGTCCTGGAAGATGAATTATTTTGCAAACAAAGAAACAAGCCCCTCCACAGTAGAATTCTGAACTCCTCGGGATGTGGTGAGCCTGCCCTCAGGGAGTGAGCCCCAGAGAGTTTGGGTTGAGGACACTCTGTCATTCCAGGAAAGTGCTACTAGATGTGATAACTACCTTGTGAGTGAGGCGGTGCTGGAAAATTCAATTAATTATCTTAGAATTAGAATCTGCATACCTACATTCACCAGAAAAGAACCAGGATTCCTGCTGAGGGTATTGGCACAGCCTGTGGAGCACTATAGGTCTCCTGTAAGAAAATGGTGGAAAGAAAGGGCGATGTCTAGTATATTAGTCCTGACCTTGTGGCCCCAGTGAAGAATAACCTCGGGAACTTGGATGAATGCATTCTAGGAAGAAGAGAAACACCTGAGAAGCTCGTTCACTAGTAATCACAAGCCTCTGCTCTGAATAAAACAGAAAACAAAACCAGTCTTTGGTTCTAAACAGCTTATTTACCATGCATGGTCTGGTAATTACTTAACAAAATACAGAAATCTATAGGGGTGAGGGACCCCAACTTCCTATGTATAAAGTAAGGATGGTAAAAATGTAGTCCAGAGTCAAGGACAAATTTTGTTCCTAATACAGAGAAAAGCAATATTTATACATACTGAAATGTGTACAGGGACTTCCCTGGTGATACAGTGGTTAAGAACCCACCTGCCAATGCAGGGGACACGGGTTCGAGCCCTGGTCCGGGAAGATCCCACATTCCGCGGAGCAACTAAGCCCGTGAGCCACAACTACTGAGCCAGCATCCCACAACTACTGAAGCCCACAGGCCTAGAGCCCGTGCTCTGCAACAAGAGAAGCTACCGCAGTGAGAAGCCCATGTACTGCAACGAAGAGTAGCCCCCCTTGCTACAACTAGAGAAAGCCCATGTGCAGCAATGAAGACCCAATGCAGCCAAAAATAAATAAATAAATAAATTTTACAAAGAAAAAATAATAAAATAAAATAAAATGTGTACATAATTATGTGCATGACTCTTTACATACCTACATATACTTCAGCCTTTAATTAGTTTCTCATTTAATTGATATCCTTTTGGATTGACACATCCAAAGTTTACTGGGAAACTTAAACTTCTATTATAAATTAAGAGTTTAGATTGATTACATCTTCTTAGGTCAAAAGAAAATATCTAAATGAAAACACAAATTGGAAGTGAAAGTAGAGAGAAATTTTCAGAAAATGGAAACTGTCTTCCTTATTTAAAAGCCATACTTAGAAAAGATGTTATCAGAGAACCTACCCACAAGGTTCCCCCAGACACCCGTCTCAGCCAGGCCAGCAGCAGCCTCATTTGCCCCATGGCCTTCGTGCTCTCTCTACTGACCGCCCTGGTGATGTTCAGCTATGGCCCTGATAGATCTCTGGGCTGTGACCTGTCTCAGAACCACGTGTGGATTACCAGGAAGAACTTCATGCTTCTGGGCCAAATGAGGAGAATCTCCCCTCGCTTCTGTCTGAAGGACAGAAAAGACTTCGGTTTCCCCCAGGACATGGTGGATGGCAGCCAGCTCCCGAAGGCCCAGGCCACCTCTGTCCTCCACGAGATGCTCCAGCAGATCTTCCGCCTCTTCCACACAGAGTGCTCCTCTGCTGCCTGGGACATCTCCCTCCTGGACAAACTCCGCACTGGACTCCATCAGCAGCTGGAGGACCTGGACACCTGCTTGGTGCAGGCGATGGGAGATGAAGAATCTGCCCTGGGAGTAACGGGCCCTACACTGGCTGTGAAGAGGTACTTCCAGGGAATCCATCTCTACCTGGAAGAGAAGAAATACAGTGACTGTGCCTGGGAAATTGTCAGAGTGGAAATCATGAGATCCCTGTCTTCATTAACCAACTTGCAAGAAAGGTTAAGAATTATGAATGGAGACCTGGGATCACCTTGAAATTATTCTCATTGACTAAGATGCCACATCACCCTTGCACATTCATCTTTGGTCATTTCAAAAGACTTATTTCTGCTTTAGCCACAAAATTTATTGCATTAATTCAGCCATTACTTGTCAGTAGTAATGAGCAAGTATATATAAAAGTATTCAGCTACAGGGTCATCAGTCCCTAAGCGATGACTGCCCTGATGTTATTTATTTATTGTTTGTTTGTTTATTTATTTATGTATTCCTTCTTGCATCTCTCATATTTATGTTTAGAAATTATTTATAAAATTACATTTCATCTGTACATTGTATTAAAATTTTTAAAACATGTTTTTCATTTCATGTTATTAAGTTTGCACTGTTTTATTTATTAAATTCTTAACAAAGAAAATTTGAGTTTGTTTACTCTAAATTCAAACCCTCATTTGGTAAATGATATTGAAGAATGGATGGTAACATTTATTTACTCATTCATTCCATTCAGATTATACATATAAATTGAGTACCTAAATGACAGATAGTGTAATTGCTATCAAGAAATACAAGTGAATAAAGCACATGCAGTTTTTACTGTGTTGAAACTCAGTCTTACAGGGAAGAGGACATAAAACTGTATTATTGTTTATTTTATTTCAAGTATATTAAACACTGCAAAGAGAAGTAAAGGAAAATAATTTTCTCACACTGGAAGTTTTAGGTACAAATGATGCTGGAAAGGAAAAATAATATTATATAGTATATCCTTTCTGGAAGACATATAAGTGCAGAGTCTTATTGACAGCTGGAAATATGGGTCTTGAATAAAAAAAATGCCAAGGGGGAGGTATTAATTTGAAATTATTGTGTATCCTGTAATGAGAGCATGGGGATGGATATGGTCACTTATAAATAGAACGGACAATGAGAAGAGGACCTAAACCTAATCCTGCAGACCCTCAGCATTAAAGGTTGAACAGAGGAGGGTCTGCAACAGGCACTAAGGCAGAGTGGCAGTGCAGTTAGAAGGACACAAGGATGAACAGGGGAGAGAAAACTGAAGGGAAGAAGTGTGTTTAAAAGAAGGAGGGGTGCTTGTAGGGCAGGTGAGGACTGAACTATCCCAGCGGACCTGTAAACAAAGGCTACTGTGACCTTAGCAGGATCTGGTTTAGTAGAATTAATGAGACAGAAACTCGATGGGAGTAGGTTGAAAAGCAAACACAAGAAAGAGAATTAGGGGCATTGTGTATAGACAATTACCTTCACAATTTTGTTTGTGAAGTGGAGAAGTGAAATAAGATGGTATGTGGAGGAGACTGTGGCTTAACATGCCCATGCACATTTTTCTTCATGTTTTTTGAGAATCATTTTCAAAGAATGGGTGAATTGCCACAAAACAGAAGAACATTTTTAATATCTAACTTATTTGATTTAAACAATTGCTTAGTTAGATATTTAATACATTGCTTATTTGGCTAAAAATTAATTTAGCATTGTTTTAATTCATATCACTTTGTAGTGAATTTCAATGGTAACTCATTTGCTTGCTAATTTAATTTCTTTTTTCAATCAAGTTTTACAATCAAGCTTCATTTTCTTTTATCTGCCACTTCCTTTAATTTTATATTGGTAATTTACATTATTTATAATTTTATATCTCTAATCATTGACACATACATTTTCTATAAATTATAGCCATATTCTTTTGATGGACACTTGTTTTTAATTTTTCCTGTGTACAAAGACCTGGACAGTTCCTTGTATATTTCTCCAAGTGCTGTTTAGGACATAGAACCAAGGCTCTCCCTAGTCACATTCATTCCTCTTTAGAGTTTACATGTATTCAGTGGCCTTTCTTGTCCACCTGTTTTTACATTAAATTCAGTATTTCATTAGCAGTTTTTTTCCTTTTTTGATCTATGATATGAGAATCTAAATTGCTTTCTGTTAGAGTGCAAAGCAATTTTTCTAGAACATTTTATTGAGATATTATTTCTTTCCTTATTAACAAGAGGTACATCTTTAGCATAAATCTAATTAATTCTGATAATACAACTATTTTTGAGATTTTCTTTGCTTTATTAATATGATTACTGAACTTTACTCATTGCTACACTTGTTTTACTACAGCTACTTTAAAACTCATTTAATACTTCTGGTTGAGGTAGCAAACCAAGGTCAAGAATTCCTTTCGGCTTTTAAATATTATTGCTTGCATTATTTCCTGACTAGTTTTAGAATTGTTCTAAGGTTAAGAGCATTGGCTTAATGATAATCACAAACATTTGTGGATCCCCAAATGGCTAATTATAACAAAGAAGAGATATCCAATAAAAATGAATGAAAGAAATGGTATCAGAGAGTCTTTCTCCCAAAACTTAAGGCTAAGAACAATTACTAAGTAATATATGGGAAAAGTTATAACATTAGCCAGGAAAAAAAGAACAAAGAGCAAGAGAGAGTTTAAGGATTGAATAAATTCAAATTTAAGAAATGATGACAGAAATCCATAGTATGAGACTTAAGGAGTCATACATACCTCACAATATAGGATGTAGTGTTGACCCACCCATTTGGCCAGTTGGTATACATATATACGTATAATTTTTACTTTTTGTTCATTTTGTTACATTGTTATATTTAATGTGAAAAACTTGTCCTAGCTAGTTCTGTACTATCACCTTGCCCTGAAATCTCTTGCAGTTATATCCTGTTTAATATTCAGAAGTTATTAACTTGTATGTTCCAAATTATTGGAGAAACAAGAAGCTGGGTTGGCAAAGCAGAGCTAGGGATGACTGAGCTGCTGCCAGCACTGCGCTCCCAGCCAACCGTGCACAGGTACTGCCCAGGCTCTGGATTTTAGCAGCTCAAGACACATGTGGTCAACTGGGGAAAGGATGAGGGAAGACAGGGTTGCAGCTATGGTGGCCATGAGCTCCTGCAGGGGATCATAGTGCATTGTCAGTGAGAGGTAGCTGAGATTTGCTGGCTGCTGGCGTGAGAGTAGGAACATGGCCACGACTCAACCCTCTCCATCTGCCAAGCCCTCCTCTGCAGAGGTCAAGGTGCTCCTGATATCCAGCAATGCACAGAAATGCAGTAAATAGGGGTAGGTGCAAGCACCAACACTGCCCACATGTCTACATGAAACAAGCTGGTCAAGAACCCAGGAGCTCATTGCCTCAATGTTTAGGTGCGTTTAAGTTCTGATTCCACTAGAAGAATAATGCACCAGTCATGTAATGCTCAGTTGCTCAATAAACAAAGCATCAAGGACTATGAAATACTTGTAGGAGCCAGCAGCCCCTCAAGAATTTGAACCGCCACTCCCCGCCCCACCACCAGCTGCCCTGGGACCAGGCCCCACCTACCAGTGGGCCGGCAGCCACCACACAAGGCAGGGCCTGGCAGCCAACTGGGCCAGGGGCCAGCCACCTACCAGTGTGCCCACAGTAGTCAGCCTCACCAAAACAGAAGGGCCCACACAGCCCACACAGGGGGCACCCCTGGAGCATACAGCCTGGTGATCAGAGGAGAGTGTGCTCCTGGGCCCCCTAGGACATCTCCTGCATAAGATCACTTCTCTAATATCCAGGACTATAGCTGATCTACCTAATATGTAGAAATAAACACAGAGAATTAGGTAAAATGAGGAGACAGAGGAATACATTCCAAACAAAAGAACGAGCCAAAACCTCAGAAAAAGAACTAACTGAAGTGGAGATAAGGAATCTACCCAATAAGAGTTCAAAGTAATGATCATAAAGATGCTCAGCAAACTCAGGAGAAGGATGCATCAACACAGTGAGAATTTTAACAAAGGCTTAGAAAATATAAAGAAGAACCAAACAGAGCTGAAGTATACAATAACTGAAATAAAAAATACACTAGAAAGAATCAACAGTAGATTAGATGATACAGAGGAATGGATCTGTGAACTGGAACCCAGAGCAGTGGAAATCACCCAAGCTAAACAGAAAAAGAATTTAAAAAAATGAGGATAGGGCTTCCCTGGTGGCGCAGTGGTTGAGAGTCCGCCTGCCGATGCAGGGGACACGGGTTCGTGCCCCGGTCTGGGAAGATCCCACATGCCACGGAGTGGCTAGGCCTGTGAGCCATGGCCGCTAAGCCTGCGCGTCCGGAGCCTGTGCTCCGCAACGGGAGAGGCCACAACAGTGAGAGGCCCGTGTACCGCAAAAAAAAAAAAAAAAAAAAATGAGGATAGTTTAAGAGGCCACACTTACATGATCAACTAATCTATGACAAAAAACCCAAGAATATTACAATGGGGGAAAACACAGTCTCTTCAATAAATGGTTGAGAGAACTACACAGCTATATGTAAAAGAAAGAAACAACTATTTTCTCACACTATATACAAAAATAAACTTAAAATGGATTATAGACTTAAGTGTAAGACCTGAAACAATAGAACTCCTAGAAGAAAACATAAGCAGTAAGCTCTTTGACACAGCAATGTTTTTTTTTGGATCCGTCTCCTCAGGCAAGGGAAACAAAAGCAAAAATAAACAAATGGGACTACATTAACCTAAAAGGCTTTTGCACAGTGAAGGAAACTATCAACAAAATGAAAAGGCCATCTGTTGAATGGGAGAAAATACTTGCAAACAATATATTCAACAGGGGAAAAAAGTGCAAAATATACAAAGGACATATACAACTCAACATCAATAAAACAAACAACCTGATTAAAAATGGGCAAAGGATATGAATAGACATTTTTCTAATGAAAATATATAGATGGCCAACAGACACATGAAAAGATCTTCAACACCACTAATCATCAGGGAAATGCAGTTGAAAAACACAATTAGACACCACCTTACACCTGTCAGAATGGCTATTATTAAAAGGACAACACATAACAAGTGTTGGCGAGGATATTGAGAAAAGGGGACCCTTGTGCACTGTTGAGGGGATTGTAAATTGGTGCAGCCACTATGGAAAACAGTCTGGACATTTTCCAAAACATTAAAAATATAACTGCCATATGATCCAGCAATTTCACTCCTGGGTATTTACCAGAAGGAAAGAAAAACCCTAATTTGGAAAGATATATGCACTTCAATGTTCACTGCAGTATTATTTATAATAGTCAAGATGTGGAAGCAACCTAAGTGTCCATTCATATTTGAAAAAAGAAAATATGGTATACACACGATGGAATATTAGTCATAAAGAGAAAAATAAATCCTGCCATTTGCAACAACATGGATAGATCTAGAGCAGGGGTCCCCAACCCCCAGGCCATGGACTGGTTTATGGTTTTCTGTCTACATTTATGGTTTTCTGTCTCCAGCTGTATTTTCAGACAAGTTGCAGAATGGCTGGCTGTTGAAGGAGGCAATCAGAGCCTGGAACTCAGAGCCTGATTGGAAATTCAATAAAGGCAGAAAATAAATACTTCATATAACGCAACATGTATACATCACCCAAATTCAGTTTTTAGATAACACTGCTGGTCAAACACAGAAATATTCTCAGGATGACAAGGCTGGTTTATAACAGGTATAAGGAAAGTGATGACCAAATTAATGGTACCATAAAAAGTCTGTCACAAGGGAATGGTGCCTATTATGACTGGGACAAATGGGAATTGGGGAGAAAGAACTTATCATTATTATCTATTTAAGATTGTCCTGGAGAAAGAATGCTCAGATTCCCAGCGGTCTTTCTCATCCTTGTGGGCTTTGATATTCCCAAAATTGGTAAAGAGCTCAAGCTGCGCATTCAGAGGGCCTGGATTCTAAAATGAGGCCAGGACCTTGGGAACGTTATTAATCTCTCCATGGCTCTGTTTTCTTCTCTATAAAAATGAGAATAATGAAAGAAACTACATCAGCCTGTTTTGTTAACAGATGCCAAGGTCTGAGAAACCTGAGATACAGCAACGATAAAGGAATAGAGCAACGCATTTTAACACATTAATTTTTAAAAAGTCTGTTTAGCAAAGCATCATAAAATTTTAAAACACATGGTATTGAAAAACCTTATAACATATAATAGAGTATTAACATTTTTACTGATAGGAAGAGCTCAAGAAAGTTTAGGAATCAAAAAAAAATCTGGGCAAAAGAATATAAAGAGGCGATTTACAGAAGCAGAAATAACTGAGTGGGTAACATACATATGCTAAATAATCAGTCTCCTAGTGATCACAGATTTTGTAAATGAAATTTCAAATGAAAAATTTGATGAACAGCAACAACAAAAAGATTGCTTGGTGGTAGTTGGGGTACAAGTGCACAGTTACACAGAGTTGGTAGAAGTGTAAAAATTTCAAACATTATTGATCATTAGTTTAGTAACATCTGTCAAAAATTCTAAAGCATCAGACCCAGCAAATATAGCAGTATGTGTCTATCTTACAGAAATACTAAGTGAATACTCAAATTTGCTCATTGTGTAGCATTATTTATATGAACGGTAATTGAAATCAACTTAATGTGTGACAGTACAGATGAGTGGTTAAGTAAATCATGATTCCTTCACAGAATATTGTGCAGCCACATTAACTTAAATAAGGTGGACCAATACTCACCAGCATCCAAGGATGTTCATGATATTCTGAGTGTTTTCTCGAGTGAAAAAGCAAATTAAGGGATGAGAGTAAACACATTGGTGAAAATTGATATCTAGCTATACCTAAAGATTAGGATTTTAGGAAATAAAGGATAGAGATAAGATCATTTGACTTCCTTTTGTTTTCTGGAACCTATAGATCGCTTTTTATTTACTTAAAAAATAAGCTATATACTTAGAATTGATTTTTTAATATTGTTTCCAACATTTCTATTAGATTGAAGCAAGGGATGTCCATCTTAGCTTAGTATCCCACATGTTTGATACTGAAAAAAGAGCACTGTCTTTGTATCACCAGGAGAAAACATGGGGGGAAGTGGTTGACTGGACTATTTAAAAGGCAGAGGTAGAGCAGACAGCATTGACCTCTTAAAACTTTAGATAGCAGTCAGAGTTGTCTACCAATACAGAAAGAAGAGAATGCTAGTGATGTTTCTCATTTAATAAATAAAAACTTTGAGATAATTTTATACAAAAGTAATGTTTTCAATCTTGGAAGTTTATTTCTCCAACATTTGAGTTTTCTTAGTATGAATGAATAAAAAGCACCTCTTGGCTTTTTTCTCCAGACTCTTCTAGGTCTTAGAGCTATGTTTCTGCTCCTCTTGGTAGTGGTTTGTTTCCTCTATAGAGCCAGAGCTTGCACCAAAAGGACTCTTTTGATTCAATATCCTGCTCCAAATTTACCTTTAGCTGTTCCATCAGCTGAGCAATCCTTCATGGGTCTCTATTCCAATCCTTAGGTACACTCTTGGCAGAAAATAGCAGGAAGGGTCTGCTGGAATGTGCCTTATGGAAGAAAAAAACATTGAACAAGGTCTTCTGGTACAGACATAACAAAGATCTCCTACCTGCAGAGAATATAAATCTAAATCATGTTTTGATATTTATATATATATCCATAAAACCATCACAATTAAGATAATGAAGATGCCAGTCACCCTCCAAAGGTTTCTTCATGCACCTTTGTAATCCCTTTCCCTTTCCAACCTCACCTCTCACCCTGCCAGTCAGCCCTTTCTGTCCCTAAAGACAAGTTTGCATTTCCTACAATTTCATGTAAATGGAATAACACAGTATGTGCTCTTTTTCTTTTCATTTGGCTTCAATATTTTAAGATTCACCCATATTTTACCATGTTTCAATAGCTGATTGTTTTTATTGGAATAATATTCCATTTTATGGATCTATGATAATTCATTGTTTCACTTGTTGAGGGACATTTTTTTCCCCAGGGTTTTTAAATAGGAATAAAGCTGCTCAGAACATTCATGTATAAGTCTTTATGAGGACATGTACTTTCATTTCTCTCTGGTAAATATCTAAGAGTAGAAAAGCTATATCATATGAAAGGTATATGATTTACATTTTAGGAAACTGCCAAACCATTTTCCAAAGTGGTTGTACCATTTGATATTTCCACCAGCAATGGAGGAGAATTCCAGTGATGTCACATCCTCTGTAGTACTAGTTATGGACAATCTTTTTAATTTTAGCCACTTCCATAAATAGGAAGTGGTATTTAATTATGCTTTTAATTTGTATCTCCCTGGTGACTAATAATGTTGAGCATCTTTTCACATCTTTATTTGACATTTACACATGCACATTTTCCTTGGGAACCTGCCTGTAAAAGTCTATCAAATCAGTGCAAAATACTTTACAGAAAAAAATTTAAACAATTTAAAGAACTTCCATTCTTCTGCTCCAAATTTTGCCCAAGTTGTGAGGTGACTCAGGTCATGGTCTGGACAAGAGGCACATCTTAATGTTTCTCCAACAAAAAGCAAATGTTTCCCATCTGTTATTTCTGGAAAACAGATCTGACTGATCTCTGAGATCCAGGGGATGCTGGGCAGTTTCAAGGAGTCCACATCACGTTGTCTTCCCTGAGATTTCTCTGTAGCATCTTCAGTACAAAGGGCCAGGATGTTTGGGATTAGACTCTCTTGGAGAAATTCCACGTTGGACATCATCAGTAGCAGAACAGCTGGAGATGTGTTTGGGACAAGAGAGAGATTTAGAAGAGAACTTGCTAGAAGTGAGGATTCAAGACTGGTTATGAAGAGTTACTTTCAAGGAATGAACCTTTCCCTAAAGAGGGAAGAATACAGACCCCATGTTTAACAAACTGTCGCAGTGGGAATCAACAGGTGCTTTCTCTTCATTAACAAACTTGTAAAAGAAATTAAAGAAAAAGAGAAAACTAAGCTTTCACAAAATGGTGACAAAATGATCCTTACAAAGTTCAGGTTTTCATGCATTTTAGAAGTTCCTTTACCAACTGAAAACTGAAGCCTAGAATCAACAATGGTGACCTTAAAAGCAGAGAAATATGAATTATATTCAATGATCATAAGGCTGATGGCTTTAAGTTTATCACATATTCATTTTCTACGTTATTTATATCTTATAGAACAAAATGTTCTCATTACAATGTATAAAACTTTATTTTGTAAACATACATGCAATTTCTCAAAAGTTATGTGCTCATGTGTTCAATTTTTAAATCTAAATCAATGCACACAGAAACTGCAATGGAGTTGATGTTTTCCCATGTGAGACCTACACTGGAAACAAGAATACCTTTATTTCCCCAGCTGATTTTGGGGCTGAATCTCAGTGAAGCATCTTTGTTCAGGACCAATGGACATATTAAGTTCTTGGGATGAGGGAGAATCTGCAGGCACCTGACATAAGTCAAAGAATGCTCAGTCCACACTTTTATCGTAACAAATTTGAGGATACGGACCAATGAAGAGCTGGACATGCTTTTATAGACAAGAACTAGGAATGGAGACTGCAAGAATAAAACAGCAGTGCTTGAGTCACAGACCTGGGGAGCTCTCATCCATGGTATATTGATTCTGTTCTGATATTGCCTCTTATCTAAACTTATGCCTTTGGTTATATCTATAAAAGAAAGATGAAAATATGTGCAGGCAAGCTGCAGTTACAAAGCACCATTGAAAAGCACATGTGTTTATAGCCACATCCATCCCAAGTGGAAAATGCTTAGTATAGGAGAACATCCTGCAGAGATAATGGCTGGAGAGTGGGGGAATGCAGTCAGTGCCACCTGACTATTCAGATGGTCAACAAATAACCTGGGCATAAACAGTCGTGAGTATCTGGAGAATTTGGGTTAGCTGGTCTAGAAGCCAGTCTGTATCATTCACACATGGATGCCTGGATATGTGTGTGTGTGTCGGAGGGTAGGGGGGTGGTTCACGCGTGTGCCTTTGTTCTTGTGTGTGTGTGTTGAAAGCTATTCGGCTACAGCAGCAAAAAACCTAGTGTCTACAAGGAAATAGTGTATACAAAGCACTTAGAATATTAAGAGTTTGTCAGCTTTTTTTTTTATGTCTGAATATGTTGTATGTTCCATGTCTGGCTTTGAGAAATGTTACTCTCTTAAGGCTTGAAGATAAGTTACTCTGCTCAAAAAATGGTATGGGGAAGCTATTGTTGAGCTCTACTGTTGAAGCTATTGTTGGTTGTGAAAGCTTAAAACTGAGTTGAAATGTTGCAGTTTTGAAAGCTTTTGAACGACATAATGTGCTAAGCAATGTAAACCTGAAATCTTACATGGATCAAAATATTTCTGCTCTGATTATTTGATGATGTATATACATCAAAATTTCCATACTGTTTTGTTTTTTGCTTGTTTTTTTTCATGATTTTTTAAAAACTATTTTATATTGGAGTATAGCCAACTAACAATGTTGTGATAGTTTCAGGTGCACAGCAAAGGGGCTCAGCCATACATATGCATGTATCCATTCTCCTCCAAACTCCCCTCCCATCCAGGATGCCACATAACATGGAGCAGAGTTCCCTGTGATACACAGTAGGTCCTTGTTGGTTATCCATTTTATTTTTTTAAAGGGTTTTTAAAATAGGACTTGAGTGAAAGCATTCACTTTTTTTATACAGCAGATTCTTATTAGTTATCTATTTTATACATATTAGTATATACATGTCAATCCCAATCTCCCAGTTCATCCCACCACCATCACCCCCCCACCCTCTTTCCCCCATTGGTGTCCCTACGTTTGTTCTCTACATCTGTGTCTCTATTTCTGCCTTGCAAACCAGTTCACCTGTACTTTTTTTCTAGATTCCACATATATGCATTAATATACGATGTTTGTTTTTCTCTGTCTGACTTACTTCACTCAATATGACAATCTCTAGGTCCACCCATGTTGCTGCAAATGGCATTATTTCATTCTTTTTAATGGCTGAGTAATATTCCATTGTATGTATATACCACATCTTCTTTATCCATTCCTCTGTCGATGGACATTTAGGTTGCTTCCATGTCTTGGGTATTGTCAACACTGCTGTAATGAACATGGGGGTGCATGTATCCTTTTGGACCATGCTTTTCTCCAGATATGTGCCCAGGGTCATATGGTAGCTCTATTTTTAGTTTTTTAAGGAACTTCCATACTGTTCTCCATAGCGGCTGTACCAATTTACATTCCCACCAACAATGTAGACGGGTTCCCTTCTCTCCACACCCTCTCCAGCATTTATTGTTTGTGGATTTTTTGATGATAGCCATTTTGACTGGTGTGAGGTGATATCTCATTGTAGTTTGGATTTGTATTTCTCTAATAATTAGTGATGTTGAACGTCTTTTCATGTGCCTCTTGGCCATCTGTATGTCTTCTTTGGAGACATGTCTATTTAGGTCTTCTGCCATTTTTTGATTGGGTTCCTTGTTTTGAATGATATTAAGCCTCATGAGCTGTTTGGAAATTTTGGAGACTAATCCCTTGTCAGTCACATCATTTGCAAATACTTTCTCCTAATCTGTGGGTTGTCTTTTCATTTTGTTTATGGTTTCCTTTGCTGTGAAAAAGCTTTTGAGTTTAATTAGGTCCCATTTATTTTTGTTTTTACTTCCATTATTCTGAGAGATGGACTGAAAAAGATATTGCTGAAATTTATGTCAAAGAGAGTTCTACCTATGTTTTCCTCTAGGAGTTTTATAGTGTCTAGTCTCACATTTAGGTATTTAATCCATTTTGAGCCTATTTTTGTGTATGGTGTTAAAGAATGATCTAATTTCATTTTTTTACATGTAGCTGTCCAGTTTTCCCAGCACTATTTGTTGAAGAGACTGTCTTTCCACCATTGTCTAGTCTTGCCTCCTTTGTCATAGATTAATTGGCCATAGGTGTATGGGTGTATTTCTGGGCTTTCTATCCTGTTCCATTGATCTATATTTCTGTTTTTGTGCCAGTACCATTATATTTTGATGACTATAGCTTTGTAGTATAGTCTGAAGTCAGGGAGCCTGATTCCTCCAGCTCCATTTTGTTTTCTCAAGATTGCTTTGGCTATTTGGGGTTTTTTGTGTCTCCACACAAATTTCAAGATTTTTTTGTTCTAGTTCTATGAAAAATGCCATTGGTAATTTGATAGGGATTACATTGAATCTGTAGATTGCCTTCGGTAGTACAGTCATTTTGACAATATTGATTCTTCCAATCCACAAACATGGTATATCTTCCCATCTGCTAGTGTCTTCTTTGATTTCTTTCATCAGCATCTTATAGTTTTCAGAGTAAAGGTCTTTTGTTTCCTTAGGTAGGTTTATTCCTAGGTATTTTATTCTTTTTGATGCAAGAGTAAATGGGATTATTTCTTGAATTTCTCTTTCTGATCTTTTGTTGTTAGTGTATAGAAATGCAACAGATTTCTGTGTATTAATTTTGTAACCTGCAACTTTACTGAATTCATTGATGAGCTCTAGTAGTTTTCTGGTAGCCTCTTTAGGATCTTCTATGTATAGTATCATGTCATCTGGAAACAGTGACAATTTAACTTCTTCTTTTCCAATTTGGATTCCTTTTATTTCTCTTTCTTCTCTGATTGCCACAGCTAGGACTTTCAAAACTATGTTGAATAAAAGTGGCGAGAGTGGACATCCTTGTCTTGCTCCTGATCTTACAGGAAATGCTTTCAGCTTTTCATCATTGAGTATGATGTTGGCTGTAGGTTTGTGATATATAGCCTTTATTATGTTGAGGTAGATTCCCTCTATGCCCACTTTCTGGAGAGTTCTTATCATAAATGGGTGAATTTTGTCAAAAGATTTTCCTGCATCTATTGAGATGATCACATGGTTTTTATTCTTCAATTTGTTGATGTGGGGTATCATACTTATTGATTTGAGAATACTGAAAAATCCTTGCATCCCTGGGATAAATCCACTTGATCATGGTATATGATCCTTTTAATGTATTGTTGGATTCGGATTGCTAGTATTTTGTTGAGGGGTTTTGCATCTATGTTAATCAGTGATATTGCCCTGTAATTTTCTTTTTTTTTGTGGTATCTTTGTCTGGTTTTGGTATCAGGATGATGGTGGCCTCATAGAATGAGTTTGGGGGTTTTCCTTCCTCTGCAATTTTCTGGAACAGTTTCAGAAGGGTAGGTGTTAGCTCTCCTCTAAATGTTTGATAGAATTTGCCTGTGAAGCCATCAGGTCTGGTACTTCTGTTTGCTGGGAGTTTTAAAATCACAGGTTCAATTTCAGTGCTTGTGATTGGTCTGTTCATATTTTCTATTACTTCCTGGTTCAGTCTTGGGAGACTGTACCTTTCTAAAAATTTGTCCATTTCTTCCAGGTTGTCCATTTCATTGGTATATAGTTGCTTGTAGTATTCTCTTATGATCCTTTGTATTTCTGTGGTGTCAGTTGTAACTTCTCCTTTTTCATTTCTAATTTTATTGATTTGAGTCCTCTCCCTTTTTTTCTTGATGAGTCTGGTTAAAGGTTTATAATTTTATTTATTTTTTTCAAAGAACCAGCTTTTTGTTTCATTGATCTGTGTTATTGTTTTCTTTGTCTCTATTTCATTTATTTCTGTTCTGATCTTTATGATTTCTCTCCTTCTACTAACTTTAGGTTTTGTTTGTTCTTCTTTCTCTAGTTGCTTTAGGTGTAAGCTGAGGTTGTTATTTGAGATTCTTCTCATTTCCTGAGGTAAGCCTGTATTGCTATAAACTTCCTTCTTAGAACGCTTTTGCTGCATCCCATAGGTTTTGGATCACTGTGCTTCCATTTTCATTTGTCTCTAGGAATTTATGATTTCCTCTTCAATTTCTTCAGTGATCCATTGGTTGTTTAGTAGCATATTGTTTAGCCTCCATGTGTTTGTGGGTTTCTTAAATTTATTTATTTATTTATTTATTTTTGGCTGTGTTGGGTCTTCGTTTCTGTGTGAGGGCTTTCTCTAGTTGTGGCGAGCGGGGGCCACTCTTCTTCGCGGTGCGCGGGCCTCTCTCACTGTCGCGGCCTCTCTTGTTGCAGAGCACAGGCTCCAGATGCGCAGGCTCAGTAGTTGTGGCTCACGGGCCTAGTTGCTCTGTGGCATGTGGGATCTTCCCAGACCAGGGCTCGAACCCGTGTCCCCTGCATTGGCAGGCAGATCCTCAACCACTGCGCCACCAGGGAAGCCCGTTTGTGTTTTTTATAGTTTTTTCTTGTAGTTTATTTCTAACCTCATAGTGTTGTGATCAGAAAAGATGCTTGATATGATTTCAATTTTCTTAAATTTACTGAGGCTTGCCTTGTGGCCCAACATGTGGAGAGTGTTCCATGTGCACTTGAGAAGAATGTGTATTCTGCTGCTTTTGGATGGAGTACTCTATAAATATCAACTAAATCCATCTGGTCTAATGTGTCATTTAAGGCCTGTGTTTCCTTATTGATTTTCTGTCTGGATGATTTGTCCATTGATGAAAGTGGGGTGTTACAGTCCCCCACTATTATTGTGCTACTGTCGACTTCTCCCTTTATAGATGTTAGTACTTGCCTTATATATTGAGGTGTTCCTATGCTGGATGCATATATATTTACAATTGTTATATCGTCTTCTTGGATTGATCCCTTGATCATTATGTAGTGTCCTTCTTTGTCTCTTATAGCAGTCTTTATTTTAAAGTCTATTTCGTCTGAAATGAGCATTGCTACTCCACCTTTCCTTTGATTTACATTTGCATGGAATGCCTTCTTCCACCTCCTCACTTTCAGTCTGTATGTGTCTCTAGGTCTGAGGTGGGTCTCTTGTAGGCAGCATATACACAGGTTTTCTTTGTGTATCCGCTCAGCCAGTCTATGTCTTTTGGTTGGAGCACTTAATCCATCTACATTTAAGGTAATTATTGATATGTATGTTCCTATTACCATTTTCTAATTGTTTTGGGTTTGTTCTCATAGGTCTTTTTCTTCTCTTGTGTTTCCTGCCTGAGAAGTTCCTTTACTATTTGTTGCAAAGCTGGTCTGGTGGTACTGAATTCTCTTAGCTTTTGCTTGTCTGTAAAGCTTTTGATTTCTCCATCAAATCTGAATGAGAGCCTTGCTGGGTAGAGTATTCTTGGTTGTAGGTTCTTCCCTTTCATCACTTTAAATATATGGTGCCACTCCTTTCTGGTTTGCAGAGTTTCTGCTGAGAAATTAGCTGATAATCTTATGGGAGTTCCCTTGTATGTTATTTGTTGTTCTTCCCTTGTTGCTTTCAGTATTTTTTCTTTGTCTTTAATTTTTGTCAGTTTGATTACTATGTTTCTTGGCATGTTCCTCCTTGGATTTATCATGCCTGGGAATCTCTGCACTTCCTGGACTTGGTTGACTGTTTCCTTTCCCATGATAGGGAGGAGTTCAGCTATTATCTCTTCAAATATTTTCTCAGGTCCTTTCTCTCTTCTCCTTCTGGGACTCCTACAATGAGAATGTTGGTGCATTTAATGTTGTCCTAGAGGTCTCTTAGGCTATCTTCATTTCTTTTCATTCTTTTTTCTTTATTCTGTTCCATGGCAGTGATTTCCACCTTTCTGTCTTCCAGGTCATTTACCCATTCTTCTGCCTCAGTTATTCTGCTATTGATTCCTTCTAGTGTATTTTTCATTTCAGTTCATCTGTTTGTTCTTTAGCTCTTCTAGGTCTTTGTTAAACATTTCCTGCCTCTCCTCAATCACTGCCTCCATTCTTTTCCCAAGATCCTGGATCATCTTCACTATCATTATTCTGAATTCCTTTTCTGGAAGGTTGCCTATCTCCACTTCATTTAGTTGTTTTTCTGGGGTTTTATCTTGTTCCTTCATCTGGGACATAATCCTTTGCCTTTTCATTTTTTCTAACTTTCTGTGATTGTTGTTTTTGTTCCGCAGGTTGCAGGATTATAGTTCTTCTTGCTTCTGCTGTCTGACCTCTGGTGGATGAGACTATCCAAGAGGCTTGTGCAAGCTTCCTGATGGGATGGACCGGTGGTGGGTATAGCTGGGTCTTGCTCTGGTGGGCAGGGCTATGCTCAGTAAAACTTTAATCCCCTTGTCTGCTGATGGGTGGGGCTGTTTTCCCTCCCTGTTAGTTCTTTGGCCTGAGGTGACCCATCACTGGAGCCTACAGGCTATATGGTGGGGCTAGTGGCGGCCTCTGGGAGGGCTCATGCCAATGGGTACTTCCCAGAACTGTTGCTGCCAGTGTCCTTGTCCCTGCAATGAGCCACAGCCGCCTGCTGCCTCTGCAGGAGGCCCGCCAACACTAGCAGGTAGGTTTGATTCAGTCTCCTGTGGGGTCACTGCTCCTTTCCCTTAGTCCTGGTGCACACAAGACTTTGTGTGTGCCCTCCAAGAGTGGAGTCTCTGTTTCCCCAAGTCCTGTGGAAGTTCTGCAGTCCAATCCCACTGACCTTCAAAGTCAGATTCCCTGGGGACTCCTAGTTCCCTTGCCAGACTCCCAAGCTGGGAATCCTGACGAGGGGCTCAGAACCTTCACTCCAGTGGGAGAACTTCTGTGGTATAATTGTTCTCCAATTTGTGGGTCGCTCACCCAGCGGGTATGGGATTTGATTTTATAGTGATTGCGCCCCTCCTACTGTCTCATTGCAACTTCTCCTTTGTCTTTGGATGTGGGGTATCTTCCTGTTGATGGTTGTTCAGCCGTTAGCTGTGATTTTGGTGCTCTTACAAGAGGAGGTGAGCTCACATCCTTCTACTCCGCCATCTTGAACCAATCTCCTTTGTTTTCTTTTTAAGGGGAAAATTTCATTAAAATTCTACCTTAAAGCTGTTTTCCTGGAGTGTATCTAAATTGGGGATTTCAATTTGAACCAGCAGAGGGCAGAATAACATTAGTCATAGAAGGCACTTGCTTACCGTGTCAACAGTAAGCAAATAAATTAAGTCCAGGTATTCATATGTCTTAGTGCATTTGGTTAGTTAACATAACACCATGTTATGTTCATCCTTAATGAACACAATTAAGACTTATTTTTTTTACCAGCACTCAGCCATTCAAATATACTTCTTAGTAAAGAGAAACCAGAGGACAAAGATATGTTATTAAAATCAGAATGGAAAAAATTCCAGAACTTCCCTTAAATTATATTGGATGCCTGATATGGTCAGATTACGTAGTATATAACAACACAGGCTGACATAGCCATTTTAAAGCTTACCTTTTCCTCTTCACTTTTACATTATTTACTTATTCTAGATTTTTGTAAATATATTTAATTTTTTAATACCATGGCACTTGGAAGATTTTTGTATAATTTTTTTCTAAGTTGGTTACCATAATTGATAAGGCAACCAGTAACATGGATTTTTGATCCAACTCCTGGGAACAATTCAAAACAATCTATTCATCAGTATTTAACATGAGAAAAATAAACTTTCATCTCAAATATTTTGATGTGATATTTGTAAAAAAAAGAAATTATATGCATCATCTTTAAAAATTCCAAACTGATGAGAAATAAACAGAAACATGAGAATAATATCAAGCAGCTTTCTTTATAAACAGGAGAAATGATAAACTGGAATACAGGCATACCTCAGAGATCTTGCAGGTTCAGTTTCAGACCACTGCAATAAAGTCAATATTGCAATAAAGTGAGTCACACAAATTTTTTGGTTTCTCAGTGCATCTAAGTTATGTTTATATTATACTGTAGTCTATTAAGTGTGCAATAACATTTTATGTCTAAAAAAATGATGCACATACCTAAATTAAAAAATACTTTATTGCTAAAAATACTAACCATCATCTGAGCCTTCAGTGAGTCATAATTTGTGCAGTAGTAACATCAAAGATCACTGATCATGAATCACCATAACAAATATAATAATAATGAAAAACTTTGGAATATTGTGAGAATTACCAAAATGTGACACAGAGACACAAAGTTTGAAAAATGGTGCTGATAGACTTGCTCAACGCCAGGTTGTCACAAATCTTCCATTTGTAAAAAATGCAGTATCTGCGAAGCACAATAAAGAAGATAGGCCTGTATTCTTCCTAAAAATTAGGTAAAAGACAACAATGTCTACCTCCCTTCTAGTATTTAATATTGTGGTGGAATAATAACGATAAATATGAAGCAAACAAAAGGAAGCAAAATTATTATAGTAAGTAGAAACTACAGTTCCTTAAGGTAAAAGTAAGACTACCTTTGAGCCCTATTAATGAACACTCCTCCATAAGTCTAACCACTCTGAGTCCTCTATCACCATGGATTGGTTTTCCCAATTTCTGAACTTCTTATAAATGAAAATACACTTCAGATACTTTATTTATATCTAGCTTTTTCACTCAATGCTATGTCTGTGAAATCATCCATATTGGTTCTGTGTATCAATAATTCATTGTTTTCATTGTTATGTACTATGTTTTTTGAATAGATCTAAATATATGTGTCAATTTAGTATTAATGTACTTTTGCTTTCTTTGGCATGTGTAGGGGCTACTATGCTTATGGCTTCTGTGAGCATACTTGGACATTTCTTTTGGTGGACCTAAGCAATAATTTCTATTGAACATATGCCCAGTAGAGGAGTGGTTTTGTCACAGGGTACATACATGCTTATCTTTATAGAATCTACCAAACACTTTTCAAAAGTTTTAATAATTTATACTCCCATCATCAACAACTGTATGTCAGTATTTTAAATTTTTTAATTTAATATTTTTAGTTTTAGCTGTTCTGGTGTGTGTGTTGTGGCATGAGATTCTGGCTTTAATTTACCTCCCATGAGCAGTCATGATGTTGATCACTTTTTTTCAAGTTTATCGATGGTTTGGATATCTTCTTCTCTGAAGTACAGTTTATATCTTCTTCTGTGAAGTGCAGTTTCACAAAGTGTAAAGATACTTTCTCATTTTCTTGTTGATACTGAAATACGTATTTTAAAAATTTGCAAGAAAGCTACAGATGTAAATAAGCTAGAGATGCAAGTAAGTTCATAACGTTCTGAGTTTTTTTTAACCTGGTTAGTCTGGCAACATCACAATGGTCTTTTGGATTGCTGCAGGATCCTTCTGAGTTAGTAGAGTTTTGTTGTAGGTTCATACTTCCTGCAGGTAAGAGATCTTGGCTAATTCTGTACCAGAAGTCCTTTTCTCAATGTCTTTCTTCCCTAACTTGCATACCAGAAGTTCTTCCTTCATGTTAATTTCATCCAAGAGCATCCCTTCTGATTGGAATAGATACATGTAGAGAAATTTCTTCTGTAATTTATTCAACAATTGCTGGAAGTGCTAAAGGTAAGTTTGAAGCAAGATATTGAGTTAGAGAAATCCTTTTTAGTGAAAATATTTGGTCTAAAGAGAAAATAATTTAATACCAAGAGGTTCAGAAACATAGATCCAAGATCTAAAATAGTGCTAGAGGAAACAATCAGGATGTACTTTATTCATCCATAACCTACTATGAAAAACCATATAGTAAAGAAGAAAAATCAGCATTCAGGAGTCAGTTACTTACTCTTATTTAAAGCTATATCAATGGTTTTATTCATTAAATGAGAAACATATTAAAATTTTCTTATTTATATATTATCAGGAAAATATTTTTATCCAAATTCTGTCTGTTCCACCTTTACCTTTTAACAGAGTCCAGTGAAGTGGTTCCTCCATACTGTCCCTGGTGATACCAAGTCAGGAGTCATCTTCCAGTACCAACTTTGGGAGACTGAGCCAAGACAAGCCCCCTTCTTTTCAGAAAAACAGAAATACTGGACATAATTTAAAAGAGTCAATTTTAAACACATAGCTAAGGAAAAAAAAAGGGGGAAAGATACCTAGGTTCCAAAAGTTAAAATGGAGTTTAAAGATCTCATTTCTACCCTCCATTCCATCAAATCCCACTCTCTAGGAATAATGAGACATCAGTTTTCCCCAGTGTAATCATTCTTATTCCTTAATTAGCTTTTTCATTCAACATCATTCAATATGTTATGAACAAGCTTGGATTTAGGTGACTATTCTTTACCTAAATGAATTTAATTGCTGTGTAGTTAGTATTCCATAATATGAGGGGATCAGTGTTTACTTAACCAATCCTCTATAATAGCACATTAATTTGACTACAATTCCCTTTTATATAAATAGGGCTGCTATAAATAAATTTGTATTCATATTTGGGCAGGGGTATGGACAGAATATTTCTGTAATATAAGTACCTAGAACTGCATTTGGTGAGTCCAGTGGTTCAAAAATTTTGGTAATTTTTACCAAATTAATTACTGATTAAAAAAAAATTTTATGTTTCTACTGTGTATAGGTGTGGGCTCTTACCACAACCATCACCAAGCTATCTTGTTCTTTATCATATTTTTCATTTATATGAAAAATCCATGATCACTAGGAAGGCTGATTATTTGGCACATGTATATTATCTACTTGTAGCTATTACTGCTTTTGAAAATTACCTCAATATTTCTTGCTCATGTTGCTATTGGGTTAAACTTTTTTGAGCTCTTTTTATGTTGAAAATATTATTATTCTATTGCATGTTTTAAGATTTTTTTCATGTCTTTAAATTTTTTTGATAGTTCTGTATTGGAGAGACTTTTGTTTTTAATTCATGTATTAAAATGTGTTGCTCATTTCCTTTTAGCCTTGTGTTTCACATCACTCAGGAAGAGCTTTCCTATCTGAAAATTTAAAAACTTTTTATACACACATTTCTTTTAGTATTTAATAGGTTTGTTTTTGTTTCATATATTTATAACCATAACCATTCAGTGATTTATTATACTAACTTAACAGCTGGATGACCTGAGACACAGAGATGCAGAGTAACATGCTCATGGCCATAAAGCAGTGTATGGCAAAGCTGGTATTGAAACCCAGGTGATCTGCCTTCAGAGCCAACCCTCTTATTGCCTCTTATTCTGTAAACATCAAATTTCATTTTGTGTACTGTGGGAGATTTGGAATCTAATTTTTTCCCCAGATATCCTATTTTCACAACAATATTTATTGCATCAGTCAAGCTTTCCCCATTTAGTTTAAAAACAACCATTATTCAATTATCAGTTCTCATATATACATGAGTATGCAAGGAATCTTAAAGCAGTTTTGTTTATTTTTGTGCCAGTACCAACTTTAAAAACTCCAATTAAAAACATTTTCTTTCTCTTTAAATAAAAAGTTACATATGTCTCAACAAAAGAGTATGTTTTTTGCAGTCATATGAAAATGCAATTCAGATTGTTTGGGGACTCAAAACCCAGAACAAAACTTCTTAAAATCTGTCTTTTCCATGCTCTTCCATCTGGATTCTGCTCACCCCATTCTGTACCCTATTTCTCCAGCCCCTGCACTGCAGAACCCCTTAAGATATTTTCCCTTTACCTCTCTTTCTAAATCCCCGGAGACCCTCTCTTCAAATCTTCTCTGACTACGTGGTAATTATCCCATTTTTTGATTCCTGCCACTGCTTTTCTGGATCCATTCTTCTATCCGTCTCCCAATTGTTTTCTTCCTTTGTATTATGAAAATTGCTCTATATTTTTTCTGGGACAATTTCTGCATCCCTTTCTATACTTTATAAATACACATAATGCAGCAGAGCAAAAGACCAAAAACCAAACAAGGAGATGTACAATCTTTCTTAGAGGGTACCTGAGGGGGAGAGGTTGTAAATACTCATTCAGTTTTTACTTTGCTCTTGTTAACATTTCAATGTATATGAATTTGTATATAGCTTGTATCATATATTTAAATAAATAAATAAAATGAGGACTTGGAGCTGATGAGGGAGAAGGGCAAGGTAGTTTACAGATGATTCTCACCCACAGCTACCATTGAATGGCACTGCTCAGGGTGCTTAAGGTAATTCTGGCAGTCATCATGGAAGGTGGGATCCTGGTCCCCTTCTCTTCAGAGGACATGGCATGGACCCCAGTTTCTATGGCCTGATCTCTACTCTTGAGAACAGATCCCTGAGTGTTATTCTCAATAGCACTGCAACAGTAAGTTACCTTTCTTAACCCTGGGGTACCAAACCATATTGCTTGTGTGGGTACCAGAGAAAGTCAACATTCACCCCCATATGGAGAGACCCAGGGTCTCCTTTATTCTTTAATTTTCCTTATTTCCTTAATTTTTAGCAAGGTTTTTAATGGATAGGAAGCCCCTCCTGATTTCCACCCTGATATCCTCCCAGAGGCTATATTCACTTACTTTCATTTAGAGACTTACTCCTTGGAAGGTCCTCTAACCTTCCAATCTTGGTTCCTCACTGCTCAGGAGGAGCCCCTCCTTCCTCCCTCTCCTGCCCCTAATACATCTCCAGCTGTCCACCTGCTGATGAGGTCCAGTGAGGAATTTTTCCATCTAGGTCTTATCCCAAATAGCATGAGATCTGCTGTGCCTCAAGGCTGAACATCTGCTGGTGCTACTCACAGAGCACACAGTGGCCTGGTCTTTTGTCCATGGCTGACTATCTTCCATCAGCTTCTGAGGGAATCTGGTCCTTCCTATTCTCCAGGCATAAGAGAAGCAAGATTCTCTTTTGGTACAGAAGTTGTGAGGTCTCCTTCTTGCATAGATTATTATACCCCCAAGTCTGAGCCCAGCTCAGGGAGAATTGAGGCTCAAGCAGAGCTAGTACCCTGGTAGGGGTGTATCTATTTATTCAAAAATATGTTACTAGGTATGGGTTTCACAGTTTACTCAATGTTTATTCAGGATATGATATCATCATCTGAATTGCCTAAATATATTTATATAATAAATGTATTATATTTTACATTTTTTCCTTATGTACTGAAGATGCCTAGCTTGAGCTTAACTAGTGTTGTCCTTGGATTCATACCAGTGTGGCTTCTGTCAGAGGTCTTAGAGTGGGCTCACAGGGTTCCATTTGCATGAGATGACAAGGGAGCTTCTAAGAAGAACACATCCTGAGGACCACAACCTGGTCCAATCACAGTAATTCTGCTTGGGAGAAGAAGGTCAGCTTTGACAAGGCCATGGGGTTTGACACTAGGATCTCCGGTGGCCCAACCCTTATAACCACACCCCCGAATGCTATGAAAGAGAAGGACAGTTAAGTGTTTTTTGTTTTCATTTGACTTTTTGTTTATTTTTAATATGTCAGGCATTAGTTGCACAAGACAACACATGACAATCTGAGAGAAATGCTTTGGGGAAGAAATCTTTCCTCTGGAATCTTACACTCTACCCCACGTGGTTTTTGATGCTCAAGGCCTCAGATATGACCCCAAGTGCTCCAGGGAACTTTGTGCCTAGAACTTACAGCATGAACCTACTGATGGAAATTCTAACATCCTTTTCCCCCGGGACCCTTGATCTGGTATCTTCTGAAACAATTTCCCTGTAGAATGCTACAACAGAATCCCTGATATGTCCAAACTCATCTCTTTGCCCTTCTAATTTCAATTCATGGTAGAAATCCACTTAGCTAGAGGCATCTGGGGGACATTTCTGTTATTTTATTTATTTCAGCTCCTGAACGCTATCCCACCCACAGAGAGTGTGTCCTCTTTCCTCTACCCCTCTACTAGACAAAAGTGGGGACTTCAAGGTATTTTTCCTGTAATAGCACAATTTGCTCTGGAAATATGCTTATTTCCTTCCCAGTTCCATCCAGCCTTTTTCTCCTCCACTTGTCCCTCCCTCCCAAGGAGTGAGAATAGATTAGGAGATGTTACTTAAAAAATGTCTGTTATACTGAATAATACACCAGCTAGAATTCAGTTCTTAATGCTCTCAAACTAACTCTGTTTTGATCAGATTGATAACCACCTTGTTCATCTGACATGAACCCAAATGAATCTCTGTTATTTAGAATAATTAAATTTCTCCCAGGGATCTATGCCTTATTTAGTACAAGGCTTATACTGAAACTTAACTGGGAATAAATTTCACTAAAACAATGTGCACTTAGCTCTCTTACACAGAAAAAGTTACATGATTTATGGGTCAAGGAAACCTGCCTTTTGTTCTATTCAAATTTGCTCCACTGTTGCTAAGAGGTACACATCTCCACCTTCAGTGAAGAAAACTTAGTTGAACAGGTTTCCACACTTCTAAGAAGCTGGATTCCTCTTGCATTTAAGGTAAACCCATGGGACTGTTTTGGTGTTATGATCCCTTCCCTGAATACTTGCAATGTGACTCTGGCTATTTATCTCTAAATATTCATTACATGCTGGCTATCTCCTGCCTATCCATAATGTTTCAAGAATACAATCCAAAGAAATGAGGAAAATTGCCATCAAGTCTTTACTAATAGTTGGTAGAAAAACTGATCCAGTGACCACCCATTCTGGACAATAACAAGTTGTCTTTTGAATAGAACAATGGGAAGAGTGTTACACCTTATACAACTATAAAATTGAGCCATTTACACCATTTCTATGTATTGTCTTCATAATTTTTTCAACATATTAAGCTTTCTATAAACTGAACAAAAATTTTAAGTTGGTACCAGTGGTTTCCATACTACTTGGCAGTTGAAAGCACAACTAACCATCACCAGGCTGACAGGGATCAAAGGCCCAGGAAGGGTGAATTCAGAAAAGGATTGTCTAAGAAGACCAGAACAATCAGAAGAGAGGCTCCTGCCCTACATATCATGCCGTTGTTTTATTATGCCCTTAATATACAAGGTTAAAAACCACCCTTTCATCAGAGAAAGATAGATACTTCACTTTTTACTCCAAGAAATAGCTTAACCAAATATCCCATCCAGGAAAAGTAGAGAAACTGAAAAACAAACGAACAAAATTTACCCCTTGGCAGACACAGGTAAACAAGACTTTCTCATCTCTAGACAGAGTCTCCTCACATTTACAACTGTCCGTGACAATATGGTACTGACATATCCCTTCTTTTTTTTTAATACAATTAAAATTTCTTCATTCATTCAATATTTAGATTGTCCCTGTTATGTGCTCAGGTAAAGACTTAAGAAATCATTTGCCTACCGTGAAGTAATTCACACTTTAGTTGAAAGAAAGAGAAGTAATTGATTATAGTACAATGTAGTTTATGACATGGTAAGAGTTGTGATCTGCAGGGGCACAGATAGATTCAGAGAAATCAGACTGTAAGGGCTTTCAGTGAAGGGAAAATTCTTAAGTGAGTCATAAATAGCAAGAATGAGATATTAACACATATTAGAAAAAGGATATGTACCAGGCCAAAGAAATAGAATGTGAGTTTGGGTTTTCTATAGCCCTAGAGGGAAGTTCTATATGCTATGCTATTGGAGTTCAGGTGCTGAGAAAGCAGACTTTGAGACAAAAATTACCATACAAGGACTTTATTAGGGAGTACTATGGGATCAACACTTAAGGGAAGAGAAGCCAGGAGGATTGAGACAGAGAATGTTGAGTTGCAGTGCAGTCACAAGTGGCCTTGGCCAATTACAGTTAGGAGCTCCGAAGCTGGGATGACCCTTCTGAGGTGGAGTGAGGGGTATGAGTCTTTATACCTCTACATCAACCAGTCATTGAATACAGGCAGACCCCAGGAAAGGGGAGAAAACTTGGGCTAAATGCCAAAAGTAATTCCAGGAATGAACCCCAAATCTCTTTATTTACCAAACATATATATTTTTCAATAGAGATTATTGAATCACCTGTCATCTTTCACCCGGGAATCCTCTTTCAGAAGTGTGGTTTCCTCTGTTTCCACAACATATTCTTTGTCCAATCAATTACTGCTGTAGTTGTAGTTTTGTGTGTGTGTGTGTGGTACGCAGGCCTCTCACTGTTGTGGCCTCTCCCCCTGCGGAGCACAGGCTCCGGACATGTGGCCATGGCTCACGGGCCCAGCCGCTCTGCGGCATGTGGGATCCTCCTGGACCGGGGCACGAGCCCACGTCCCCTGCAATGGCAGGCGGACTCTCAACCACTGTGCCACCAGGGAAGCCCCTATAGTGGTAGTTTTGATTTCACTTAACCACAGGCATGAGAAACAGAAACTCTTACAGAAAGAAACTTGGTTTGGATCATTTTCCTTAAAAGGCAGTTATTGTTATGGGGTGTAACTGGGATATTACAGCTTCTTTAAGAGGAAAAAAAGCCATTTAATCTGCTGCTGTGAAAAGGCAGTGACAGAAAAAAACTACCTCCTATCTATAGGATGCCCATTTCTCTCCAGGTACTGTGGGAAAATATGAGATCAGTAACCTCAAGGAGACCATGCCTTCATCTATTAAAAGTTTACCTTGGTTATCAAGAAATAGGGATGTGGTTAATACTATGTAGTCACAAGATCAACAGCATCAACTTCATCTAGGAATTGTTAGAAATGCCAATACTTAGTCCCCACCACAGACCTATTAGATCAGAAACAGTGGGGGTGGAGTCATGTGATCTGTGCTTTAACAAGCCCTCCAGATGATTCTGATGTACTGGAGGTGGGGCTTAATTTACTACACATGATAAGCATACTAAGCCAAATGTCTACAAGAGGCCATATTTGTTCTTTTGAAAAATATTTGTATTTACGTATTTATTTATATTCTGACAACCCCATGCGGCACATGGGATCTTAGTTCCGTGACCAGGGATTGAACCCGTGCCCCCTGCAGTGGAAGTGTGGAGTCCTTACCACTGGACCGCCAGGGAATTCCCTATTTGTTCTTTTTTTTAGTTTCAAAAATAAAATTATTTTATTTTTCCTGGTTCCAAAATGAATCCATATTCATAACAGAAGTATTTAATCTGAAAAGTATAAGAGAATGGAAATTCTATCACCCAGATGGCACCGCTGTGAACATTTCAATGCATTTCTTTTCAGACATTTTTCATGCGTATTTTATTTGGAAAAAATACGATACTGTACTTGTTATTTAGTAACTCATTGTTTTGATTTAGTAATCTGTTTAGCTCAGGACATGTAGATGTAACAATGATAATTCAGATGACTCAGCCTGCGAGTACAAATGAAATTGCCTTTCTGAGCTTACTCTGAGCTCACCCATGCATTACTAGCAGGGCGTCTAGTCTTTTAAAGTATTTCTCTTCCTCAATATCTCCAAGCTTAGAACTCTGGTTTTAAAGTTTTAAAAGGGTACATATATTTAAAAGCAAGCAATTTTTAGTTTGTATTATGCAGTTAAAACAGTTATACAAGCAGGATGTCAACTTAAGCTAAATGTTTGGGGAAACATTAGCATGTAAAGTATTGGTTCTAGCTTCTAAATATGAGTATCATCTGCTGTAAGTTTCCACTTGGCAGCTTCTCCATTCTGTTCACCTTAGTTCTGAAGAAAAAAATGTCCGGGGGAGAAAATATCCTTTCTGTAATTCAAGACTGTGAGAGTACACGAACTTGAATAAGGAAAGCCAGGAGCAAATTATTATCATGACTGTCATCATTATATATTTCCCAGTGATATTGCACAATGCTGTTCAGGTTTGTGGTGACTAGAATACAACGCAGGCTTTCAAGGCGCGCAGACTTGGGAGGAAATTTTGCTCTGGCATTTGCTACCTCTGTGGCTTGCTGCGTTACTTTGAGCAAGTTACGTACTTGACTTTTAAAGTCTTGTTCTCCTCACCTGAGGAAAGAATAACAGAAATTACCTTGCAAGATTAACTAGAGAACTGAATAACATGCTAAATGATGGATTTGGTTCTGAAAGGTTCCTGGTTTAAAGAAAACAACAAAAATTGAAGACATGAGAAGCAAATAACCTGTAAACACAGCTGAGTGTGATAAATACTTCTCCTTTCTCCACTTCCCTACCTCTGCGTGAACTTGAAGGTAAGTAGGTCAACCCGTGGGCTGAAAATGTGAAGCCAACAAAGACTTCTTCCTGACTGCCCAGCCTCTGCTTCCTCAACCTCTTCCACTACTGCAGCTGACCCTGCCTCAGTCTCAGGATCCTATTCGGTTCCTCCTCGTTCCTTTCAATCCAAATCTGGAAGCACTGGCCAATAGTTAATATACTTACATTAATTAAACTGAAATGGAATACGTTCCTCAGCAAGCTTTTACAGCCAGTGATAACTTTTAACTAGAATTATACAATGAATCTGAAGCAGAACATGACATAAAGTAGTAGAATGAGCACCAGATTTTTGGGCCACGGCTATGCTTCTCACATTGGGCAAAAGTCGCTGTGACTGTGGGAAAGTTAACAAGCCTCAGTGACCTTCAGTTTCTCTGGCCTCACATTTGTTCCATGACAATTTTGGGGAGCTCCTGGGTGGAAGAGCTGGAATCCCTTAATCACCAGCATCTCCTCTCGTTTGGCATGAACGCCCTTCTATCCAGCTCTCCTTCCATCTAGCCCTCCTCCGGGCCACCCCAAGGGCAGGCTGGCTCAGTCCTGTTTCTTCTAACCTTCACCAAACACTTCCTTTCACCAACAAGACTCCTCCATGTATATTTCTGATTACTGTGACTTGTTAGATATATTTTATTATTTTAATTTGTAACATTCAAATGGCTAAAAATTAAAATACAAAAATATGCTGTAAGTCCTCTTCCACCCTGTTCTCCTCCCTTAGTTTCTCTCCCTACCCCACTCCACTAAATACAGGTTACCATCATTGTAATTTATTCCCTGTATATTCTTTATTTAGTCATCCTAAGTAAGGTCAAATAT
Organism: Mesoplodon mirus; assembly: GCF_964341445.2. Lineage (NCBI taxonomy): Eukaryota > Metazoa > Chordata > Mammalia > Artiodactyla > Ziphiidae > Mesoplodon > Mesoplodon mirus. The sequence goes on along the minus strand of NC_138976.1, from coordinate 56,896,429 downwards.
AAAATGTGTTTTACATTTTAATCTCAAATGTAGCATTTTATATATACAGTCTGCATCTTGCTTTTTCTTTTTTTTTCAGTATAGGAAGAGAACTCAATTCTTTCCTCCAGCTGAACAGTTTTCCTTTATGTGAATATGACAACTATCTCTAACTGGAAGGATCTGGGTGATTTTCTGTCTTTTGATATTATATATAACATTGCAATGAATAATACTGTATGTAAGTCATTTCACATGGAGGCAAGTATTTTTATAGGACACATTTCAGACCTGCACTTGATGAATAAAAGACTATATGCATCTGTAATTTTAATAGATTTCACCAAATTGCCTCCACAGTGATCGTGCCAATTTCCAGGACTCTGGCAAATTATAAGAGCATCCCTTCCCAAAGTCTCCATAAGAGTGTTTTTAAAACCGAACTCGGCAGTTTCACCTATCTGATAGGTTATAAATGGCATGTTAGTCACTTTTAATTTCTATTTTTTATTATTATGCATGAGGTTGAACCTCTTTTCATGCATTTATGTTTTCCTCTGCAAACTGCTTGTTCATGTCCTTTGGCTTTACTTCTATTGTGTCACCTGTAACAAATATTCAGTGTGTGATGATATTTTCAGATCCTGCAATACAAATTATTCCTAGTATTTCTCATTGCTCCTACCAATTTCCGGCAAATAAAGAAATCATTGGGATGGATATTCTATGATAAGGAACGTATTATAGTGGAGACATATTTCATTATATCTACTTGGCCAACTTTTATGAAAATATACCCATTTGAAGAATTATGAAATATTAATGGCTCATTTCAACTCATAAAAATTTCAGATTGATAGAAAATACAAAGTGACATTACAAAATAAAAACACTTGTAGTCAATGTGCATCATCTTAAAGCACAAACCTATATATATATATATATATATATATATATATATATATATATATATATATATATATACACACACACACAAAACCAAAGCAATACTACCATTTTAAAACAAAAAGAAATAATAGTGTCTGGAGAAATCCTACCACCCCTCCACCTACCCTATGCTTTTAAAGCCTGCACATTGTTCAACTTTCCATTCCTTGTTTGCTCAGCTTTCCTGTGAGTTGGAACACAAAGAACAGACATCGGTTGATTTCTACTTGGACAATGGTCCAGGCACAGGTGCTATAGTCCTGGTTTTCCAGGTAATCACGTATCCTTTGGAAATATATTTTAACCTGTAATCTAAGGTTCTCACTGCCCAAGGTGTCTCTTTCCTGCTCTGCTTGCCGTCTCATGAGCGCTTCTAGGTATTTCAGCTGTTGATGAAGTTCAATGAGGAGCTTCTCCATGTGGGTTTCCTCCCAACCATTCAGAGAAATAATTGCCCTGAAGACACTGAAGATCTGCTGAAGCATCTCATGAAGAATGGCCAGTGCTTGTCCTTTCTGGTACTGGTGAGGATTCATAGACTTCTGGGGAAGCAGGAAGTTTTTCCTGTGTGGTAGACACTGCTGAATTGAAGAGGTCTGCAAGTTATTCAAGAGTTTTAAACTCTCTCTGTTCACTCTCTTTTGTTGGAAAAGAACCAGTTTCAGCTCTCGGGAGCAGATAGAGGAAGAAGCCAACAGCACCAATACAATTTCAAAGAAAGGCTTGTTAATCATGGTGAAGGTCAAATACTCCACTCATCTCTGTACAGACTTGATAAGGCTCCAACTCTAGTGACTATATGTCTTTCGTGCATCTCAGATTATTCTGGAAGGGGATCTCTTTTGCAGTTTTGTTTCTAATGCTGTCATTTCTCAAAGTTTACATGTTAGGCTTTCTGGTTCCCTTTTCATACTGTTCATGGGACATTTCCTCCACTTTCCCCATTGTGTTGGCTGTTTGAGGAAGTAATCAGAAGAATTTGTTTTCTTTGTATGTGTTCCTTGAGACAATTACAGACCAGTCATCCAAAATGATCTTCTATTACTCTCATTATTTATTGCACACACAGTTTCACTCAACACAATATGCTTTCTAAATATTTAGTCATTTGGTCAAGCTTATTAAAGTTCTTTTATTGAGAGTAAATGTTTCTTCTTAAAGTAGTAGTCTTTCATGGAGTTATATGTATCAGAGGCTTAGCAGCACCTGTAAGGCACTCAGGGGCAAAAATTAAACAACAAAAATTTAACTGAGTAAAATTAAAGGTCAAACTGGCTCCACCAAGCTGTAGAAAAGGAAAGGTTTTTAAAGGTAGAAAGGGGGCAGAAAAAAGAAAATTATTAGCAAAAAATGTATTGTCTCAGGCAAGGTCGCCTTCCTAAGGGGAATGGAGGGGCCTATACGGCAGATTACCTCACTAGTGCTAACCAGGTAATTCTAGGTTGACTGGTTAAAGGTTACATTCCTGGGCTGTTGAAACGGCAATTAAGTTAAATGTTAAGTCTTGGTTTACTGACATGGGGCTTAGCACAAGTAACTCCATTTTGGGTCTGCTGTCTGCTTTTTAACACTACTAAATTTAAAACCTCAAGTAGAACTGTAAATTTGCACAAATCCTTGAGCAAATTAATCTTAAGATATGTATCAGCAATCTTAAATTGTTTCCTGTCTTATCCAAGCAGTTTAACTCCTAAGATTCTAGCCTATGGAAGTAATATAAAAGGGAAAATATTAGCAAAAGAAGGTCATTAAAAAATTATTGCAGGGCTTCCCTGGTGGCGTAGTGGTTGAGAGTCCACCTGCTGATGCAGGGGACACGGGTTCGTGCCCCGGTCCGGGAAGATCCCACATGCCGTGGAGCAGCTGGGCCCGTGAGCCATGGCCGCTGAGCCTGCACATCCGGAGCCTGTGCTCTGCAACGGGAGAGGCCACAGCAGTGAGAGGCCCGAGTAACGCAAAAAAAAAAAAAAAAAAAAATTATTGCAATTGCAGAGTATTAGAGACAGCCTATAGGTCCAACATCAGGGGAATGGTTTAACAAATGTTGGCAAATCCACATAATGAAATGCTATGTAACCATTATAAATGATAAAAATTATATGTGAAAAGAGTTTGGGAGTAGTTGGTTAGTCTATATTCCCTAGGGTACCAATAACTATGGTAAATCAATGTGACTAGTTTACATCAGTGATGCTTCTTGAATTACAAATTCCCAGTTCCATATCTAAGTCCTCCAGAATAAACCCCCAATCAACCTTTCCGATCTTAGATAAGATTGCTCCAAATGTAGTATGAGGGAACCTGAATTCCAAATAAAGTTAATGATGCACTATTCCCTTAATATAGCTAGACTTGTGTGTATTAATGATATTTTCTCTCTCTGAAACATCACTTGTTGCCTCCTTCACTCCCAGTACCTGTCTGTCCAAGGACTAAGGACAACTTCTCCTTTAGGGCCTAGATCTCTCCCTAGGAGCTTTAATCTCTTCTCTGGATCCTCACAGCACTTTGCACCTTTTAAGCCACTTTTCTTGGTCTGCCTTATATATGGTTATTTACTTACCTGTCTTACAACCTTCCAACATTAAAACCTCTTAATAGAGTGGAATAAACACTCATCTTTTTTACTGTCTATACAACTATAATAGGAGCTTAATAAACCTGTGTTGACTTGGAGTGAGAATGTGCTCTACCACAAAGTAATAGAAGATGTTACATCTTATATTTGACCATTTCTCTGCAGGCAGTTGGGTGAGATCACAAGTGTTGAAAAGAGACTGTAAACATGTGTGGTCTCATTATCTACCAGCTCAGCTATATGCTGGTGTCACTTAGTCAGTCTGGTATTAATAAGCTGAAATAAACTGAGTCAACATGCTCCATGGAGGAATCTTTTCCTGTACAAAAGTTCAACTACATCGATCAAAAGGTTTCTAACATTTTGGGTGCTGTGGAATTTGAACTTTCAGATCCAGGTCCATAAGAGTCAAATTACAGAAATCTCTTATCTGAGCTAACAAGGTAAATAGGCTTTAAACTGATGTCAGGGAGTGGGAGTTGGAAAGAAAAGAAAACTTCACACCAAATTGGACAGAGTATTAACCCTGTTCAAAGGTAGGTTATGTCATGTTAAACCTTGGGCCCATGACTACAAACTTAACATCTAAGCTATGCACAGCTTGTACTGGATACTGTTCTGTAAAGCATGTCCTCTTTGAAAAGTTTTTAAACTTTTCACAGGATCAAAAATTACCTAGTAATTCCACTAGACTTACTGGTTATTTGACATCTGTACATAGTGTTCCTCTGCTTGGGACCATGGTGTCCATCAGGATGACAAATACTTCTTTCACGTTTTCACATCTCCTAAGGCAACCAGTAACTTTATAAAGTGATTCAGTGAACTAAGGGCTCTGTTCTTTCCCACTGGCTGCTAGAGAAGCCAATTGCTTAAGGAAAGGCTAGGGAAAAAGAAGGAAATCTGTTATATATTATCATCGGAATTTCGGAATTTGGATTTTGAAGTCACAAAGACCTGGAATAGAATATTCTCTCTACCATCTGCTGGCTGTGTGACTTTGTGCAAGTTACTTAATTCCTTTCTGACTCAGTTTTTTCATCTCTAATTTATAAAACATTTTTGAGGATTAGTAGATAATAAGATTATAAATAAAAATCTAGTATGGTGTCTAAACTATGATAAATAACTAATGCATATTAGTTTACTTCCACTTAACAAATGACTTCATCAGCCACATCCTTCCTGGGGATTCATAGTTATGGTGAAATATTTTTACAGATAGAACAGAAGATAGGAATTAAAAGTTCAACATTTTTACCTTCTTGTGGCTCTTTTGAGGATAAGCTGAGTTGCTCTGGGTTTCTGGAAGGGTCTGATCTCACTATACCTGAATAATTTTTATTGTGGCAGCAACTCCACTAGTGTTTTTGAAATTTCTTCTTCTCCCTCGTCTCCTCTTTCTCCTCCTTCTCCTCTTCCTTCTCTGCCCCTTCTTTCTCTGTCTGTTTCTCTCTCTCTCTCAACAAAGACCTATGATTATTTATAATATAAAAAAGGAATAACACCTGTTTTGATAACATTCTGATTCTCTATCTAGACAACAGATTTTTCACCTGATCTCCACATAAATCTATAAATCTTTAATGCAGAGCTTCAGGAAAACACTGTAAGGATAAATGAGAATAATCTCTAATCTGCAACCAAGACTTTCACATCATTTTCATCCAATTGACTATAATAATGTAAAATTGTGTTGATTTCCAAATGCTGGAGGATTTTCCAGATCATTCTATTATTGATTTCTAATTTGAATCTGTTGTAATCAAAGAAATTTAAATTTATTGAGACTTATTTTATAGCTCAGAATATGTTCTATCTTGGTGACTTGTACCATGTGAACTCAAAAGAATTATTTTCTGCTTTGTTGGCTGAACTGGTCTATAAATGGTAATTAGGTCAACTTGGTTGATAGTGTTGTTGAAATTTTCTATGCTCTATCATTTGTTCTATCAACTATCAAGAGAGATGCCTTGAAATCTCCAACTATAATTTTGGATTTGTCTATCTCCTTTTCAGTTCTATCAGTTTTTGCTTCATATATCTTTAAACTCTGCTGTTAGGTACATCACATCACTGTCCACTTGATGAATTGACTCTTTTATTTTGAAATGTCCCTCTTTGTCCCTGGTAATATTCCTTACTCTGAAATCAACTTTGTCTCATATTATATACTCATGCTTTCTTTTGATTAGTGTTTGCAAGGTGTATCTTGTTGTATCTTTTTACTTTTAACCTATACATGTTTTTTTCATATTGAAAGTGAGTTTCTTACATATGGCATATAGTTGGACCTTGCTTTTTATCCAATCTAACAATCTTTGCTTTTTATTAGAGTGTTTGGGCCATTTCCATTTAATGTGATTATCAATATGTCTGGGTTTACATCTACCATTTTGCTATTTGTTTTCTAATTGCCTGCATGTTCTTTTTCCTTTTTTCCTTCTTTTATATTTATTTTTAAAAAGTAATTCCACTTTATCTCTACCATGAGTTTATTAGCTACACCATTTTGTTTTATTTTTATAATAGCTTCTCTAGGGTTTAAAGTATACATTTTTATTTAGCATATTACAGTTTACTTTCAAATAATATTATATAACACAAAGTATATTATAAGGATATTACAACATATTTCTATCTTCTCCCTTTCATCCTTGTACTATTGTTGTCAGACATTTTCACATATTTTAAACCTCTAATGCATTGATATTATATTTGTCTTTTAAATAGTTAATTATATTGTAAAGAGATTTTAGAAATCTGTTTTCTATATTTATTCACATAGTTACCATTTAACCAACCATATCTACCATCATCATATATTTACCCACATAGCTACTGGTGGTCTTCATTCCTTTTTTGTAGATCTAAATTTCTATCTGGTGTTATTTTCCTTCTTCTTGAATAACTTCCTTTAGTATTTCTTGTACCTCAGTTCTGTTGGCTATAAATTCTCTTGGTTCTTGTCTGAAAAAGTATTTTTTTCTTCATTTTTGAAATACTTTCTTACTGGGTATACAATTTTAAGTTGACATATTTTTTCTTTCAGTACTGTAATGGTGTTGCTCCACTGTCTTTTGGCTTACATGATTTCTGAAGGGAAGACTGCTGTCATTCTTAATTTTATTCCCTTGTGCATAATGTCTCCTTTTTCTCTAATAGCTTTTAAGATTTTCTATCATCATTTTTCAGCAATTTGATTATGATATGCCTTGGTGTGATTTTCTTCCTGTATCTTCTACTAGGAGTTTCTTGAATCTGTGTTTTTTATAATTTTCATCAGAATCAGAAGTTTCAGACATTATTTTTTCCAACATTTTCCATCTTTTTCTGGGACTCTATTGTAGATACGTCAGACCATTCAATATTTTCACACAGGCCACTGATGTTTTGTTTATTTATTTTAGCCTTTTTCTCTTTTATTTTTGATAGTTCTATGGCTATATCTTCAAGTTGATTGATCTTTCTTCCCTAATATCTTATCTAATGTTAATCCCACCCAATATATTTATCATTCTAGGTATTACATTTTTCATCTCTAGAAGTTCAATTTGTTCCTTTCTGACATCTTTCATTTCTTCCTTCATTATGTTCATCTTTTCTTCTACCTTCTTGAGCTTATGGGGTATTTTTATAATAGGCCTTTTAACCTCCTTGTCTGCTAATTCTATCTGTGTCATTTCTGGGTCTGGTTTCTTGATTATTTTTTCTACTGCTTATGGGTCCTATTTTCTTGCTTCTTTGCATGCCTGGTAGCTTTTGACTGGATTCTGAACACTCTAAGTTTTACTTTACTGGGTACTGAATTTGCTAAGTCCTATATATATGGTTGGGCTTTGTTTAAGACATAGTTAATTTACTTGGAATCTGTTTGATTTCTTGGGGCCTTGCTTTTAAGCTTTGCTAGAGTGGATGGATCAGACTTTATAGTCTAGGGCAATGTTATTCCACTTGTAAGGACTTACAAGTAAGGAATACCCTTGTAAGGACTCTCCTCAATGTTCCCTGTATTAGGAAGTCTTTGCAATTTGGTCAGTAGAAAATGAAATATTCCCAGTCCTGTGTCAGCCCTGGGGATAGCTGGCCTGTTCCTTTCTGGGTCTCTTCCCCCAGTCTTGGTTAATTCACACATCACAGATTAGTTACAGACTCCAGCAGTCCCTTCTACAGATCTCTGTATCTTTATATCTCAGTATTTGTCTCTATCTCTTTTCTCTTTAATATTTTGCCCTGCAATATCTAACTACCTCTCTGAACTCCAAACTTTGACTATCAAATCAGTGTGATCACTGATCTGTTTGGGTTTCTTCCTCCTCCTTGTGCTCCTAGAAACTTTCTCCACGCAGTAAGCAGGAGCAATAATAGGGCTAACTATATTTATTTTCCTTCTCTCAAGGATCATTATCTTATGCTTCCTGTTACCGAGTGTCTGAAAGCTATTGTTTCATATGTTTTCTTTCATTTTTTAGTTGTTTAAAGTGGGAGGGTGAATCTAGTCTCTCATCATGTCTGGAAGTAGAAGTTTTCTCAACATTAATGATCTAAATCGGAAGTTACCAAACTACAATCCATGAGCCAAATCCAGTTCACTACCCGTTTTCATAAATAAAGTGTTATTGGAACACAACTGTGCCCATTCAATTATGTATTGCATATGATACTTTCATGCTATAACTGGCGAGTTTAGTTGTGACAAAAATGGGCTTTGTCAGTGACTTCTAAGTTTATTAGCTGAAAGTATATTTCTATTTCTTCACATTTCCCACAAATTATTTATTTACTATTACTGTTAATCTAAAAAATTTAGTGTTGTAATTAGAATCCTGATTACCTCTGTGTGCTAAAAATATGCCAAAATAGTTTGTTAGTACGGAAGGCATTTAAAACTCAACCAAAGGATGGCAGTATAAGATCAATTACTTATAGCCTGGAATCAGCTTGCACTGTTGGCAAAAGAAATCAAAACGTTCATGGCATCTAGTAGTCTAATAATGTGTAGTCAACAACACGTTATTGCTTTGACCAACTGAATTGTTCCCATAATGCATAAGCTTACTAATCACTCTAACTCATACTAAGATACTTACTGGTTAGTGTTAAATATTTCCCTTTTTTTGCCTTGATTACTCTAATGGACATTTACTGCTTTCTGGATATCCACTGTCATCACTGCTCTCTTCTCTGGGGGTTATAGGTAAACATATCCTGACTTCTCTGCCTACTCTTGGATCTTGTGCTTCTGGCAAGACTCCTCAGTGTGATACATCCAGCCCTAGTCCAAACTACTCAGTGCCTCACTTTGACCTGGCCTCAGTGATTATTTCAGGCATGGTCATTTGTCCCAATGATTTCAACAAACCTCTATCCCCACATTTTCTGAGCATAAACTTGCAAATTAAATTAACCATACTAATTTATCTATCACAGCATGCTGGAGTTGGAAGTGATCTTAAATAGTATGTAATCTCTGCTTCCCTTTTCCTTCCTGAAAAACTAGTTCTAAAGCCAAAAGATGGGTAGAAAAAAGTAAGCTTTGTGCTGGAAGGGGCAGGGACTCATGGTGGTCCAGATCCCATGGTAGGATGCCAGAGTTCAAAGAGGATGGGTCAAGCACCCACATGAAGAGATAACCTGGCATGAGACGTTGGAGCCTGAGAAGAATGAGTAGAGTATCTGCAGTGGGTGGGATGGGCAGCTGCTGTGAAGAGTCACAGCCTGAGTTGGGTGAGGAGAGCAAAGTTTCTTATGGACAAAGTTTCAAAGTAAAATTTTATTATTTATTTGTAAAAGTTGTATATATTTAAGGTATACAATGTGATATTTTGATATACATGTGCATCATGAAATGACTACTATAGTCAAGCTAATTAATATATCTATTACCTCACATAACTACCTAAATAACTTAATTAGTTTTAAAGAGTGAAAGAGTAACTTTACAGTGGAAAAGCCCAGCAGCCATAACCTCTTTCAAGGGACCAAAGTGAACCTCAAATGGGACAAACTGAAATCATGGATGACCAGATAAGATGCAACTCAAAAAACACAACCATCTCTTTTGTGCTCTTACTGCCAAGTGTAAATAACCTTAATCATGAAGCACCATTACTTAAACCCAACTGAGGAACATTCTACAAAACAACTGCCCTGAATATTTCAAGGTTGTGAAAGTCAACAAAAGACCAAAGAACTGTTTCAGAATAAAAGAGACTAAAGGGACTTCCAGTTTCCAGTTCTGTATGTAAGGGGCATGGAAGTAGTCACTCTGTCTTAACAAGTAAAAAGCTGAAGAGACCAAGAAATCAATAACTCTTTTAGGATCCATAAAAGAGGGGAAAACACAGGGCAAACTTCTGTCCCACAATTCAGAGAGAGAGAGAGGAGAATACAGGGAGTAAGAGTCTCTGGAGTCTCTGAGTCTCTGGAGCAGAGACTCAGAAGAGGAAACCACTGTGGGAACCAGTGCTGGGTGGGAAAACCTGAACCGTAATTGGTGGGTTGCTGGATGCTCAATGAGACTAAAGGATATGCCAACTCAATGCACAGCGTGATTCTGAACACTGTCCATTCTCAATTAACAATATTATTGGTACAACTGTACAAATCTAAATATGAAGGCTGAGTATTATATGGTACTAATGTAACAATGTTGATTTCTCAGTTTTGATGATGGTATTGTGGTTATATGGGAGAAGTGTTGTTTGCAGGAAATACACATTAAAGTATTTGAGAGTATTAGAGCATCAGATTGGTAACTTACTCTGAAATAATTCCAAAACTAAGGTTCTCTCCTCTGTATTGGCAACTTTTTTTTTTTTTTTTGCGGTACACGGGCCTCTCACTGTTGTGGCCTCTCCCGTTGCGGAGCACAGGCTCTGGACGCTTAGGCTCAGCGGCCATGGCTCACGGGCCCAGCCGCTCTGCGGCATGTGGGTTCTTCCCAGACCAGGGCACGAACCCGTGTACCCTGCATTGGCAGGCGGACTCTCAACCACTGCGCCACCAGGGAAGCCCTGTATTGGCCACTTTCGAGATTTCAAAAGGAAAAAAAAGTTTGTGTTGTGTGTGTATTTTTTTAAGTGAAATAACCCTTTTTGAGATGTGGTAACTGAGGCCTCATAGGGCAGAGTATCCTTCTTTTTACATACTATCATCACCTATTCTGTTCTTTCTTCCCCTCTTCATAGTTTAATTTAGGCCAAGAATGGCAAAAATGCAGGGGAAAAAAAAGGCCACCACTCCCCATTATGAATATATATAGCATGATGCTTAAGCCCATGAAATCTAAAGTGTGATATATTAGATTTAAATCCCAACTCTATCATTTGTTTGCTGGTTGGTCTTGGGCAAGTTTTAACATTCCTGTGTCTCAGTTACATTAATGTAAAGTCATGGTATCCCATGGAGCTGTTGTGAGATCTGAGATAATCCAATTAATGTGCTTATCACATGGTCTGTGCTCAATTAATACTAGTATGTTATTTGTATTAGGCACAACCGTATTAATATCAATAGATTACAGCACTCTTTCACACTGATCCCTAGGTAACTGCTCTCAACATAGCTCTCCAAGCAGACAACTATTAATCAATCACAGCTGGAAATAAGATGAAGCCTATCTTCCATCAATGGTTTTTCAGTAAATGTTGATTAATCCAAAGAAAGAAGGACCGAGTGGGTGCATGCTCTAGAAGCACACAACATTTACTGGTCCTCACGATACTAATTCATTCAACACATTTTTATTGATTGCTTATTATCTTCCTATTACTGCTTTAGACCTGTTCACTGAGCCAGAGATAAAGATTAATGGAATGTGGTTTAATTGGATTGATTAGGAAGGGTGAGAAGGGAGAAACAGCAAAATATAATCAAATTATGTAGCACAATATAAAATAGAAGTAGATCAGAATAAGATCAGTTGGGAGCGTCTTTACTTTCCATTTATTCACCTCTTTGTGATACAACTTTTGTTTACAGAATGAGAAGAGCAAGCAGCCTAAAGATCAACCCTGAGGATCACCAGTACTTAAGGAATGAGTAGAAGAGGACACCACAAGGGAAATAAAGAGTGCCTAGATCAGTAGAAGGAAAACCATTTTTCAGGAAAAAAGGATAGTCTAACAGTGTCCAGTGCTGCTGACTGGATATGCAAAATAAAGTACTTGAAATCATATGTTGGAGTTAATGCCATGGAAGTCATTAGTGACTTTGATAAACAGAATTTTCAATAGGGTAGTCTGGGCAGAAGCCAGATTTCAACACTTTTAAGAGGAAATGGAGGGCTTCCCTGGTGGCGCAGTGGTTGAGAGTCCGCCTGCCGATGCAGGGGACACGGGTTCGTGCCCTGGTCTGGGAGGATCCCACATGCCGCAGAGCGGCTGGGCCCATGATCCATGGCCGCTGAGCCTGCGCGTCCAGAGCCCTGCTCTGCAACGGGAGAGGCCACAACAGTGAGAGGCCCGCATATCGCAAAAAAAAAAAAAAGAAGAAGAAATGGAAAAACAATGTAGGCAATGCCAACAAAAATTTGATCACTCCAGGGAGGAGAAAAATAGAGTGGAAGCAGGAGTAGGATGTTCAATCTTGAAAGGTTCTGTTAGTTTATAAATTTTGATTTGTTTTTAAGGTGAGAAAGACTATCTGTTGGCTGCAAGAAGCCAGGAGAGGGAGGGAGGGAGGGAGAGAGGGAGAGAGGGAGAGAGGGAGAGAGGGAGAGAGGGAGAGAGGGAGGGAGAGAGAGAGAGAGAGAGATGGAACTCATGGCAGGCTTGGTCTTTAGCAGGAAGGAAAGAGGAAAGAATAGGCGTTGATGCAGGTTGGTGTGCAGGTGTGGATGAGGAAGTTGAGAGTTTCATTCTGATGGTTTCTATTTATTTTCTTGGTGAAGTAGGAGGTTAGATCACTTGAAGGGCCATCTTTGATATCAGCATTTGCCTTGGCACATGCTGTTTCCTCTGCCCTCAAAGCCCTTCTTGTCTCCAACCCCTCTTCACCTACTGACATGCCTCTCTGCATCCTCTTATAGCCCCATTCATTGTTTTCATCATAGTCTATAAGATTTGTGACTATTTTATTAATTTCTCTCTCTCCTAAGAAGACAGCCAAGTCTTTGTTTTGCTCACATTGAAATCACACAGCCTAGCACATTATATTCCTAGCTTGGAATATAGTAGGGATTCAATAAAAAATGGATGAATAAGTGTTTTTAATTCAACAGAAGAGGGAGAAGTGTCCTAGGTTTGAAGAGAAGGGACAAGATTTAGGGCTGTGATAGCAAAGAATGTGAGGAAGAGATGGCTGGTTGGGTAGGAGAGTAATATTGACCTGGTGTGATAATAAACTTTGTGTGTCAACTTGGCTAGGCCACAGTATTCAGATATTTGGTCAAACGTTATCCTGGATGTTTCTATGAGGGTGTTTCTGGATGAGATTTACATTTAAATCAACAGACTCTGAGTAAAGCAGATTGTTCTCCATACTGTGGATGGGCCTTATCCAATCAGTTGGAGGTCTGAATAAAACAAAATAAAACAAAAGATTGACCCCCCTCCAAGCAAGAAGGAATTCCACAGTGACTCGATATGTATCATCAGCTTGTCCCCAGGTCTCATGACTGCCAGCCCACCCTGCAGATTTTGGATCTGCCAGCCTCCTTATGTCTCTGTGTACATACACACATCCTATTAGTTGACTATTACACCTTGTTAGGTACATTGGTGAACCTAAGTTAATAATAGCATCAATTTATCTTGCTTTGAGCAGAAGCAGAGAAAGGTCCACAGTCCACCCAGGGTTGGCGCTTTGCCAGGTGGTATTCAATTGCATGACAAGGAAATAATTCCAAGATATTAGTAAGAGAGTAGTAGAAGTATTGGACCCTGGAATTGATAACAGGTGAGTCTGGATTATACCTAAATGATCAAGTTCAGGAGCAGTATAGTCCTCCTAAACCCCTCTGATCATATTTTCTCTAGTTTGAATACCTGGTTAGATAACAATGTTACTTGTGTATCTATTCATATGGAAATATCCAAATAATAGCCACTGCTTACTGAATATATACTATCTATGAGACACTTCTCAAAAAGCTTCACCTCCTTCCTTTCTCTCCCTCTCAGCAGGATTCTTGGTAAAATAATGTAAAGTAACAGAGACTCTCTCAGCATTATATAACACATCAAAATTATGAGAAGTGGTCTACATAACAAGAGAAAAATTTGTCTTATATATGTTCTGACAAATTAAAAGACCTAAGCTTTTCTAAGATGAACAGTAAAAGGTACCCAAAGCTCTTCAAAGATGAAAGTTTTAAAAAGGCAAGTATGAGGCATGATCTTGAGGACATTTCATCATGTGGCTAGGAGTGAGCCAGGAAATTAGGCAGGGTAGGGAAGAGAGGTTTAGACAAAGGGAAGATGAAGGGGGCCAATGAAAGAGATGGGACCTTGGACAACCATCCAAGATGGTTGCTATGGACTGAAAAGTATTTCAATGGTAAAGGTTAAGAAATGGTTTGTATTTTCTTTGAATGCGAAGTGTGTTCACTGTTGATTAATGGTAAGATTACTTCCTTTCTGGTAGTAGACAACACCTCCACAACTGTCCAAAATTATTTACTTAACTAACACTTATACCTCTTACTTTGTGCGAGGCATTGCTCTAGGCAAACTACAAATATAATATCAATTCATTTAATCCACACAATTACTCCATGAATTAAGTATTATTATTACCCCCACTGTATAAACAAGGAAGCTTAGATGGAGACATATTAAATACAAATGTTGTACATCATTAAGAGAATACATTAATATTATTTCTAATCTTTTTTTAGGAGTTTGGGATTAATACATCACACTACTATATATAAAATAAGTAAACAACAAGGACCTAATGTATAGCACAGGGAACTCTATACTCAATATCCTGTAATAACATATAATGGAAAATATCTGAAAAAGAATATATATATATATTTAAAAAGATAAAATTCTAATGTTTATAATATGCTTGAGAGGTAGGTCTTATTATCTCCACTTTAAAAATGAAAAGAAAAAAACACCTTTGATTTAGAGAATTAAATAACATTTCCAACCACATGGACTTATACTTCTGCTTATAAGGGAGTAACAGGGTCAAGAATTACCCTCCCACTGTAAACAACTAGAAAACAAGACAAAATACAGGCAACGATTTTTAGTCACTGGATAATAGGCAGTGGAAAACTGTGATCCCTGAGAGATGGGAAACAAATGAGGCTTTCTGCTTGGAGGCAATTTCTAGACTAGGCTGCAGAGAGGAGAAACCTCCCTGGACAATCTGAGTTAAAGAAAGAGAGATCAGAATTTGTAGAGCCCAACACAGCTAGAATTTGCAGGGCAGAGTACCCCAAAGGGTGGAACTCTCTAGAATTTCAGAGGTGTACTCTTGAGCCTTTGGTGGATACTAATGCATGTACATGTTAGGTGAAATCCTACAAGGCACAACAAGTATAATCTTCAGAAGAAGAAAATAAGTATCATGGACTTTTAGGCTAAAGAACACAGAGCTGATGAACACTGAATTCCATGGACACTGAATTCATTGACTCATTTGTAAATTTGGGAAAGAAAGGCCCGATACATAGCAATATATAACAATCATTCGGGTTCCCATCAGGCACATGGGAGAATACATAGGGCATCCCATAAAGAGCCCTTAAAGAGCCACTCTTAAATGTGGAACTAAATTAGTCCTAAAGTAAAGACTGCTCTAGACCTGTCAAAAGTGCTTAAGAACAAGACTGGAAAAAACCAAACTAATCCACAATCAGTATGACTGCCTGGTAGAGCAAAATACAAAACTCTTAAAAAAAATACATCAAAATCCAGCACAATGAAACATAAAATCACAATGTCTGGCATTCAATTAAAAACTACTGCACATATGAGGAAATAGGGAAATGTGACCCATACTTAGGAGAATAATGAGTTAATGAATCAGATTGAGAAATAATGGAACTAGCAAAGATATTAACATTATGCTCCATATGCTTAAGGACATAGAGGAAAACAAACATAAGCACAATGAGAAGAGAAATGGAAAATGAAATAAACAAATAAACCAAAGAGAAAGTCAAGATTTGAAAAATACACTATCTGAATGTCACTATGGGATTCACAACCAAACAACAAAGACACAACAGAGATGGTCAGGTCATAAACAGAACTCAAATTCAGTTCCACGTGACTCCAAGGTATTATGATTTTCTCATGGTGCTTCTCATTTTATAGTGTCCTATAAAAAGCCACAGATAACAACAAAGGCAGAAATACCATTCATGTAGAGGGACTGTGATTAGAGCGACAAATGTAAACATGGCATAATGAAGAAAAGAAGAAAAGAATTTTAGAAACAAGACAGACATAGGCCCAAATTCTAGCTGTTATTGAGCTAGGTGAAATCCTACAAATCCATGAACACTGAATTCACTGACTCTTTTGTAAATTTGGGAAAGAAAGGCCCGATACATAGCAATATATAGCAACAATTAAGATAAAGTGAGAGGATACTTATCACTCCACTTGGCACATAGGCATATAACTTTTTCAATAGCTGGTAGGGGAGAACGCTGAAATTCTTACCTGGGCTCAAGAAACTAAATATCAATAACTAGAAGGCCTGCATCAGGCTCAGGAAAAGCTATAGGATGTGTGTGCACTTGTGTGTATATCTGTGTGTGTGGAAGGGGGTGGTCCTGGATGCCAAGAAGGATTCTGCGCCAGGCTTCTAGCCACTTTTAAAGCTAGTGGGCCAGATGACGTGCGTGAACATATTTCTCCCAGAATAGCATACACAGCCTTAATGGGTATTACTCTTTTGACCTAAAAAAAGTTTACAGGAATTCTAGATGGAAATCATCATTGAAAAGGATCTGCCAAAATATATATTTTAGGAAATGTGCCAGTCAACTTCACATTGTAATGAATGTTCTTTTTCCCTTGGAACAAAATGATGTATTTCAAAGAGTCTGTTTTACCCTGAGATAGTACTGGCTCTGGAACCCAGCATACTAGATGTACAGTACTTGGAGAGTTAGTTAACCTTAGTAAGTCTCCATTTTTGTAAAACTGGCATGCTAATAATAACCTTGTAGTTATAACGGTTAAATAAGGTAACATATATAAATTGCCTAGTATTCATAATTTAATATTTATTTGTTTCTTGCCCTTTGGGAGTCCTTTTTTCCCTTCAATCCCTATTTATTTTATCTGATATTATGAAATCCTCCTCAGATGGAAACTAAACTAAAATTCCATACCACTGGCCTCTGATGTCAACTCTTTCAGTTTAGGCTTATCACTTCTTCCTTTCCTGAATCAACATTTGAGGGATTAAAAGAGACAAACACAAGAGAACTCACTGTAACCTCACAGAGCTTTGTCACATTTGGGGATCATTAATCTCTGAGTTTTGAGAAGAACTTGGTTGGCTTCACTCCTAGGTAGAGCAAAGAGAAAAATAAACCAGGAGACTATAAAATATTAAAGAGCTGGAAACTTTGCCCTTTGCCTTCTTAACCTAGCCTACAGTTTTCAAAGCTCTAAGCAACTATCAAGAGACAGAGTTGTCTAAAATCAATACTGCTACCTTGTATAACCACCAGAAAGCAGATATGAAGACCGGTGCCTGACCTGGCCCAGAGATTAATGAGTTTGCTGAAAAACGTAGTCTGACTACCTAGTCACACATTTCTTCTGGCATAGGACTGGAAGGATGACTAGTGCAGAGGCTGTGGCCTAAAGTGGTGCCAGGAAATTCTCAGACTGGTGAGAGTATTATCAAAAGACCAGTGAGCCAGGAGGGTATCCAAGTGATCTACAAGCTGCCATGCCAAGAACCCAAGTTCACCTGAATTCCAGGTAAAAATATTCTTTGTGGGCTAAGATGTGTTGTCTCAAACAATGTGCTCTTCTAAATAAATAAACTAAAAATGAAGACAAAATACTGCTGCTTAAAAATATTATTAAAGGTGTAGTAGATTTGCAAAGTTCTTTATGAAGGCTGAAAATCTATGCCTGGAACATGGAGGGAGAAGCACTGAACAGATTTACTTAAATTCAATTTCAATTTTTCTGGGCTTAATTAAATAGATATTAACATTGGGTCAATTTATCTTCATGATTAACTTCCTGAAGGCACCTAAGTTTGACCCCATCCATCAGTGTCGAACTTCACTCCGACTAACCTATAAAGTCAGGAAGCCTAATCTGTACTGCCTTGGGTCATGTGTGAACGCAAGATGAGGAAGGTCATTCTAAAGATGTAAAATGGGGAGACTGCTGCCCAGAGTGGGCCCTCTGGAAATTCAAGAGAAGATGGCTTAGAAATGGTAACACACACCCAACAGCAGGTAGCAACTGGGGCATGGGTGGAGCAAGCCGGAACAATGACAGTGTCTTTGATAAGCATCCTGTGTGGTGACAGTTCTCCTCTTTGGGGCAGAAATAAAGGTTTTGTAAAAAGTCCTTAGACACAGAAACAAATGTCCTCTTTGTCACTGTGACTGGGTAGCAAATACAGGCAGGTCATATAATGAAACCATTCACTAGCTTTGGGAATATAAATGGAGCTTCTTCCTACTCATCTCACCCATCCTGAAGGTCAGAACAAGATTAAGATCACCCTGAAATGAACTGACTCCCCTGCTGGTGGTGTACTGATACTTTCAAGATGGTTTAGTTACATCAGTTTCTGAGGACCTCAGAATTGTTTTTCTTTATCCATCAGTATGCATAATATTTACGTACAAGGCAGAAAATAGCATTTTAAAAGAAAACATCTTATATCATAGAAGGGGGAAAATGGACACTATGAAATGTTGCCAGTCAGCTGTTATTTGGGATTGAGTGTTGAATATAAAGTATTGTACTACTACAAGACTTTGAGGTTATTTGTGAGAATTTCAGAGACGAAGGAGACACTTCATTTTATATTCATCACATGGACCTTTAAAAAAATGTATAATTTTGCATCATAGCTCATGGCCACATTCTTTGTATTTTCACGTTACCACCCAAGACAGTTTAAGGACAGTGCTTTATTTTAAACGAGAGTATGAGCCTAAACATTATAGTGCTTCATTTTAGATTTTAGTAAAATTGAACTTCTCCATCCCTAATTCATGTCTATTCAGCCATAATTAGCAAATCACACTAATTAGTAATCACACTAATCACACTGATGTGAAAAGAAAAAGTGCAGATATGTATGGTGGGAGAGGAGTGAGGTAGGAAAACAAGGGCATTAAGATGGGCAATAGGTACAAAGCAGTTTGTAATTTATTGAGATCAGTACAGGCACAACCACTTTTCTAAACAAGAAAAGCAGTAAATTTTCTGAAAGTCTAAAAATTTTAAATTAGACTTTATATTAGGGTGATTTATTATTTTTTAAATACCAAGAGGTAAATAACTAAGACCACTGGTTCTCAGATGGAATGGAACAAAGATTTTGCAAGTTGAAGCTAGATGATCTACTGCTAAAATCAAATAATGGCAAGCATTTCCCAATGCATATACAGTAAGTTAATGGACAGAGCTTCTTCTAAATTGTAAGCATTTTCCTCATAATTTGGTCTTAAACCATTAGTGTGGGCAATGATTTACCTTGATTTCTCAAGGTGGCTTCTGATTTGTCCATACTATATAATTAAGGTTGCCATAGCAATAATTCATGGTGTTCTTTTAATAACATCATGACTCCTACATGTTCTTTCCCTTTAAAGACATCAGAAAACAATAGACTAAGACCACTGATCTACTGGCAGATAAGTAAATTTAAGCTTAAATAAATAAAGAGAAAGGAGCCTGGGCATCCTTCTGTGCCTCAGACAAAAATGAGGACACTGGCTGTGGTCTGTGAAAAAGAAGGGCACTGCACATAAGGCAACATCGATATCTTTGGCAGTCTTTTCAAAGGATGAAGTTTCAGCAAGTGCTACACAGTTAATTTTGAGACTTTCCGGAAGGCAGTGCTGTCATTAATTACTCTTTATATTCCTCCTAAAGGGAACTTGATTTTTAGTACTTGTTACTCCTTTAAAATCTGGACAGTGAGGGTTTGAAATGACCATAAACTTTATTTATTTAAACAATGAGAACTGTCAGTCATCTTAACAAATATTTACTGAGTGCCTATCAATAATAATAGTGAAATCTAGATACTCCTCATTTGATTCTTTAGAGATTGGTTTTGATTTCTACATCACTGTTTTTCTAAATTATCACTCCTCTTGGCCTTCCCAAGAGAAAGAGTAAGTTGTTAGCATTTAGATTCTCTTGTAATTTTGCCATCTTTTAAGAGGAACTAGAGAATAAACCCTCATACTAAAACACATTAACAAGAAATTACAAATATTAGCTAAAGGCAAGAGAAATACCATAGAAGACTTTGCATATCAGCACACTGCTTGATTACTATTTTAAAAAACTCAGTCCATTAATGTTTTAAAAAATTAAAGGAATGCTTAACTCTGATTCTGGCTACAACCATAAAAGGATGTTTTCAGTACATCAAGAAATGTATAAGATGAGATTAAAGAAGAAACGGGCTATTTACGCTATAGGCATGTCACTGAGATACTCGGTATTATGTAACTTCAGAATTAAATCAAGGTTGAAAGGTTTTGGAAATTTCACAAGATATTAGACTTGATTTCTTTAATCTAGAAAGGCCTTTTTTCTCATGATTTCTCTAACTCATTCACTCAGCCAATCACTGAACATTAAATTCATTTTTTAGTTAAGTGTTAAAAGAACTGGTCTAAAGTAGAACATGAAGAGACCCAGTCTCGCATGTACTCCAGTGTTTATCCAAAATTCTTGAAAGCAGTGATAAAGGATGGTAAAAGGGAAGGCAAACACCAGAAACTGGGAATTTATGTGGGCTATATTATGAAAAGATGAGGAAGAGGAGAGACAACTAAATCTCTAAGGTTTAGGACTTTCTGAAATATCAGCATACTTAAATATTGCAAGTGAATGAGAAAGTCCTATAAATGAATGGTTCAAAGGACAAAGTTCATTATGATATAGAGGAGAAACAGAAGAAAGGAAAACCAAAAATTGGGGTTATGATGTTTTATAATCAATAAAATTATTTTAGTGTTTCTGGAAGTGTGATTAGGATATACAATAGTAGGAAAATAATTCTAAACTTTTAAGCATATGTAAATATATTAATGATATTCAGTGATGGCACTTGGTGAGTATAAGCAGATACTCCTTACACCCCTTATGAATAGAGCCCTGCCCACAATTTCTATGACCTAGGTAGCCATGTTTGTTTGTTTAGAGGTGACTGGGCCAGAGGTGGTACATGACCCAAGGACTGCCTCTGCCAGAGCCCTATGACATGGTCTGGTACAAAAGGAGAGCTGAGCCCGTCAGAGTCTCACTCTTGGGAATTAGAACTGGGACACATGGAGAGTCTGTTACAATTAACAGTGGGAAGTGAAGCTGAAAGGTTGTGATGCAGACCGTCCATAAATGCAGGTGGTGGCACTCATATAAGAGCCCCTCCTAAGCCAAAGCTATGAGAAAGAGAAAAATGAGTAAGAATAGAAAAGTGTACTGAAGAAGAAAATGGAGTACTCTCAGAGGGAGCAGGGAAGCAGTGAGCAATAGATATATAGGAAGTGATGGGTGGAGAAAAGAGTATTCCGTTATAGCTGCTTTGATTCTTGACATCTTCTAGTTCCAGTCAAGAATTCTTATACTGGACCCCTTCTCTTTGAGGTAACCTGATCCTTGAAATCATTACAGTTTAACCACAGCAGTAGCTTTATATAATAAAGCACTATTGGAATGCCTGAGCAAGGAAATGAGCTCTCACTGAGCAAAGGGACCACAGCAACTACAGCGTTTTGTGTGTGTTTTATGAATTAATAAAAGCTGATCCTTTGCAAGTACTTTGTACATTACACAGCAATTGATAACCATCATGACAGAGATTCATCAAATGTATTATATGCATAAGGTTTTGCACTAGGTACCATGAAGAAATAAGAAGACATGCACTCTCCCCTCACAAAGCACTCTTAGGAGGATCTAACCAAACTTAAAACACCTCTTCCTTGGAATGAGATTACTTCACCATTTCCTGTCTAAATTAGGTTCCCTTGTTATGTTTCCATATGCAAAAAAGTACTTCCCTATCATTATCAAACTTGCAATGGCTTATCTCTTTCCTTAAGACTTCAAGCCATGGGACAGGACTGACTATGTATCTGGTACATGGTGTGTGCTTAATAAATACTAAATGGTGAATAAATAACTGAAAAAATCTAGGCCATGACACAGAAAGTTGGGTAGAAGACTTCTGTAATTCTCAAAAAGCTGATAGAGCTTTTATATTCAGTGAAGGTAGTGATGCAGAGTCATTAAATTTAGGGAAAGTATTCATCTACACACTCTAATCATTTTAATTTTAAAAGGTTAAAGGGTTTTCCAGAAATAGACTCACAGACATAGAAAACAAATTTGGTTACCAAAGGGGATAGTGGGGGGTGGGTGGGAGATCAATGAGGAGTTTGGGATTATCAGATACACACCACTATATATATAATAGATAAACAACAAGGACCTACTGTATAGCACAGGAAACTGTATTCAATATTTTGTAATAACCTAAAATGGAAAAGAATCTGAAAAAGAATATATATATATATATGAAACATATATATACATATATATGTATATATACAAACACATATAACTGAATCACTTTGCTGTACACCTGAAACTAACACAACATTGTAAATTAACTATACTTCAATTTAAAAAATGGTTTAAAAAAAGGTGGGTTTGGGCTTCCCTGGTGGCGTAGTTGTTGAGAGTCCACCTGCCGATGCGGGGGACGCGGGTTCGTGCCCCGGTCCGGGAAGATACCACATGCCGCGGAGCGGCTGGGCCCGTGAGCCATGGCCGCTGAGCCTGCGCGTCTGGAGCCTGTGCTCCGCCACGGGAGAGGCCACAGCAGTGAGAGGCCCGCGTACCGCAAAAAAAAAAAAAAAAAAAAAAAAAAAGGTGGCTTTTCCCCTAATTTTTCAGTTTGTGGCCTTGTTACCAATTACATTTTTACCTTTGCTTTTACCTCTTTTTCATTCTCAAGTGCTGATTCTTCTAAGATTAGACCTTGATCTTCCCAAATAACCTCCTCTCTCCTCCCTCTCTCCCCACAATCCAGCAATGGAGTCAACCTATTTTTTATGACCAGTCTCTAAAGTCCAGTATATGGGTCCCTTACACAGTTTTAGAAATCAGGAAAGATTTGCAAGTGAAAAGGCAGGTGAGAAAACATGGGCAGATACTGTTATTGGTCACAGAAATTCTGAGTGCTCTTCTAGAAATTCTTTTAACAGCCAGGTAATTAATTCGGAATCAGCAAGTCAAGTCACTCATTTTTCAGCAAAGTTACACAATTAGATAGAACATATTTCCAAAATATGCAAACTATGAAGGTGGCCTGCTTCCCAGTAACTGCATCATCTTCCTGTAATGCCATCCCGGTTTTGTTTCCTCATACATGCTTGATGATCTCCTCAGTACACATCTTTTTGGACTTCTAGATTTTTAATTCCAAATTTAGCAAATTATCTTTGCTGACATTTTCTAATTTGCAGTTCTCATGGCATTACATAGGCATTGTAAGGCAAATCTCTCAGTGCTATTTTCTGATTTGAGACTCTGAAAGTTCTCTAGGCTATTTAAGAAAGGGCATCTGCCTTTATTGCATATACGCAGGTGATGTGCCTGCTCTGTCAATGGAAACTGCCACTTTTTGGTACTGAGGACCCTCTTATCTCCAAAAACAGAACACACACCTAGCCTCAAATACTTGCTCAATTGGCAAATCAACTTAAATGGACTTTCTTATCATTTACCAACTGGGCTTTGCTTTCAAAGACATAAGATATATTATCTTTACATCAGGGAAGTATTAGTAGTTCCTGACAGCAACTAAGTATATGACCATATACGCAATGCACAGGCAAAGTCCATTAACACTCAAAACTAAAACTTTCTTCATTTATGAATAATACATGAACTTCTCTGTTTGGACCATGCATTGAAGAGACTTTAGGAAACATCTCACCCGATCCATAAAACTCTCACCTGTTGCTCCCAGAGCAGGCTCTTGCTCACCCAAACTCCTGTTTCCCACTACTTGGGCAGCAATCCCACAACCTTTGTCATATGCACTTACCATAAATGTAACATTTTATTTAATTAACTTTTAAAACATTAAAACAAATTTACTTTCAAAAGGAAACTGTGTATTTTTCTAATATACATTAAATAAACATGTAAAATATTTATGTGGGAATAAAAACATCATCTAAGTTTCAGTGAAACTAAAAGTAGTACTTTGGCTTGTTTCGTCACACATGTGGATGGAACAGGAAATCCATTGTAGTGGATGCTCTAAGCTTCTCACTTTTTTGCCTCCGCATTCCCAGGTGAGCAGAACTGAAAGAAGATGGGCCTAACATACAATCTCCTGTAGTCAGTTTAGCTGCTACAGGTATACTGATAAATAATGAGAACCCTACGGATTAAAACTTTATAGCCAGCTTTAGAATAACATGTTTCATTTTTGTTAAAATTTCAATCATTTCAAAGGCAAACTTTTGTAGGGAGAAAGGGAGAAAGGGAGGGTTGGAAAGAATTTATAAACAATATCTTAGGACTTCATATAACTTCTTACCATTTTTGAAGCAGTTTCATAATTTGAACCTCATAATAAGCCAATGAGATAAAGGTATATGATTCACAGAATTATCATTATTTTAAGTCCTATAAGCTATTTCTAGGCTTAAAAAAGGATAAGAGAAGCTGGACCTTTCTTCAAGACAAAACTAACTAAAATATCACCTTTCTTCTCTTTTGACGGGAGTTAGTTAGGAGATAAGTGATTGAGGCTAAATGAGAACAAAGTTCTGCCTTTTACCCGGGAGTCATAATTTTTAAATAATTTTAAAACTAGACAATAACAACATAAAACAACAAAACACTGAAAAGTTTAAATTACTACGGAAAATGTCCAACTATTTTCTTTTTGTAGATTGCCTTCCAGTTTGCCTACATGCTTTATTTTCACAGCTGTGTTTTTCTTTTTTCTTTCTAATATATCATATAGTCTCTCCTATTACCCGCAATTTACAAATAAGGTAACAGATTAAATGATCTGTCCGAATACATGTACACAGTTAGAAAATGACAGGACTTGGACTAGAACCTAGGTCTTTTTGCATTTCATTCTGAAGCTCTTTCTATTACCCCATACTGACTCAGAGAGGAAAAGATGTCCTAATTAAAAAAAAAATCCACAAAAGTCTAAACTTAAGAAATAGGTCAATTAAGATGTAATCCTTTAGTTTATAGAAAGATTTATCACTGTAGGAGTCCTATAAATGTTGAAAATTCCCCTTCTGCATAATCAGACTTAGTCTCTAGCCTTGAGGAGCTCATATATCATTTGCAATTTAACAGAAATCTTACAGAAGAATGTATATTTAGAGGTAAAGGATTTTGGTCAATATCAAGTCAATCAGAAAAGAAAAGAAAACATCTTGGAAACTGTAATGTGAACCAGTGGAGAAAAGATAATTGAAGTTAAAAACAATTCTGCAGAAGCACATCAGCAGCCCATGGTGCTCCTGTGTGTAGTTATATAGCCTGTTTATATAAGAAACCTCAGAATATGAAGCACAATTACAAAACACTGTTCCAGTTTTCCATAAGCACAGATGCAGTGGGAAAGCAGGCTGCTTTCAAAACCATGCCCAAGTTCCATATTGGGAATTGTATATGATTTTTAAAAACCTGCCCTGTGACTTAGGATATAAGACAAGTGTTCTCAAAGTACATTGTCAAACTGCATCAAAATAAGGTGCTTGTTAAAAATGAAGATTCCTGGGCTTCCCTGGTGGCGCAGTGGTTGAGAGTCCGCCTGCTGATGCAGGGGACACGGGTTCGTGCCCCGGTCCGGGAGGATCCCACATGCCGTGGAGCGGCAGGGCCCGTGAGCCATGGCCGCTGGACCTGTGCGTCCGGAGCCTGTGTTCCGCAACGGGAGAGGTCACAGCAGTGAGAGGCCCGCGTACAGCAAAAAAAAAAAAAAAAAAAAAAAAAATAAGATTCCTGAGTCTCAATCAAGACTTATTAAATCAGAATGTCCAGGGGATGGTTTGGGATCTTCATTTTTAACAAGCTCTCCAGTTGACTGATAATGCAACACTAAAGTTTAAAAACCACTGACTTAGAGGAGTTATTGGATACTTTAGAATATGAATTTCTTAGCCTCTCATTTTGATGTTTCTATATCCCAAGTTTTGTTTTTGCCCCCATGATCACTTAAAATAAAAAAGAAGGTTCAGGTTAGCAAATTAGGTTAGGTTCAGGTTACAGTTTAGCAAATTACTGTAAAATGCATTAAGATGTGGAGGATTGATTGAAGTGACCTCAGGGTTCATTTCCATTATGGATCCAGCCATCAGTGGTACTGAGGTCAAGGGGTAGTGGATATCTCCCTCAATGGATGTAGATGAGGGTAAAATGGAAGTCTGAAAAAGGCAAAAGCAGCCCAGACAAACTCACGAAACAAGTTTTTAGAACAAAGTTATAGGTTAAAAAAGTATTAAATAACAGCAGTTCCTAGAATAGACTGAATGCCCCAGCCTATTGACTCTGCACCGATTTTCTTTACTAGCAAGATAAAGAATGAATAAGGTGACGTGGATCTCGGTTTTTAGCTATAGCTATTGTGTGGGTTCTTAGAAGTTTTCATGGGCAATATTAGCTTACATAATGACCCTTCAGGGCTGGTGTTCTGTGCATTTATTTCTGGCTGATAACTTTAAGAATTCAAAGAACAAAACAAGGTGATGAATATACAAACCATCAAGATTGAGATGATAAATCTGTAGAACTTCAGATTAGGAAAGTAGCATAATATTGCTTAAGGTACTTATCATACTGAATTTTAAATGATGTCTCTAAACTAATCATCCTCAGGTATAAATGGAACTTTTATAAGACTTGTAGACTAAAACTGCCATACTTTGTGCTATGTATTTTTGTTAAATTCACAGCTCAGATTAATATACTCTGAGGCAAGACAAAAATGTATAATACACAGTTTCTGGATGTTATAATACCATGAGCAACGATAAATGCGTCATGGGCTTCCCTGGTGGCACAGTGGTTAAGAATCTGCCTGCCAATGCAGGGGACACAGGTTCAAGCCCTGGTCCCGGAAGACGCCACATGCCACAGAGCAACTAAGCCCGTGCACCACAACTACTGAGCTTGCGCTCTAGAGCCCGCAAGCCACAACTACTGAGCCCACGTACCACAACTACTGAAGCCAGCGCACCTAGAGCCCGTGCTCCACAAGAGAAGCCACTGCAACGAAAAGGCCGCACACCGCAAAGAAGAGTAGCCCCCACTCGCCACAACTAGAGAAAGCTCAGGCACAGCAACGAAGACCCAACACAGCCAAAAATAAATAAATTTATAAAAAAAAAAATAAATGAGTCATGAGTAGTGACTGTTATTTCTTGGAAAAGCATCAAAATTAAAATAAAATTTAGTTTATTAAAAGCAAAACGTTTTACTAAAACTTCAATGCTTAAAAAACATGATCAGCAAACAGTATTTGTTAAATATTTTGATTCTGTAAAGTGAATCTGTAAAAGTTGCTTTTAAAAGAGATCTACAGACAATGAGCAACTCTAGAAATAAAAGAAGATAGAGGAGTAAGAACTAACCCAGAGAGAAGAATTTGAGATATTGGACAATTAATTCCTTGGCCTTTCGAGATCTTTGTGTCTTAACAAAGAATTCCACATGTGCTATAGTTTTGGCAACGCAGTTCCACACATTCCATCACTGATTACCTGTTTCTAGCTAAAGAAAAGTTAACTTTTTTTCCTTGGTAGTAAAATAAAATTGTTGGGTGTCTACTACTACTACACATACCTCAGGAATTTAAGACACTAACTTAGACACGAAGTAAGAATTATCTGGCTAAAATATCTCATTTCTTTGTCTCGAGAATCCTGAGGGGTTAGTAGTATTATCCTCATTTTACAATTGAGAAAACTGTAGCTCCAAGGTTAAATGACTGTCCGAGAACACACCATAGGCAATACCGGTGGTGAGATTCGAACATAAGTTTTATTCTGAAGCCCAGGCTTTTCTCACCATGATTTGCTGACTTCCATGAGTCTGTGGACCCAATGATAAATATAGTCATCCCTCGGTATATGTGGGGGATTGATTCCAAGAGTCCCCATGGATACCAAAATCCATGGATGCTCAAGTCCCTTATATAAAATGGTGTAGTATAGCTAGCTCTCTGCATCTGCATGCTCAACAAATTTTGGATCAAATTTCAGTCTGAATACAGAGGACTGACTGTATGTTGGGACTGTTTTAAGGAGTTAGGTTTGCAGGCCCAGAAGGGTTTTACCAAAACCATTCAAAATGGGAAGAGACTGACATCCAGCATAATAAAATCAGGGTGGAGTCTCAAAAATATGAATTAAGGGCCTACTATGTGTCAGGCTCTGGGGATACTGTGGTTGATCAAGACACAAGGTCCCTAACTTCCAAGGGGCTTACATTCTAATGAGGGAGATAAAGATACTCAACAAGCCAACAAATGTGTTTCAGATGGTGACCAATGTTTTGAAAACATATGGCAGGTACAGGCATGAAGGGTGACTATGGTATGTGACAGCTGTTTTAAAGAGTGGTCAAGGAAGGCTTCCCTGAGGAGGTGATGTCCTTGCTAAGACCCAAATGAAGAGAAAGAGGCAGGAACATCCTGGATGTGTTCAAGGATCAGCCAGAAAGGCAGTGCGGCTAAAATGAAGTGACTCAGAGTATGGCAGGAGAGGTCAGGGAGGTGAGAGGTGCCATGTAATGGAAACCCACATCCAAGAAAGGGCACATATCCGGAGCAGTGCGTGGAGGAGCGGCACGCAGGTGGCCATGGCTGCTGTCAGACAAGAGAGGTGGCAGTATGCTGGCATAGCAGGCTCTCAGTTCAACAGCTATGCCAGCATCTTGCCTCCTCTCCAGTTCCAAGTTACAGGGGCAGCACCATGCCTCTTCGATGTTTTACTTTTCCAGAATCTTCCCTTCCACCTGAGGGAGGGAAAACACACTCATTAATTGAAAATGCAAACTGGTTTCTGAACATTACAACACAATCTTCTTAGAGCATCCAATTTTGAAGATGTAGTTAAGCACAGGAAGGTTGTGGCTAGTTTCTTTTTTTCATGGCCTTTGATCTAAAATGAGTCCTGAGAATGTTTACTGACTGCTTGTGAAACGACGGGGGGAAAATGCTGACAAAAATTTTAAGTCAGTATAGTCTGAAGTTGATGACAGTTAAATTATAGGTTATTACCACTATATTCACAGTCCACGGTACATCTCAGTGACTCTCAGTACAGTTTTATTTTTACTCTAATAACTCTCTTGGTCAATTTCTGCCACTCAGATGTACTCAAACAATAACAAACTGTCACCTTGCAATGTGTAGTTCACTGCTTCATGTGCTCCTAAAAATAGTGCCCCTTTGAGCCAGTAACTCCCAGCTGGGAACTTAATCCACAAGAACATTTGCAAAAGCACCAGTATTATGTCCAAAGATGTTCACTGAAACACTGTTTTTAATAGCCAAAGAACTAGAAACAACCTGAATGTCCATCAGTATGATTGATATTGGCTAAATTATGACTATAAGTTATGATATAGTGTCACAATAAAGTATTTCGGCATTCTTACAAAATATTATGGCATAAGAATAATGACACAGTATAGGAGAACTTTTGTGTCAGTGAAAAAGTATGTATAATCATACACATATCCTGGGGTGCACAAATAAATTTTTTCTTGAAGGGTACATAAGTGATTTATTATTTTAAATAATGGTTTATTATTTTAAAAGTAACTGGATGACAAGATTATAAATTATTTTTGTTTTCCTCTTTATATATATTTCTAATAAAAATACTAATAAATATTATTACAAAAAAATGAACCTAAGATGTACCCACATAAATATAAAACATTTCGCTGCATAGTGCTACCAAGGTACAGATAAGAAAGAATCACGTTCACTTAAACTTGACTAATATCAATTGCATTTGCCAGAAACAAAAGTTCACTGTTCCCTAAGTCTGGAGCTAGGCATATACAGACACATTCACTTATACATGTGCACTATGTGGCACACATTTCTAGTGGGAGGACAGGAGGTAATGAGGGTTCTATTGCACAAGACCCTGTAAAAATTGTCCTGGGGCTAGAGAACTGGTGGAAGAGGTACTAATTGACTTCCTAGAGTACAATTCAACTTGATCATGATCTATCTATTAATGTAAAGGTATTTAGGAACTTTTGGTTCATTTTTGGTTCATCAAGTACAGAACGTTAGTTCAAAATTAATGGTAAATACAATACAACTTAGGTTACAAAATGCACCACTGAATTAAGAAGATTTAATTAAATCAAATTTTTTCCAAAAGTTTAGTCTTTTTAAAATATTCCTAATATTCATAATTGAGAGGAAGATGTAGATTGCTATCATTTTAGGAGGAAGAGACTACGTATTTGAAAACAATAATTCCTTGTGACTTTTTCAGATCCATTTTGCATATGCCAAAGAAAACTGAATGCTAGCAACTATCTGATTTACCAGTCAGATGCAGTAGATACAGCAGATACCTGAGAAGTCATACAGGCTATTTTAAATGAAGATCACTTAAAGGGAAAAGATAGGATAATACAATACACGCTCCTCTTCCTTATTTACTTGCATTTTTAAAAAATAGGATGAAACTTACTTTTGTAAGTTATCAAATAATTGCTCAATTTATAACTTAAAAGTCTAGAACAAGATCATGCCCTTCCCCTATTAAAGAAGTTGTTGCTATTAAAACTTGGGTCCTTTTGTTAATTTCTCTGATGTATCCAGGGAAGATGGCTTCCATCAGACACTGGTAAAATGCACCTCCTCACCACATACACCTCAGACAAATTTCTTGCAAAAATACAGCCTAACCATGAATTATGTTACAACTGGAAAGCAAAAAAATATTATGGGTACCTGATTATAGCCTTTGGCAGTTAAGGTTAAACTTTGAAAAATACTGTCAATGAAATGCCCTGGAGAGAATGCAGCACCTATTTATAGTTTTTTTCCTTAAAGAAGAATAAAAATAATTTTAAAAAACATCTCAAACCTACTAAACTTTTTAGTAGTAAAATTAACAAAATAAAGTTTAAATTATAGAACTTTCAAACTATTTTAACTAACTTTAAATTCATTTTAAATGAATAATCTGATTTCATTTTGTGAATAACTGATTTATAACCATTCTGGCAGCAAATCCAGCATGTCCCAGACATGAGTGGGACAGGAGGCAGTTAGCTATACCAGCCCCAGTTAGTACACAGATATAAAGAATGAGAACAACTCAATCACAGAAAAAAAGAAAAATGGTGTAACTAGTACTCAGTGTGTTTTTCCAGAGCTGGAATACAATCTACTTAACGCTTCATTAAAAAAAATGTTTTCTAAAAGTGGCTGGAGGTAGGGGGCTGATTATGTATAAAGAGCTAGAATGTCCTATTTTTCAAGTACAGTATTATGGAAAAATTTGTGGTCCAATCAAGAACATAACTGTGGGGAAAAAATAACATTCACTGAATGTGTTGGTATTGCTTTTGGGAACAGACAATTTGACAGGATGTGCTTAAAGCTACTCCCCAACTGATAGAAGCCAGATGTGTGTCTGCCCTGCATCTGGGGGACTGCAAGAAAGAAAGGGGTATAGTTATACATATATATAATTATATATATATTTATTTATAGAGTTATATATATTTAATTATATATAATTATATAAACTATATGGAAAAAATAAGAAATAAGACTATATAAATATATATTATATATTTTAATTTAGAAATATTAATAAAACACAATTGAATATCTGTATCAGGCATCAGAAACAACCCCCATGCTGCAACCACTAAATTAAAGATGAACTGGCAGAAAGGGCTGGGTTTTTATTCCTTGCCCTCCCCATTAGCCCCTGGCTTTCCTGCTGGAATATCTCATACTCCCCTTGGCCAGTCCAATGTCCACCTCCCCACACACACATATACTGTGGCACCTACCAGGCTTGTTCTCCCCCAAAGAACTCCATTCCCCCAAATTACAGTCCTCTATCCATTCTAAACTGACTTTCCTCTTTGCATAAGTTCTCTGTAGGAATGAGAAAGAGAAATCTATCCCTTCATTATAGGAATTTAAGACAAACTGCAAATGGTTCAAAGGCTTAAGCCTTCAAGGGGACCTAACTTCTTTAGGAGATGAGTATTATACAGAATTAATTTTTAATGAGAAGATACGGAAGATGGTTTTAATAGGGGGATCACTATCCTACAACTTCCTGCCTAAAATAGGCCAAGATTAAATCATTTACCATTTTCCCAAATTCATGTAAACCCAGTGAGAAAGGAAGGTGGGGGGAGAACCAATTCTCTTGAGAAAATGGTATGTACTTTTACATTTTTCCCCTTTTTAACCCTCAGAAAGGTGGTTGCAGTGGGTATTATTATCCTCTATTTATAAACGATTGAGTGAAGGCTGAGAAAGTTTAATTATCTCAAGTAAACAGATGAAAGTTAAACTACCAATAATTCTATTACTTTAACATTTGTTGGCATCTATTATATGCCAAACATTGAGCTGAAGACAGGTCTCCGTCCATACTGAGTTTCCCAAGTTGGGGGAGGGGTAAACCCTTAACACATTATATGTCTCAACTTAACTTGGTAAGTCCTATGATCAGTTATGCACAAAGTGTATTAAGAGAAAACATAGCATTGCGATGGATTACAATTTACGGCCTCAATTCTCCCTGTATTCCCTGACTCCGGAGTTATTAGCTGTGTAATTCACTTTAGTCAACTTGTTACGTTAGCAAGACAGGATGCAAGCAGAGCTTAAAAAGCACTGTGAGACTGTGCTTGCCTGCTCTTTCCTGAGCCTTAGCCGTCACTATGAGAACACACCTAGACTACTCTACTGAAAAATACGACACATAGTGCAAAGTCTCCCCGGTCGTCCTAGCCAAGGCCAGCCTAGATCAGTCAATAGCCTGCCCTGACACGTGAGCATGCCTAACCAAGATGAACAGAGCTGCTTAGCTGACCACCCCAATGTGTAAGCAAATAAACACCTCTGATGAACTCCTTTGGATTTCTTTTCTGGTTGTTTGCTATGCAGCATTATTGCTTGACGATAAGTGACATAAATAATGATTAAGACTATGTGCTCTGGATTTAGGCTGACAGGGTCAAAATTATCCTGAGAGCAGTGTAGGCCATGTTTGTTCAAGCCATCCATTTCACTACAGTCATAGCGAAGTCAACAGACACCCAAGTTCCTTCAAGCACTCTGCTGGTAAATTGTAGGATTTCCGTGAATATTAATAAATGAGTAAACTTTGATCAAGCACTGTTTTGCTAGATGGTAGGCTCCTTGAGGATAGGAAGAAAGTCTCATTTATCTCTGCATCCCCAGGACACAATGTGATACAAGGCCTTCAGCAGAAAGGTCAGTCAATATTTGCTGAATAAGAGAATAGTAAGGATCTGGGTTATTTTATCAAATCAATGGGAAGCTGCCAAAGAGCTGTAAGGAAGCAACATGAGAAGCTTTGTGTTTTTAAAAACACAATTTTTCTCCTAAGTTTCAACACTTTTTAGCTCTTTAAGACTTGTGATGTGGCAAGATGACTCTGGCTGCTCTTTAGTAGTGAATGGACAAAGGGGCCAGAACTAATTAACGGAGACCAGCTGGCAGCCACGAAGGTTGTCCAGTCAGAGATGGTGTCAGCTTGGATTAGAAGAAAACAGAACACAGATTCTAGATATATTTGGGAGGCACAATAGAAAAAACTTGCTTGAGGGCTTAAGGAAATAGAAGAACCAAGAAAAAAAACACAGTTTCCTGGTCTGTGCTCCTGGATGGGCAGCGGTGACTTTCACTGAGATAGGGAACTCTGAAAGAGGACAAATATTTTAAAAATGTAGACTCCTAATTAGAGCGATCTTGAGTTAATCCCAGTATAAAGCCACCATCTGGAAATTCAATTTAAAGAATCTGTGGTATCAATTTACTTCAAGATTGATGTTCCTTGAACAGTAAATTATAACCTGTTGCACTAGAAAAGTTCATCTGCCTTATGTGGCCAAAGTGATCTGAAGGAAAGCCATGCTGGGTCTTTGTTAGAGGACAAAATACAACCCTGCTGTGGAAACTTCTTGAACTATATTAAACCTTTAAAGGAAATTAAGCTTAAGGAAGAAAAGAGTGTATGTGACACATTTGAAATCAGTTTTAGAGACTAAGGGTGAATCCTTTCCTGCTTAACTAACTTTCCATGGACCTAAAAATTGAACTAGACTTCAGAGCGCTCCATAAACACAAAGTATGCACTCTTACTTTGCTCCCTTACATTCATCTTAAACTCCATATTCCTAGAATTTCATTTAATGCAATTATTTTAAAAAATCTAATTGTTTAAGGTCATGATTCAATTATCCTTTTGAATACTGCTATTGCCACCACACTGTGGTCTATACCAGTGTAAAAGCATTGGCTTGATTTGGTAACTGGCATCTTTTCTAAAAGATCTTAGTCCTTAATCAAGCCCTTAAAACATGTCCTTTATTAAATTAAAATGTTTATTTTACAATAGGGTCATTACTTTATTTGAGTATGAGTCATCCTATTTTCTCTTGATTTCATGGCCATGGACTGCCACCCCAATCCTAGCTAGTCACCTAAAATTGTGTGCTTGTCCTTAAAGGGGTTATGAGAGACTGGGGATAGAACCATGCAAACCTATCAACACTTCTAGAAAGAGACCAGAGCATTCTGATGGTGGGTGAGCAATATTTTCATGTGTGAAAATGTAGAGAAGGTGGAGCTGTTGTGAGTCACACACGAGGTGAGTGACTTCCCAGTAATATATGATACCTCTGAAAGCCCAGCCAAGGGGACCCTTTAACCACTGGATAGCCGTCACCCTTAAAGATCTGGTATAGTGCATACCTTAAAAAACAAAATCTTATAAAAATATTGAATCACTATGCTGTACACCTGAAACTAATATACTATTGTAAATCAACTATACTTCAATAAAAAATCTTTATAATGGTTGAGTTTCCCATTAAATTCATATCCTAGATACTCCAAAGCCTTAACCAAAGGGAGGATGAATTTAGAACTTATTAAGTGTCAAACACTTTACATCTATTTTGTGATTAAATCCTAACTCCAAACTGAAGAGTTGTTGAGGAAAATTATCTCCATTTTGTGCATGAGGAAACTAAACCTCAGAAAGGTTAAGTAACTAGTTAATAATCACATTGCTAGTAAATGTTACAGCCAGAATCAGCATGTCTTCCCCCATACATTGTATCTGTGCTCCCATACTGAATTCCAGCTTCACCAGCTTTATTTCCTGCTTAACAACATGGCTCTCCCTTTGCAGCTAGATTCATCTCACCATCTCCGTAGCATGCCAGATCCACCCCCAGATCCACTGTGTTCACACCATTTCTTCTGTCCCTGAAATATTCTTCTAAAGGATTATTCTGCTTCATGATTCCAAAAGGATCCATCCAAAAGGAAGCATTCTGAACTCAAAAAATTATCCACCAAGTTGATTCACAGCAAATCTATAAAGGACTCAGTCTTCTTCTTTATCAGTAATCTTTTGGACACTGTCTAAACATAATAAAAATATAAAACATGCTAGATGTTTACCTGTGAGCCAACTAGCATCAGATTCAGACATAAAGAACACATTACAGGGGAATCGTCCAAGTAATCCAAAAACCAAAGGCTCTCAAATATCTCCATCACCTGTAAGTGGTGGAGAATGCTTAGCCTTAGAATGCTAAGTCTCCAGCCCTTTGCAAGTGTTGTTCCCTAAAGCCTATTAAGCCCCTCCTAACATGCCCCTTGGTCTCCCTAGAAAACCAGAATTCATCTTCAAGACTGCTCAGGTAGTGTCTTGCTGCTGTTGCTGCTGCTGCTGTTAAATGTCCTTTTCTAACAAAGGAACAGACTGAAGAATGTTAAGTTATATTTACTGGAAGTTGTTTTTTGGTTTATTTTGTTTTTTAATGGTCCCTTGCAGGTAATTTTGGTGCTACTGGAAGGCACATTGACAAACTGGGCCCAATCCGTGTATACTTTTGCTCAAATTAAAATCCAATGCCCTAAGCCTCTAATGATGATGGGGCAATTTTCAGACCCAGAGATTACCAAGGCTCCAAGAAGAGCTGGATTCCAGAAGGGGACTTTAGGAAGGAATATGGCCTCACTACGTCAAGGAGACTGGAGTAAAGGTCACAGTGCACAGGCCGCAAGTAACCTGGGGTAGGAGGTGGCGAGGTGGACGGCCTGTAGGAGAGAAAAGCAGTGACAGCAACAACAATGCTTGCCATTTGTTTCTACTCTGTGTGGATACCATGCTAGGCTTTCATATACGTTACTGGACTATTTCCAATCCTCCCAAAAGCCCTGCAAGGTCACATCATCATTTCTATTTTATTCTCTTTATAGAGAATGTGCAAAATTGATGCTTTATAACCCAACTCTGATTCATGAACAGGAGTTCTGCTTTGTTTAAGAACAAAATACCAGCTTTTCCTTTGCACTTTTTCCAGCTGTGCTACCCTTTCACTAAATATATCTCCAAGTTCTTGTCTAGGGCTAAAATTTTCATTTTAATACCTGCCAAGGGAAGATAAATATTAATAGATGTTAAACAAGAATCAGAGTAAATGTGTGTATTTTTAGATATTTCCTCTAAACAACTCGAGCTGCTCTGGAAATACTTATTAAAGTGTATAAATCATCTTCCCAGTAAATGCTTACAAAAAACTCAAATAAGTTCAAGGAAAAAAGAGAAAAAATGGAGAACAAAAGAAAACCTGGAGAACCAAAGACACAAGACCAGCTTCAGTGAGGAGGAGGCAAGTCCAAACAGTAATGAACTTGGCAGTGCACTGAAGGGGCTGCCCTCTGGGCCACAGAAGCAACATCATACTTAAACTGTCATCACTAGCCTTTTATGCTACTCCTTCTGCCAGCATTTGGTAATCTGATACAACCACAGGAAAAAGTGCTTATCCCCCCCAGATGGTGAGGAAGCCCCTGCCCTTGACATTTTTGTTTTTCATAGGACTGGGTATATGTTACTACAAATATGTTTATCTTTTATTTCAGTGAAGATCCATTTACATATTCCTAATTATGTTTCTGCTAATATTGACAGGAATTATATTTTACTAAAAGATCTACGTCTTGATTACTGATGTCAGCCTGAGAATGTTCACTCAAAAATGCAACAAACAGGGCCTCCCTGGTGGCGCAGTGGTTGAGAGTCCGCCTGCCGATGCAGGGGATACGGGTTCGTGCCCCGGTCTGGGAGGATC
This sequence comes from Mesoplodon mirus, assembly GCF_964341445.2. Taxonomy (NCBI): domain Eukaryota; kingdom Metazoa; phylum Chordata; class Mammalia; order Artiodactyla; family Ziphiidae; genus Mesoplodon; species Mesoplodon mirus. The sequence goes on along the minus strand of NC_138976.1, from coordinate 56,859,334 downwards.
CCATATGCCGCGGAGCGGCTGGGCCCGTGAGCCATGGCCGCTAAGCCTGTGCGTCCGGAGCCTGTGCTCCGCAACGGGAGAGGCCACAACAATGAGAGGCCCGCGTACAGAAAAAAAAAAAAAAAAAAAAAATGCAACAAACACAAAATCAAAATTTCATTTCCTGATGACAGTCATTAATTAGTATGTGGCATTCTAAGGCAAATAAACACGTTACACTTTTAAGACAATTATAAGAAGAGTCTTTGCCTTATTAATTTACAATTAGCTTTCTCTCCTACAGACATAAGTTATACTGGGATTTTAGCAAGATAAAATACTTAAAAAGGAATGGAGAATAGTTTAATTAGATAATTTCAACTTTGGTTCTATCATGTTTGATATCCAGAAGAAAATGCAAACTATTCCATTTACTGTATTGCAAAGTATATGCTACTGCAAGGACCATGACATTTTAAAGACCTGAAATAAAGAATTAGGCTGGATTGTTCTGAGAAGAAGCAAATAGGAGACAAGGCACTTTTCAAACACAATGGGATGGTTAGAACAGACCCAGGGACACATGGATTTCAAAAGAAAGTTAGTAAAAAGAAAATGTAAACCAAAAAAACACAACTCATTACGCTTCATTTAAAATATTACGTAGTGAATAATGAAAATGTCTTCATACACTAAATTATAGAGTTTCACATTTAAACCTTCATAATATTTATTGAAAGAGAGAAAAGTATATTTTTAGAAATACTATTCTATTTAAATTATGCCTTAAAAATCCTACTAAAAATTTACTCTGAAACCCCAAAGTTAGCATAAGGAAAGAAATCATAAAGATCAGATCAGAAATAAATGAAAAAGAAATGAAGGAAACGATAGCAAAGATCAATAAAACTAAAAGCTGGTTCTATGAGAAGATAAAAAATATTGATAAACCATTAGCCAGACTCATCAAGAAAAAAAGGGAGAAGACTCAAATCAATAGAATTAGAAATGAAAAAGGAGAAGTAATAACTGACACTGCAGAAATACAAAAGATCATGAGAGATTACTACAAGCAACTATATGCCAATAAAATGGACAACCTGGAAGAAATGGACAAATTCTTAGAAATGCACAACCTGCCAAGACTGAATCAGGAAGAAATAGAAAATATGAACAGACCAATCACAAGCACTGAAATTGAAACTGTGATTAAAAATCTTCCAACAAACAAAAGCCCAGGACCAGACGACTTTACAGGCGAATTCTATCAAACATTTTGAGAAGAGCTATCCTTCTCAAAGTCTTCCAAAATATAGCAGAGGGAGGAACACTCCCAAACTCATTCTATGAGGCCACCATCACTGTGATACCAAAACCAGACAAAGATGTCACAAAGAAAGAAAACTACAGGCCAATATCACTGATGAACATAGATGCAAAAATCCTCAACAAAATACTAGCAAACAGAATCCAACAGCACATTAAAAGGATCATACACCATGATCAAGTGGGGTTTATTCCAGGAATGCAAGGATTCTTCAAAATACGCAAATCAATCAATGTGATAACCATATTAACAAATTGAAGGAGAAAAACCATATGATCATCTCAATACATGCAGAGAAAGCGTTCAACAAAATTCAACACCCATTTATGATAAAAACCTTGTAGAAAGTAGGCACAGAGGGAACTTTCCTCAACATAATAAAGGCCATATATGACAAACCCACAGCCAACATTGTCCTCAATGGTGAAAAACTGAAAGCATTTCCACTAAGATCAGGAACAAGACAAGGCTGCCCACTCTCACCACTCTTATTCAACATAGTTTTGGAAGTTTTAGCCACAGCAATCAGAGAAGAAAAGGAAATAAAAGGAATCCAAATCAGAAAAGAAGTAAAGCTGTCACTGTTTGCAGATGACATGATACTATACATAGAGAATCCTAAGGATGCTAACAGAAAACTACTAGAGCTAATCAATGCATTTGGTAAAGCTGAAGGATACAGAATTAATGCACAGAAATCTCTGGCATTCTTGTACACTAATGATGAAAAATCTGAAAGTGAAATCAAGAAAACACTCCCATTTACCATTGCAACAAAAAGAATAAAATATCTAGGAATAAACCTACCTAAGGAGACAAAAGACCTGTATGCAGAAAATTATAAGACACTGATGAAAGAAATTAAAGATGATACAAATAGATGGAGAGATATACCATGTTCTTGGATTGGAAGAATCAAGCTTGTGAAAATGACTCTACTGCCAAAAGCAATCTACAGATTCAATGCAATCCCTATCAAACTACCACTGGCATTTTTCACAGAACTAGAACAAAAAAATTCACAATTTGTATGGAAACACAAAAGAATCTTGAGAACGAAAAATGGAGCTGGAGGAATCAGGCTCCCTGACTTCAGACTATACTACAAAGCTACAGTAATCAAGACAGTATGGTACTGGCACAAAAACAGAAAGATAGATCAATGGAACAGGATAGAAAGCCCAGAGATAAACCCACACACATATGGTCACCTTATCTTTGGTAAAGGAGGGAGGAATGTACAGTGGAGAAAGGACAGTCTCTTCAATAAGTGGTGCTGGGAAAACTGGACAGCTACATGTAAAAGTATGAGATTAGATCACTCCCTAACACCATACACAAAAATAAGCTCAACATGGATTAAAGATCTAAATGTAAAGCCAGAAACTATCAAACTCTTAGAGGAAAACATAGGTAGAACACTCTATGACATAAATCACAGCAAGATCCTTTTTGACCCACCTCCTAGAAAAATGGAAATAAAAACAAAAATAAACAAATGGGACCTAATGAAACTTCAAAGCTTTTGCACAGCAAAGGAAACCATAAACAAGACCAAAAGACAACCCTCAGAATGGGAGAAAGTATTTGCAAATGAAGCAACTGACAAAGGATTAATCTCCAAAATGTACAAGCAGCTCATGCAGCTCAATAACAAAAAAACAAAAAACCCAATCCAAAAATGGGCAGAAGACTTAAATAGGCATTTCTCCAAAGAAGATATACAGATTGCCGACAAACACATGAAAGAATGCTCAACATCATTAATCATTAGAGAAATGCAAATCAAAACTACAGTGAGATATCATCTCACACCAGTCAGAATGGCCATCATTAAAAAATCTAGAAACAATAAATGCTGGAGAGGGTGTGGAGAAAAGGGAACACTCTTGCACTGCTGGTGGGAATGTGAATTGGTACAGCCATTATGGAGAGCGGTATAGAGGTTCCTTAAAAAGCTACAAATAGAACTACCATACATCCCAGCAATCCCACTACTGGGCATATACCTTGAGAAAACCATAATTCAAAAAGAGTCATGTACCAAAATGTTCATTGCAGCTCTATTTACAATAGCCAGGACATGGAAGCAACCTAGGTGTCCATCATCGGATGAATGGATAAAGAAGATGTGGCACATATATGCAATGGAATATTACTCAGCCCTAAAAAGAAATGAAATTGAGTTATTTGTAGTGGATGGACCAAGAGTCTGTCATACAGAGTGAAGTAAGTCAGAAAGAGAAAGACAAATACCGTATGCTAACACATATATATGGAATTTAAGAAAAAGAAAAAATGTCATGAAGAACCTAGGGGTAAGACGGGAATAAAGACACAGACCTACTAGAGAATGGACTTGAGGATATGGGGAGGGGAAAGGGTAAGCTGTGACAAAGTGAGAGAGTGGCATGGACATATATACACTACCAAACGTAAAAGAGATAGCTAGTGGGAAGCAGCCACATAGCACAGGGAGATCAGCTCGGTGCTTTGTGACCACCTAGAGGGGTGGGATAGGGAGGGTGGGAGGAAGGGAGACGCAAGAGGGAAGAGATATGGGAACATATGTATATGTATAACTGAGTCACTTTGTTATAAAGCAGAAACTAACACACCATTGTAAAGCAATTATACTCCAATAAAGGTGTAAAAAAATAATTTACTCTGTAACTTAAGGTGATTCTACTGATCCATTTCAGAAACATTAAAAACATAAGCACTCTAATTAAAATGTATATTTTCTCCAGTAAACTTAAATGTTAAGAACTACATTTATTTTTCATACATGGCAACCACTTAAAAGTGTATGATGGAATATCAATGGATAAATCCTGGGAAAATACAACTCTTTATCTCCAATCACATTTTGAAAGCACAGATATTTGCTTCTCTATCGAGTTTTACTACTCAGTTTATTTTTGACTTACAAAATGTTTTAAAACAGCATAATGATGAGCAATTTTGTCCCAACTTCCACACGAGAAGATCAGATTCCAATCTTCTTCCTGATAAGAAACTAACTTTTCACTTCCTCCACATTTCATGATCACCTGGGGGTTAAGGTGAAACTGTTGAGGGTACAAACTACAGCCTGGGGTTGGAGCTAAGCAAACTCTTTTCCTTTCTGGGAACTCTAGTGCTTTCAGAGTTTCCAGCACAACAGGGTTCTCAAGCCCTTGCAGTTCACTAGAATCCTTTTACTTACTCCTGGACCTCAGAGCACAGTGAATAAATCAGAATCTCTAGAAATGGGGCCTGAGCATTGGCATGTTTATAAAAGCTCCCCACATGATTATCAGTGCAAGCAGGGTAGAGAACCACAGATAGAAGGCTTTAAGACAGATGGATGGTTACATCATGGTCAGCTTAACAAGCTGGTGAACCAATAATGTTGAATGGAGAAAAAATGAGGGGAAGCCTCCATGATGAACTGATAATGACAGAGAAAGCTCTATCTGTAGGTACATGAGGATGGAGCCAATAGCCAGAGAATGTTAAGTCCTGGGCAAGCTGTGTGAGTTTAGGCAAATCCTCTAAGTCCCCTGGAGTGCAGAACTGTAGGAGAAGGCAGAGTGGAAGATTCACCACTCTTAACCACAGCTGTTTTGTCTGTTTTCTATGTTTTGCTTCTGCAGGATTCTGTGGCTAAGAACAGCATGAACATGGCTGATCCGCATGTCCTCTAAGGTCTCTTCTGAGGTAATTTTACAACATCCCGGGTAACATAAATACGAGGAATTGGCTTACTGGTCCAGCATAAGAATAAAAAAGAATTTAAGATAATCACAGTGATGCTTCTATTCTCTGTGGTCCTACACCCACTCTTCCCCACAGATCAACTCTGTGGGCAGGAGGAGTTTATCCAAGATGCTCCCCCATCCTCACTGGCCTTCCCTCTCTCAGCATCTCCCAGGTACACAATATCTCTGTGATTTTCCCCTCCCACCATTGCACCAGATTGTACTCTTTTATGAGTCAATTCAGATTATCTGTAAAGTAAATGTAATCAACTCATGCCCAGATTATAGCCTACATTTGAGGCCCTAAAACATCACTTTTTCTGGAGACAAATTTTCATTATGGAATAAAGAAGCTATACATGTTCCAGCTGTCTTCTGGGTTTACCTCTCCAAATCAGCTCTCCACCCTGCTCTCTGCCCTGGGAGGCAGACCTGTGACAGACTATATAAACAATTCCCCAGTCCTCTGACTTCCTGCTGGTGACAGCACTGAGGAGTCCTGATAGGAGATCAGAGGAAAGAGAGGGAAACTGGGATGTAAATTCCCTGGGCTTGCTCCCTGTGGGGCTGTGCCCCTCAGCCCAAAGTCATAGGTCCACTCAAAGTGGCCCTCTTGCAGGTTCCAATTATTCCCACCCCTCACCTTCTTGTCTAGGAGTGCAAACCATCTCTGTTCTTAGAAGCCCTTCTTACCCTCCCCCCTCTGCTTTAAATAGTTCCTTTATTGAACCTGACAAGAATTATCCTAATTTGAGTGATCTGTTTCCTGATAAGCTCCTGACATATGTGTTGGCCAAAGATTTTCACTTTTAGATTTTTCAAGAAATAATGAGAGATGTATGCAAAGATTCAGGGGTATCATTAACTATTTTAAAGAGATATACCAGAGTCAGGACTGATCAGAATGACACCTGTGTCCTAGAGGCCTGCTACTGTGCCAGGCCACGCATTAAATTAGATCATGAGGAGTCCAGGAGGGGTAGAGAGAGGGGGCTCAGGATGGTTGGGGTAGTGACTACTTTCCAGTCAGTATGGAAATATTCCAGTATTTTAGCAAGTATGGCCAAACCAGCTGAAGATTAGTGAATCCTGTATATAATGCTGTTCATTGCAGAATGATTTATGATAGGAAACAAACAGAAAAACTTAAAGAAAAAATGGAGTACAGTAAAAAAAGAAGTTGCTACAATACATTTTAAACTGAATCGTAAAGCCCTTTTGGAGATTATGGCGAGCATTTTCACTTCATCCCCTCTCAATTAAGACTTATTGCTTAAGCTTTGTAGACCAGATTAAAGAACTGACACAGCTCAGCACCGATGAGCTAACAACCAAGTGGAGAAGGTGGACAGACTGAAAAATAACACATCACTCTAACACAGGCAAGAACAGAAACAGCTAAAGATTTTAAAATACAGGGAAAGAGATGACTTTTGTTTGGAAGGAGGTCATGAAGAGCTTCACAGAGGAACTAATGACTGAGCAGGTCTGTGAAGACTAAACAATGGTTCAAAAAGCAGATAAGGCAGGATGGAACTTTTCTAGGAGAGAAACAGTCCATGCAAATGATCTCAGGCGTGAAACAGCCAGCAACTAAAGGGAATTAGCTCTGCTCTCTTCCTCCTAAAATAGAAACTTGTAAGGATCTTGACTTTGAGAGGCACGGAGTAAGCATTTATGAAAAACATACTATATATCAAGGATTAGGCTAGTTCTGTTTTTTTTTTCCCCCAAACTGAGACCATATTACAAATAAGAAAACTGAGGCCCACAGAAGTAAGGGCTATTTTAGACATCTCTGGAATTACACCTTCACGGGTAGTTACTTTCTTTATATTATTCTTATGTTTATATGCAATCTTTTTTTCCCTTGTTTTTCTATTGTATTCTATCACTTGCTCTCATTACATTCAAAGGATTAAGATGAATTAATGGTGTCCAGGGTTTTGGATTTACCCACCAGGGCATTTCCTCATCGTAACAAGAATTAATTCACTGCTGATACCTGTCCATAGAGAGTGTGTGTGTGTGTGTGTGTGTGTGTGTGTGTGTGTGTGTGTGTGTGTGTGTGTGTGTGCGTGCGCGTGTGTGTAGGGGGCAAGTAGGAATGGGACATGTCATAAATGTAAGCAGTTTAGGGAGCAAGTAATCAGAAAATAACACATGCCATGCTGGAATAATCACCTTAAAGGTGAAACCTTCAATGAAAGCAAATCTTTAAGAAATTCAACATAGGAATTAAATTCTTTTAAAATTACAGGATGTTCTGGGCTCTGGATCTGGTAGAATTTATCAAAACTATTGATAAATACTTATATTTGTCGTTTTGAAAATATTTTCCAATATTAACTATTTTAGGCCACTTATTTTTATTAGAATGGGTTAATTCTGGGGTTATTAACTTTTGCTACTTCCTAAGTATGCAAAAAGTAATTACTTAATAATATGCCTATGTGGGCCAAAATCTACAAATGTTTAATGTAGATATCAGGTCAAGCGTCACAGCCATCTGAATAATGCAGAAATCAAGTTAAGCCCAGTCCATCTCTCGCCATTAAGGGATTTCATTTGGGCATAAATTTATTTGGCCAAGACAATAAATTCAGTTTTTCTTCAGCACAAACCAAATTACTTTCTTAAATGTTTGTTGCTTTACTCCACTTAGACCTCTGGTCTTTGAAGCCCAGGCATCCAATTAAGAATCTTTTAATTCTATTATAGCTCAATCTTATACCACCTGACTTCAATGGGATATTCTACAAAAAGCAAGCTGACTTGAGTTCCTTTAAACTTTGAGAAAGTTAATTAATATTCGCCAAGCACTTTGAAGATAAAGTGTAAGTGTCAAGAGTAATAATTATTTTTAAAAACAAAATCACAGGGAGCTACCATTCTATAATTTTTTTGGTGCACCTTTATTATTTTTTTAATCCATGCTTCAATATCCCTCAAAGTGAGGAGGCGGTGCAGATATAAGCACGTAGCCTGTATTTTCTTTCAAGTAAATTCAAAGTCAGGCCAAAAAAAATGCACTTTCCATACCACATTTTGCTCTCCACAACTTTTAGGCACAAAGCACATTTAAAAGCACTATTCTGGGGACTTCCCTGCTGGCACAGTGGTTAAGAATCCACCTACCAATGCAAGAGACACGGGTGTGATCCCTAGTCCAAGAAGATCTCACATGCCGCGGAGTAACTAAGCCCGTGCACCACAACTACTGACTGAGCCTGCGCTCTAGAGCCTGCGAGCCACAACTACTGAAGCCCGCATGCCTAGAGCCCGTGCTCTGCAACAAGAGAAGCCACCGCAATGAGAAGCCCGCACACCACTATATCTTCCATGCAGACCCCTCCATCTAGCCTTAGCATTACATCTGTGTTACCCCAAATAACCAAGTATTAGAATTCAGCCTATTTTCTCTACGTATTACATCAAATTGTCAAATACCATGATTCAGACTGGCATGGAAATTTGATAAATTATATAATTAAATTTTTAACACTTTAAATAGACTTTAAAAAGGATGATCTCTCAAAAGACAAACTCTAGTGGATCCAATAGTGGGAACCTAAATCTAAGAATCTAGAAGAACCCATTGATTTCCTTGTAGGAAGTTATAAACTGTGGTGAGGCTGAGATTAGATGCCTGCCCTCCCACCAGTACCTCTGCTTATGAAGCCTTTGCACAGTGTGGCCTTCATATAACCTGTGTGTGTGTGTGTCTGTACACACTACATTTATCAAGTTGAGTACATGGTGGTGGTTTATGGAGGTTGGGGGCACTTGACAGAGGAAGTGGGAAGCACTGTTGAGACTGAGCACATCAGTCAGTCTATAGAAAATTACTTAGGAGGCTTGGCTTCTAGAGAAAATGGCTCACTGCATCCAGCATGTCAAATCCGTGAGAGCCTTCCGACTTACTAACTTGATTAGTATAAAATGCCCACTGGCAAAAGCAAAAACCGAATTGTTTAAATTTTCTCTCACTTTGATGGTGAGTGTCAAAAAATTTTTTTAAAGATTTTAAAGGATGGTCAACAGGTTTCAAGAAACTTAAAACATTTTAAATTCTTAGGTCTATTTAGAAAATAATGTTGTTTTTGCATATTAGCATTTATTAGCTTTTATTTAGCTTTTGTCTGTACCTAGCAGGCATTTCCTAAAATTATAACCAAAATTGAAAGAAAAGCACATTGCCTGTAATGATCTGAGAGAAGCTGGTGAAGTGAATAAAATTTTAAAAAGCATTTACTCCTTTAGGACTCATAATTGCAGTATTCTGCCAAGAAATCTGTAAAAATTTCATATTATCATGCTTCTGAATTAGCAACTCATAAAAAGTAAAATTAAACTAATTCATAAATTTCAATAGTATAAAACATTGCAGATTTGAAATTAATTAATAAAAATATTCCCAAGTCCAGGAAGACAATAAAATAGCTGTCTTGCGTGTTACTGGAATAACATTTGTTTTCTTCCTCCATTGGTAGCTATTAGAATTTTACCTGTGGTGATGAAGTGTTCCACAATATGCAGGGTGGTAATTTCAAAACCTTCTCATGAAGTTAGATCCCCATGTCTTTTAAACTAGTAACTAACCAAGCAGAACATTTTCATATAAAAAATCCAGTAAAGCTATGAAAGGTTTGACAAGTTAATACCAATCTACAGAGGAGCCAGCAGAAAATAAAGTACACACCAAAGTCATTCATGGATGGAGGGCAGAAAACTCTTGGAATGGTGAGAAAAAATCATGGTGTAGCATATTTTGCGCTGGCAAACAGCTCTAGGTTGGTCCTTCCCAGGAAGCTGAATGAACACTCACTTTTTAAAGTGCCCATTCACAGGAGGTTTTATACAATGCAAGCATAACAGTCCTTGTTTTGACAAATATATCATCTCTTTGTGCTCAAAGGCACGTATGGCTTGTCACTTGGTAGATTACTTCTTGAAAAGGAAGTCCTGCTGTCAGAAATTACTGAGATATTTAAAAAAGGGTTTTTAGGAGGTGGGGACTGGAAGAGTCAAGGACAGCATAGCTACTTTTGCTAATGTTCTAATCATAGGTATAGTTACCATTCAAGCCAACTGGAAGCTGAAAAGTCTTGAAGATATAGACTAGAAGAAAAGTTAACAGGGATACTGCAGACTATGATTCAATTAAAGGAAGAACCATAGAATCTTAGGATGTGAAAACTTGGATGGAACCTTTATTGGACTAAATTGGATAGTCTAATTGCCTTATATAACCAATTCATAGAAGTAAAAACAAGTCATCTGTGAGACTTCTTAACCTACAAGAAATAACAAATTCACATTAAATGTCCATGATACATAATTTGCTTATCTAATGTGTGGTATGAGATGCAACAGAGAGTAAGCCAGGCTACGGAGGGGATGGCCTCGGTGCACTTTTTCCTGTTCCTGGCTTCATGACAAAGAAGGCAGTCACAGGTACAGAAGTAGGGTGTCAAAGGCTTAATTACTTTGCAACTAAAGGTTCTTTTTGGAACATTTTGCTTTATGTTCTCAAACATTGTTCTTGTCTGTAATTTCTACGTATTCACATGGAAATTGCTTATGCTATAAAAATACACCCAAATCTGACTTTTTCTGAAAGGGTAGGAGGTTGGGGAGAACTTTTTTTGGCTACTCACCATGTGCTAGGGATTTTACATAGTCGCTCTCAGTTAATCTTTATCATCACCCTATGAAATATGGTATTACATCCATTTCATATGAAATAGAATTGAGGTTCCAGAGGGTGAAGTGATCTGCCAAGAGCCAAAGAGCTGGGGAATGGCAAAACCAGGATTCAAACCTGTCTTGCTCCAAACTCAAGGTGCTTCCAATTAAATTATTTTAAAAGCACATTTAAAATATCTAATTCTTGTCCAAGGAGTAGTCAGGCAAGCCATGCAGTGGGGTTTTCCCTTATTATAAAAGAATCACTGTGGGGCTTTCAAGTGATGATTTTATGCTTGAAACCAGTATTGGAATCGGGGCAAAGTGTGGTCTTTCAGATTAGCCTGCTTCTTACCCCCTTGTTCCCCATCCTTTTTCTTCATGGCTTCCAAATACTCTCCTTCTACATATCCTTATCGTTATTACAGACTTTTATTTTTCTCCCTACACTTTTGAAATTAAATAGAACCAACAGATGGTGGTTGAAGTACTATAATGGTGTTGGTAGCTCATTAACATTCATGGTGGACATGTTCCCAATATGTGATATGTAGCAGCATTTTTAATTCTCCTGTTTAACTCTGATGCTGTTTCTACAAATTCTTGCCACGTGATATGATGATATGGCCGTGCAATAGGAGAGCAGATATCTGCGTTGCCCTAAGTAGTAACCAAAGAATTCTGAAACAGATCTTCTGCACGTGTGTAAAAAATAAATATGATGTGTGATGGTCACAGAATTCAAGATTTAAGTAGCTTCTCCAGGTCACACAGCTCTGAAGTAGCATGATCTACATTACAAAGGAAGCTTCACTCTAGTGCCTATGCTTCTAACTACTTGGCTATTTTGCTTCCCACCAGAACTGACTATAAGTAAAATTATTAACCACCTCAGACAAAATACAAAGAGTCTAACGAGTACACTCAAAGGAAAAACATACCAGGTGTTGAAGAACGACTCCTAGAACGTATGAGTTGTTCTGTTTTTGATTAATCAGGCATAAATTATCAAACAGATTATGTAATTTCAGAAAAATAAAACCAGTATGAACATAGAGAAAAAGGAGTAGGTGTTCATGAAACCACTAGAATCACATTTTTATGCGACCCATTGTAGGAAATGCATTTTACGTCATGACCTGTTACACAATACATATATAACAAAAACAAAAGTTTTACAAAGCAATACTTAAAATCACTATGTGCAATGTACTTTGTTATTTCACTATTTCCTTTCTTAAATAATGCTCATGGTGACGCACATAATTGATTTCATGATACGCTAATGGGTCAGACCCACACTTTAAAAACCCCTCTGCCAGAGGACCGTCAAATTCTGTGCTGCCACTGTCTTTATCTTGTCCAAGGCAGACAATATTAATGGATCACAGCATTCATTCCAATGAGTTCACTCAAGCCTCAGGACTCTTTCCAAACTGGTGTGCTAGGCAGCAAATATCAACTGGAATTGGGACGGTCACTATCTTATTTCCAAGGGGACAGGGTACAGAGGTAGAATAGCTCTTTTTGTTATTTGCTCTCTTTATATCCCTAGTGCTTCCTTTTGTCTGGCACACAGTAGGTACTCAAATATCCATTACAGAGATGAATCAGTAAACGGTCACTAGGATTAGAGGGTAAGCTTTGGCTCTGAAACTTCCTCTGTGAATCCTTTCTCTCCCTCTCTTGGCTACCTTGTTATATCTTTAAATGTAAAGTTTCCATGATTCAATGGCTTAGAGTACTGTATGTACTCTCCCTTCTTTCCAAACCCCATCTTGTAATGAAAGTGCACTAGGCTACTTGATGTTATCTCTATTACTTTCAAAAACAATTGGTTTACATTGAAAGAATTACCAAAAAGGATTATGAAGTTGAAAACCATGGTAGAGTTCCTTGAAAAACTGGTCCTGGAAGGAAGAAGAAAAACTGACACATCTGGACCTGGGCTGGATATCAGTGTATCTGTGCTCTCACTTCAACCTTTCAATAATATGAGCAGTTTCATAGCATTACCCCATCTTAATGGTGGAGAACCAAACCCTTAAAAAACCCTTATAAAAAGAGGTGAGATCACACAGTGTTTGGTAGAGCCAGTATTTACATCTAGGTATTTCACTGCTTTTTTTTTTTTTAACATCTTTATTGGAGTATAATTGCTTTACAATGGTGTGTTAGTTTCTGCTTTATAACAAAGTGAATCAGCTATACATATACATATGTTCCCATATCTCTTCCCTCTTGCGTCTACCTCCCTCCCACCCCCTAGGTGGTCACAAACCACCGAGCTGATCTCCCGGTGCTATGCGGCTGCTTCCCACTAGCTATCTATTTTACATTTGGTAGTGTATATATGTCCATGCCACTCTCTCACTTTGTCACAGCTTACCCTTCCCCCTCCCCATATCCTCAAGTCCATTCTCTAGTAGGTCTGTGTCTTTATTCCCATCTTACCCCTAGGTTCTTCATGACCTTTTTTTTCTCTTAGATACCATATATATGTGTTAGCATACGGTATTTGTTTTTCTCTTTCTGACTTACTTCACTCTGTATGACAGACTCTAGGTCCATCCACCTCACTACAAATAATTCAATTTCGTTTCTTTTTATGGCTGAGTAATATTCCATTGTATATAAGTGCCACATCTTCTTTATCCATTCATCTGTTGATAGACACTTAGGTTGCTTCCATGTCCTGGCTATTGTAAATAGAGCTGCAATGAACATACTGGTACAGGACTCTTTTTGAATTATGGTTTTCTCAGGGTATATGCCCAGTAGTGGGATTGCTGTGTCATATGGTAGTTCTATTTGTAGTTTTTTGAGGAACCTCCACACTGTTCTCCATAGTGGCTGTATCAGTTTACATTCCCACCAAAAGTGCAAGAGTGTTCCCTTTTCTCCACATCCTCTCCAGCATTTATTGTTTCTAGATTTTTTTTTTTTTTTTTTTTGCGGTATGCGGGCCTCTCACTGCTGTGGCCTCTCCCGTTGCGGAGCACAGGCTCCGGACGCGCAGGCTCAGCAGCCATGGCTCACAGGCCCAGCCACTCCGCGGCATGTGGGATTTTCCCAGACTGGGGCACGAACCCGTGTCCTCTGCATCGGCAGGCGGACTCTCAACCACTGCGCCACCAGGGAAGCCCTGTTTCTAGATTTTTTGATGATGGCCATTCTGACCGGTGTGAGATGATATCTCATTGTAGTTTTGATTTGCATTTCTCTAATGATTAATGTCACTGCTCTTTTTATTATACCTCAGCTACTCGTGAAAACGGCATACTAAGTTACAAAGAAACAATGACCAGAAGCCTTGAATCCATTTGAAGTGTGTGAATTTAACAGGTTATCACACTGCAAAAATAAAACCCAATACCTTAGTAATGTACTGCGGCATATAACATTATTTTTTCTTCACCAAATCTTTGTGAGTGTTTCACTGCTGGGTATGTTTTTCTTGGCAGCTGTTAATCTTGGCTCAGACATAAATTCTTACTGCAGAGTAATTCAAATGTGTTAAGTCCTCTATTACACAGAGGAAAAACAAGACTCTGTGTGTGTGTGTGTGTGTGTGTGTGTGTGTGTTTATGTGGGCCAAGTCCAAGGGGAAGTATAAAATGGAAACAATATATGATTTGGGGGTGTGTAGGGCAGTTAAAAGAAGTTACAGGCAGAATCACAATTTTAGCCTTTAGGCTCTCACCAGAAGCTGTGTAAGGAAACGGAGTAGAAGAGAACAGCATGGGTCAAGTTTAACTCACACCCATCCCCAAACAAGTGTACACAGCCTGATATAGTCACAAAATCTACAACATGTAATTTGCTCAATCATGATCATGAGTCACTGTAAAAGTTACCAAGAAGGTAGTTTGAAAAAGTAATTTCTGCTATAAGTTTACAACAGTGGTTCCTAACCAGAAGCAATTTAGGGGACATTTGGCAATGTCTGGAGACATTTTTGGTTGACACATCTGGGAAAAGGCCAAGGATGCTGCTAAACATTCTACAGTGCACAGGACAGGTTACCACAACAACAAATTATATGGTCAAAATGTCAACAGTGCCAAGGTTGAGAAACCCTGGTTTACAGGTGACACTGTTATCTGAGCAACACAACTATTGATACTATACTCCAGCTGTCTCTCTGGCCTCAGTCTCCTCATCTGTAAAATGGAGTTGTAGTTTCATGGGGTTGTTGTGAGGATTAGAGTCTTACTATGCAAAGCATTTAGAACAGTGCCTGTGGCACAGTAAGTACTCAGCAAATGTTGTTATCACCACCACCACCGCGGCCATCCTCACTATCATCAAAACTCATCACTGTGCAGGGCAGTATTCCCCAAAGTACACCTTATTCTGGGGGGAAAAAAAGGATTCTGTGATCAAATAAACCTGGAAAATGGTGGTTTAAAATCGGACAAGTCTCTATATTACAGAATTTCTCGGAATCTTTAACAAACCAAAATATACGGCATGCAGAATTTTCACAACTGATCTGAATAAAGAATCCTATGCAGAATCTTGCAAGATTGAACACATTTTAAGGAAAGGCTTGTGTGGGGAAAGGATGATGAATTGAGAATCTACAGACAGGATTCAGCTCTTGAGCCTACCACTTACCCACTCTGAAGCCTGGATAAGTCCCTTGACCTTTCTTGGCCTCAGGGATCACCAATGCAAAAGAGAATTTGGGCCCTTTCAGTTCTGAAAGGCTCTGACTCTCCTGCACATAGAATATCTCTAGCAGACCTCAAAGTCGTGCATTATCAGATAACAAGGACAGCATGGTCAAGCAAAATCAAGAGCTGTGACAAAACTCAGGACAATCATGTTCACCAAATTCCTATTATTAAAGAAGCTCAAATATTCAATGTTGGGAAATCAAGATGAGTATGATGTCACAATAAATGCTAGCTTATTTGTCGCTGTTGTTTCTGCAAATGCAGCCTACGTTTTAAGCAGAAAGTGGGGCTAGCAGAGAAGAATATGGAGGCCAAAATAAAGAGTCTCAACTACTCAAAATGCACACCACTATAATCTACTCAATTACTTCTTGTTAGGCGCTAAATAAAATTGGCAGAGAACATGACAAGACAGGACTGCTACCTCAAGGAACTAAAACTCTATTTGGGGAGAAAGATGCACATATATCAGGAATCCAGTGAGGGCTCTGACAGAGGTTTAAACAAAGACCCACAAAGAAGAGTAATCTTACTTATTGCTAATTTTTGGTAAGTCAAATGCACAATGGCAAAAACACAAGATAAACCTTAAAAAAGAAATATAAACATCTATTTTCTTATTTGGGTTTCCAGATGAACATTCTTACTGCCTGCTGTTTGGGTATCATCTACAGCTGTCAGGAAGGTAACTAAGCTGGAGGATATGAATACAGCTTGTCATTCCCTGTGATCTTCACCCCTCTGAGTGCATTTGTATGGTCTGGCCTGAATCCGCCATGCATGACAGAGGTGGCACTGGGTGAAGAGATCTGTGCTTTGTATTGTCCAGGGCACTGTGTCATTATATTATAACTTTAAGCTACTTTAATTTGCATAACTAGAATTTCTCACTATCAGCCATGGCTATCTAAGCAGCCAGTGTACAGGTAATCTTTCTCTTAATACCAGCATCTGGTGAAACCCATAGGCCCTCTGGCAGAATAATAACCTCAAAAACCCCTATCTTTTTTTGCATCTATGGATCCCTTCTCAGATGAAATGCATAAAAATAAACCAGACTACAAAGGAAACCAAGTACAGTGAAATAGCTAAATATTAAAACACACATTTTAATACAGTAATATATATGTGATTCTTTATTAACATATTAATAACAAGATCTAGCAATGTATCTAGTAACTACCATCATGTTAAAGCTGTGTCATACACAAACAGTATTTCTAGGTGTCGGCAACAACTGTAATGTAATACAAAAGTATCTATGATTTCTACTGGTGATAAAGTCACAGGTCCTGCTAAAATACTACTGTAATTTTTTGCCTCCATTCATAACTGATAGAAATGCTAAGTTTTGATTAGAGATTAATGCAAATAAAATGCAAACAAATAAAAACATTTTTGCATCCAAGCTCACAATCCCCTGAATTCTATCTATGGGCCCTCTTGTGATCCATGGACTCCAGGTTAAGAAGCCCTACATTTGGGTGATATCCTGAAGTCTCAAGAACTTTGGTGATAGAAAAGAAGAAAAAAGTAACTCATCACATTAATTTCTTCTTCTCATTGGAAGTAATTTCAAAAAGATCTCTCTCTGTTACAGTAAATCATCCAGGTATACTTACAAAATACATGAGCTCATTTGATTCTCATCACAGCCCTGTGAAGAAGGTATTAGACTAGCATTAACCCCATTTAACAAATGTGGAAAGTGAGGCAGACAGCTTTTAAAAGACCTGTCCAAATCACACAGCCAGAAGTTAAGTGCTGAGCTGGGACTCAAACACAGGGTTCCCAACATTCCAAACCCAGTCCATTCCCCCTGGGTGGTACCTATAATGTTGGGGTGGGGGAGGGAAACTTAAAAACTTCCGTTAAGACTTTTCTATCCACAGCAACCTACTTACTGCTAGATTGAGTAGGTAGGTAACTGATCAGCAACATTCACTCATTTCCTTGCAGTTCACTCTCATACATGATTATGCATAAACTAGTGTCATTTTCTAGAATGCCACAGGTTCCAGCAACTATGTTGGTTCCCTCTAACCCAAACAGAATTCAGCATTTGCTATTATTTTTGTAAGTTCTTTTGTGTTTGTCATATTGTTTCTAGCTTTTGGATTCCAAAGATTTTTTGAAATATTTCTTATGATAAACTTGTCTGTTTTGTTTTTTTCTGTAAATGCTTTAAATTTCGGGTGACTATCAATTTGTGTAGTTCCTGTTTTCCATTTCAGACACAAAAAGAAAATGACTTCGTACTTTCAAACTGCTTTAGAATTTCTTTTGTCAAAAACCCCTTTCAAAATGCTTGGATTTGGATTTGGTGGTGTCTCAGAATGTTTTACATCCTCCTCCTCTTAACCTCTTTCCCCATGCACATAAAAGGTTTGCTTTTCTGGAATATAACCACTCTGCTCCCAGGGGTCTCAAAAGAGGAATTCTGAAGAAAAAAAGAGCTTTAATTGCTTTTACTATTTACAAGTCATTTTTCCATTATCAAATTTGTTTTTTACATTTTTACTTTCTTCTCTCGTAAATTTAATTCGTCTGACTTTGTCCTTAACATTTTTGTTTTGACCTCTGAGCTCATTTTGACAAATCTTTTTTTTTTTTGCTGTTAAAATTCCCTTTGTTTCCCTGCGTTTTAATCCCTGTTTTGTTCAGCCTGCAAACTGACTCAGTCCACTCTTTAGCCCTCTCCTTTTGCTCTTTTCCTGTGTCCCTGTGTTGAATTTCAGACACTGCAAAATGTTAGTCTGAAAAGGGGCCTCTGCAATTATCCTGTTCAGGAGTGCAGGATCTTTAACCTCTACAAAATAAATACTAACAAGCTCCTACCTCCTTTGCCATCATAGAGAACAGTGGAAGAGGCAGAGGGGAATGGAGAATAGTGCTAAAGGAAAAGCTGAGGTCCAAGTAGTGCTAACCTGGATATGGAAGGTGGGGGGGAGGAGAGGGAGAGAGGGAGAGAGGGAGAGAGGGAGAGAGGGAGAGAGGGAGAGGGAGGGAGGGAGGGAGGGAGGGAGAGAGAGAGAGAGGGTGTGTATATGGAATGGTAGTGTCCTCCCATGGGGAGTTCCCCTAAGTCCCCTAGAAGAGGTACAGTGGCAGGAGACACTTGAAACTTTGCAAGCTTTAAGATAGACCACGCTTTAGAGACTCTTAGGCAGCCCTGAAGTGTGCCTTCAGTTTACACATTGACAGCCCAGGTGACTTGTCTAAAGCCACAAGTCAACACTAAAGATTCAGCACTGGAACATAGGTCCCTTCCTCCGCTGCTCTCTGCCTGGGCTCAGACCTTTACTCCAGAACCAGCAAAGCCCCATTTTCACCTCATTCCTTTATTTTTCCTCTGGTGGGTTCAGTTACACGAACTCTCGTCTCAACTCATGCCTTAATTATGGCTGGCTCTGACAGATTTTCTTCAATCCTCACACGCCAATAGGCTTTGTAACAACACAAAAGGTCAGGTGTGATAATAAAGAAAAGTGAATGATCATTTATTTAACTTTCACAACAATTAACTGAGGAAGATGTAATTATTCCCATTTCACAAAAGAGGAAACTGAGTTTCAAGATGGTACATCCTGGTTGCACAATTAATGGTAAAATACCCACACTTGTCTACTACACTTCAACACACAAGTGCATATTACAACTTTCATGGGCAAAGAAATGTTATCTTTTTACTCATTCTCTCACATTCATTGTTTCAAAAAATATTCATTGAACACCTATTATGGGTTAGGTGTCCCAGAGGTTTTAACTATATTCCACTTCCGGTGCCATGGTTCCAAAAAACAAACAAAAAAATTGTCTATACGATTCTTTCGAAATGATTTTCAGAGAAAATTTACAATCCACCTAAAAACCAGGCTTAGTACTTTAAAGACACTACTTATTTCTTTTGGTCACAAACATTACTACCTATATCTCATCTATGTCTTTTGTCAAACTTGGACATGAAAGGCTTTGAACTAGTTCTAAAAATGAAAGAAAAAAAAAGTGCTATACCTGAGAACATTTAAACTGCTATACAAATGACTCCCAAACAGTTTTTTACAAGAATTCCACACATATTCTGCTTAATTACTGTGAAGTATAGCAGAAGAGTTTTGTGTTAGTTGTAGATAGTAATTTGGACATGTGCTCTGAAATAAAAGCAGACAATAATAAACTATGCTATTCCATTTATAGTTTAATATTCCCAGTATAAATTACATTTTTAGGTTAGCAAATAGAGCCATCTATTTTTCTGAAATATGTAGCTGTCTTAACATTTCTACTTTACTAAATTTTCCAAAAAAATTTGCACTAACAATTGTTAGTATAATGAACACCTTCAGAAGTAAGATTTACTTTGCAAACAAATGTTTTTAAAATTGTTCTTACCAGATTCATAATTAGCTTTCCACTTTCATTGGTTTCTTTGCCACAATGTGTTAATTAAAAAGAGGAAATATAGAACATGAGGTTTTACCAATTACTAAATACATTTATTTTAAAAGGAAACTGACTTCTGTCAAATGTTCTGATTGTCTTTGTCATTAAATATGACTTACTGCCATTTCTCCAGACTTAAAAAAAAATCCAGTTGGTTAGTCTTTTATTTTATATTTCTTTTCATTACCTTTCCATATAGTATTCTTTTGTCTATAAAGATATTTTCAGTACTTCTGGTTAAAAAACCACAACACTGAAAGAAAATAGCATTTGGCTAATTTAATATTTAGTAAGATAAAAATGTCTTATATTTTTTTCTTTTTGGTATGAAACTAGAAATTTGTTTCCAGATGTTAAAAAGCTATGATAAAATTTTAATTGTTCAATTATTAGAAGCAATTAGAATGCTACTTATCACACATAGGTCCAGGTACTAACTTGTAATTTTTTTACTTCAAATTACAATTCAAACTATTGTTTGTCACGACTGACAGTTAATGTGCACAGATGTTCACTTAAAAAGGAAATTAATGTTACTCTTTTCATTAAAAAATCCTAATTCCAAAAACAAAAATAAATAATAAAACAACCTAGAATCTTATTATTAGGGTGCTGGCAAACATGCAGCAGCAGCACTGTTACAAAACTCTTAAAAGTCAGGCTGTTAAGCTATAAATTGTTCCTTTTGTTTTTTAATTTAGTACAGTTCCACTCTTACCTATAAAAAGAAAATCAGTTTTGAGTCATGGCACAGAATATTTAAAGGAAATGTCAAGTGACAGTATTACCAGTTATTAGTTACTGGAAAACCCATTCTAGTTAAAAGCCAGTTAAATCCTAATTTAAAAGGCTTCATTCGCTAAGTGTAGATTTTACGACAGGGAGCTCTCACACCTTTATTGCTTTAGTCTATTGTTTCCTGAGTCTTTTTTTTTTTCTCTTAAGTTAATGAAGTTGAGATGACAGGTGAAAGATCAGATTTAAAGAAGGAAAAAATTACCAGAACCCCACAGGGTTATTCAATAATGACTTTATGATTTGAATTTCCACTTGAGCATGCACTGTAATTCACAAATCTCAGGCTATTTTATTTCAGAAAGATCTTATCAGTTTGACTTTTGGGGGACCAATTCTTTACCTGCATCAACTTTTTAAACTCCAAAAGTTTAACCTCAAATGTCTAGTAATGATTGGTCTTGACTGATCATTGGATGTCACATTCAGATCAATTAGAAAAGCACACGTACCACAAGTTTCTGACACAGGCCTTTCCGAGCTGATTTCTTTATCTTATTTTATACATATCCAATTTACTAATGTGGCCAAAGTCCACCTGAAATTTGACAGAGATAACTTACAATGTTGGTCGTCAGATGGCATTTTGGTTTTTAGACATAGTTCTTTTCCTTTCCTGCTACCCTTCTCAAAATCAGAGTTACTTCTAAGCAAAGAACTTACATTTACAATACAAGGAATAAAGTCCAACAGAGAATTACTTCAGCAGTAGTGGAACAGCTTTTACGTGACCAATGCTTTATCATCTTGGTCACATTATGATACATTATGACGCATTATTTTATTGTACTTTTCGCCTCTTTCAAATTGTAGAGGCTGAAGTAACCCTCCCACCTCCCATCACAAACTAGAGAACTACAATATAAACTATAAGTAATTCAAAATAAGTGAAAAACCTAACTGCATTCTTAAGCAACAGTCTCCTACATACTACCAACCCTGGAAGACTTATAATCAAATCATATTCTGGTGTTTTTTTTTTTTCTTTCCAATTAAGGTTGAAAGCAGTTTGAACAAGGCTACTGCCTATTCACAAATGGCACTAATTTTCCAGTTTGAGTATGTCTTTTAACTTCAGCTGTTATGCCCTTGGCAAGGAAGTAGAAGTGAACTGGACAAGACTAAAAGATTTCGTGGGTTTGATTTGCTGTGGATGTGAAGTTGGCTTTGCAAATGGCAGAAGACGACTACTCCCTTCCCTGCCACTGGAATTAGTGTAAAAGGGTGCTGGGGAATCTCTCAGAATTCCTCTTTTGGTTCTGAATTCACGTGGACATAGGCTTACCAGGCAGAACTATGCTCAGCCCATAGAGCTGGTTTCATTAATTTTCTCCTCACAGTCTTTCATCTCTCTCAGTACCAGTCCTTTGTAAGAGGCAGGGCAGATTAGAGAAATGGAAACTGGGCCACAAACTACTTAGCATGAATGCCCCCAAGGCCAGTAAAAATTGCATTTCCCCTTGCTAAAAGTATAATTTGTAATTAATATAACCATTCTTAGTTTACTCAAAGGATTGGTGCTATTTGTGATGTTAAAAAATAGTCCCTCAAAAGAGGAATTTCTCTCAAAATGGAAATTACTTATTTAACTAACTTTTATAATACATTTAATTTATAAATTGGTCTCAAATGTTGAATAGTTTGGGAAGTGGTATATAGGTAGTATACAGTAGGTTGTATATTTGATAAAGCCATGATTAAGTATTTTCAAAGGAGATTTATTTTTTCTGTTGTCCACTGTGTATTTTAAAACAATCAAAAACTACGTATTGGCTAAAAAGCCAATTACACAATAAAGAAGAAAGTATTAGGGAATCTGATTAATGTGTATAAATTCTGATCCCAAGCTCTTCTTTTTCACCCTTTCCTTGATGCAAACCAACACACATGTACACCATAATCATGTTTGAATTTCTTCCCCTTCTTCTCAATCCTCTTCAAAATTATTTTGAAATTTCCTGGACTCCTCACATAAGATGTGGAGAAAAAGTCTCAATACCCATGAATAAAGTAAGCACATTAAAGCACTTATACTGTACCAATGCAATAACTGATTTACTTTCTATACACATTTTTAAAAAGAGGACAAAGTTAAAAAGTCCTCAGTGAAGATACATCTCAGAATACAAAGATCACGTTTCACTGTTTCTTATTTAAGACTGACCTACTCTAGATTCAACAAGTTTTTTTTCTAATCTATAGAAATACATTTTAACAAAAAAAAAAACCCTTTCTTGCTCTCATACAAATGTTTGAAACACTTGGGAGATTACTCCTAAGGAAACAATCTGTAAAATACATCAAGAAACTGTTAAAACATAATTATTGATTCTTTTGTTAATTTACTTTAAGATTTCAAAAAATTAGAAAAGAACTATAAAAATATTATTCTCTAAAATATTATTCTCTAAAAATCATACCATTATATGTATTCTAAAATGTCTTCAAAAAGCCATTTGGTCTTAAAGCTAGATTTCATTCCTGAAATGTTAGTAATCAAGAATTTAATCTATTTCTTTCTTACAGCTTAAACTTGTTGAGACCCCACGGTGTTTATACATTAAAACTACTTAGATACATTAAATGAAGAAAAACTGTGGTAATTACATAAAAATTTTAATAATACCTACTGTCACTAAGTGTCAATGTCCTAAGCAAAAGACATCTTACAAATGTATTAATAAGGAAAATTGTCAATGTAAATGATTTAAAGTACTCAATTATCCCAAATAGCTACCCACAAAATTTAACTACAATTTTAAGGCAAACCAAAATAAATATTTTTTAATCTGAGAAAAAAAATCATATGCAGAAAAATTCTTCTATTTCATTCAGTTTAATACCGTTCACTTGAGAATTTGAGATTTAGAAGTGTGCACTCTCATTAAAATTCTAAAAGTACAATACATAATTTTATGCTACCTTTTAATTTTAATTTCTCAAGCGTTTTATAGCTTCTAGAATAGTTATCTAGTTATTACTTTGTACAAAAATAATATCCTTAAGTTCTCTTCCCACTTGCATTTTTAAAAAATGCTCAAGTATAAAAGCATTCTATACCTCCCTTCTTAATCATCTATTTAAAATTTCAAAAAGAGGCAACAGTTCATGTTCTCAGTCAAAGCTTTGTCCCTGATGTAGGCTCTTCAGAGTTATAAAACTTCACCCAGTGAATAACTGTACTTTTTAAAGGAGCTTCTTGATGTTTCTCTACATTTACCTATCATGGAAGCAATATCCTCATGTACAATAAAGTCCTAATATGGCATAAATAAAGAATAAACATCACATGCTGATAATTCCATAAAGTCTGATAACTCTATGAAGATAAACACAAATAAAAAACTTTCATTTGGGGGCCTAAAATTCAACTTAAGAGGTTTTTTTCCATCCTACGTTTGGGGAAGTTGCCCAACTTTCATGAGGCTTTATCACAATTAAGAAAAAAAGGGGGAGCAGTTATAGTTCTTATGCACAGGCTTAAACCACTGTTATTTTTACATTTGTCCCTTAAAATCAAGACAAAGGCCTTCACTTAAGGATTAATGTCTGGAGAGAATGAAAAATAACCAGTATTAGACTTGAAAAATAACTTAAAAGTCAGTCCCTCCCCCAACCAAACACAAAACCCCACAACAAGTACAACTAAACTTGGTTGTCAATTTTAAATCAAATTTGTACCAATTCAAGCAACATTTATTTAAAACAAAGTATAAAACAGAATACTGTTTATATTTCTGTCCATGTGTCCATGAGAGAAACATTTTAATGCAGAGGTAATAAACTCCAGAGGAAAAAAAAATAGGATCATTTTCCTAATTCACTTCAAAGCTGCCTCGATTTCACTGAAGAAAGCTGAAAGGCCCGACTCCAGAAACTAGAATTCCCTGGGCGGTGAGGGGTGTCCAGCTACAGTCTCAGCTCCAACCCAAGTGTGGGTCTTGAGCTGTCATTCTTAGTCCTAATACCACTTATGCAGCGCCAAAAACAGTCCTGCAAGAAGCCGATTAAGGGGTCACTTTACGCTCAAGTTTTCCTTAACTTCTCTCCTGCCAAAGCGGCGCTAAGTGAACATTTCTGTCGTGTTTTTCACGACAGCCATTGTCTCGCTGTAGGATCTCAGGCTCTTTTAAGTGAAGTACTGTTGGAAATACCAGGATTTTACAGCGCATCATTTTCCCACCTGTATGTGGCGAAAACAAACTGTAATCCTAGCAGGAGGGGATTTAAAACACACGCCTAACTTCTCTTCACTCTAAGAGGGGAAAGCAGAGAGCAAGTTGTAAAGTGGTAGTAATTTTAAATAGAAATTGGGCTCTGATGAAACATCACTGGTTGAAAGATCTCGCCCCTAACTCGCTCCTGGACACACACAGTTCCTTCTTTCAGGTTTAGGGGAAGAGAGCGGACCTGGGACTTCGGAGATCCTGCCAGCGGAAACAACCTGCTATTTGGGCAAGAGGAGGAGGCGGTTCTGCGCAGAGCCAGGGCCGCCGTGCCCGGGATGCGCCGGACCCGGCCGCAGCATCCTCGCTCGGGTGCCCGCCGGCGCCGGCGGCCCTCGGACCCAGGCGCGGACGACCTTGTGCCAGGCCCCGAAGCCCCTTCTCAACTCGGGGAGAGAAGCGCCCCCGCCCCGCTTCCCGCGAGTTCCTCGCTTACCTGCGAGTCAGGCTGGAGCGCTGAGGCGCCGCGCGGCCTCCCGAGGGGGAGGCGCGGGGGGAGCCCAAGCAGGGGCGGCCGTCCCGCCTGCCCCTCAGCCCCCGCCGCCCTCAGGCCTCCGCCTCTCCCCTCAGGTCCGCGCCAGGGGCCGCGCGTCTTTCTCCTCGGGGCGCCGGACGTGGAATCTGCGCGTCCCGGGCCGCACCCCAAGTTGTGCGCAGGTCGAAACCGCACGCGAAGCACCTCCAGGGAGGCCGTCCCGGCCCCAGAGCCACGGCCTCCGCCTAGCGCGGGCGGGGGTGGACGCCCCGCACCTCCGGCCGGTCCACACCTGCCGCCGCCTGGGCCGCCACCGCCGCGGCTCCTCCCCGGCTCCGCCCCTCGTCCGTCCCCCGCTCCGGCCGCCGCTGCTACCGCTCCGCCGCCGCCGCCGCCGCCGCCGCGGGAGGATGGGGGAGGGAACAGGCTCCCCAAGCCCGAAGCGAGAGCTGGGCGCTACGCCTCCTCCCTCGGGCTGAGGCGGGACCCAGGTCTGTACCCTGCGGCGCCGCTCCGGAACGCCGGAATCTGTCGAGGGGAGCGGCAGCCACTACAGTTCCTGTGGCCGTGGCAGCCTTTTTCGGGTGGGAGCGTCTCGCAGAGAGTCGGAGCTAAGGAAGGGAGAGGGTGCCCACCTGCGTAAGCGCGAGCTCCCCCCGTGCACTCTCCGAATCCAAACTTAGCCAAAGGCACAGCGGAAGTCCCTCCTAGGTCGGACCCCTGCATTTGTAGGGGTCTTCGAAAAACCTGGCCGGTTGCCTGGGCCCCCTGGTGTTAACTACCTTTGGAACAAGCAGGGGAGCCTTCCATCAGGAGTGGCCTCTCCCGTGTTCGCAACCCTGTGGGTGCCTCGAGGCCTGTCTCAGATGCCGTCTCTACCGTGCAATTTTCCCGGGTGCCCACCCGCGTCCAGATTTGATTTCGCCCTCATTTGGACTGCGGGGGCTCTCTGAACCTTTTTACCGGCCCTGCCTTTGGGTGACAGCGCTTTGTGAAATGCAACGGGCCGTCTCCAAGGACGGAACTTACTTTTATTGTACTCTGTGGATTCATATTCAGTACTATCGTATAGAAGCAGAGGGATTTATGCTTCCCTAATCCTTTCCACTTGGGTTTAAATTCCTTGAAGGTTAAGGTTATAATAAATTGCTCATCTCTGGAACTTTTCAAGCAAATACTGAGCGGTACATAGAGAGAACGCACCAGATCACCTAGGTGGAAATTCTACTGTCCTACTTACCGATATCCTCTGAAAGCCGAGCATGGCGCCTTGCACCTAGATGTAGGATGGGGGCGGAGGTCGGGGGAGATTTTATTTCTGTGTGAGAATGTAGTTAATTTTTGGCAAAGGTCAGTCTGATTCCCACAAAGAAAAATTCCACGGGGTGGAGGTCAGCGAGGCAAGGTTCATAGTGGTATTTTATTTACGGTGACATATACCTCCATGTAAAAAATTATTCAGTCAAAATGAAAAATATTCAGCAGATGTTCCCTAATGAGTTGGTACTTCCTAAAGGCCCCTTTCCTTAGCCAACTATGGAAGACAAGTCAAATGCAGTTGATGTATTACATAATTTAGATTTGCATGAGCACTTGAACTCAAGGACTATATGAAAGATTCAAATTTTAAAATTTCTTTATAAAATACAGTTGAATAAAATATGTTTATATACCATTTGTCATGTCCTACACTTAAGTGTGTACTTTGAGTTGAGAGGTCAGTAGTATTTAATGGTTAATGGTATTAAGTAAACAGATAGGAATCAAAGAAATGCATCTGCACTTCAGCTTAAAACAGGTTGAATTCATGAATTCTATTCTAAAGAACAGAAATGTCAAGCCATCTTGACCAAGAAATAAAGAACAAAAATTAACAAGGTTATTTCTATTAAAATATTCCTGGTAGCTCTTGAAAACTAAGTTTTCAAAATTTATAGTCAGTATAAAGGAAAAGTCAGATATTTTGCAAATTATGAAAACTGTGCCTTGAGATGTAAAAGATTATGAACCTTATAAAGAGCTAAGTGCTTTTAAATATATTAAATATGTTTAATATATATATACATGTTATATGTGTGTGTGTATATATATATATATATATATATATATATATATATAGTGCAACTTGTTCATAGAAAACTCAAAATTAAAAGCACTCTTTGAAGTGAAAAAAAATAACCCATTAACTTTATCAGGGAAAGCATAGTATCATCTAACTCAAAAAGCTGTTTTAAACATAATATGTAAAAAGAAAAAGATTTCATTATAAGTGAGTTCCACTAGGAAAGACTTTATGCAAATCCAATAGGAAAAGATACTGAATAAGCAAGCATAAGCATTTCATTTGTGGAACATATTTTTAAACTTCTATACAGAAGCCCAGAATAATGTTACAGAAAAGATTATACAATTGCTTAACTAAAATTATGTATCATAATACCATGACTAGAAAAAAGCTAAAGAATGGATAATTAACCTTAAATAGTAAATATCAACCCAAACAAAAACTATCTTAAGCTCACAGAAAAAGAATTATCTTTTAGACTTCAATTTGAGGCAAACAAGCTATTTTCCTTGAGACAAACACATAGTATCACAATAAACCGAGGAGTAACAGAAAGCCATAAATGGCCCACACTGCAAACCACATAGGCATCTTTCACTTAAACTATCTAAAGGGCTGGCCCAGGGAACTTCACATACAATTGTTTGTTCACATTTTACTCCATCATAATGAAAACATTGTCTGAAATTTGAGAAATTCCTCCTCAATCTTCACCTGCAAGGGAAAGGTGAAATACTATTTACTTTCTAGCTGTACCTAAAAAATGAACAAATAAGCCAAAATTTCTCCCAGCACCTAAATAATTTCTAAATATATTACTTGCAAAGATTCATTTATTGTTTCAGTTATTACTAGTTTCTGTACCTTAAAACTGTTCAGTGTTACTTATCCCATCCTAACATTACACATCCACTGACAACCCAGGATTTTCACAAGAGAGTGGAACAGAATCTTTCAAGTTTAAATACACACATGTATATCATACCCATCCACCCCCCACCTCCCCACACAAATGAAGTACAGGACAAATCGGAGCAGAAGAACTAAAATATCTTTTTCAAAAATAAATATTTACAATAATTATGAAACAAATCATTAACAGAAAGTGTACAAGATGTACTTTCTATTCTGTTTTTAATTAATTGATTTAGAAAAAATTTTCCCCCATAAGCAAATTTGAATTTGGGTGATTATTATTGGTATTATTTTTGAACATTGAAGTGGTGCAAGAGGTATGGGAAAGAATTTCTTAGTTAGAAGCCTTTCTGTCATCCTTTAAAATTCTGATAAGCTTTTATACCGAAGTAAGCAGATAATTTCAGTTTAAATGACTCACCTCTTCGGCAACAATGACAAAATACTTTTGTTTTCTCTTTAGTGAAAAAAAAACTTGCTAAAAAGACAAAAGAACAGATATCTATGCAAAAGTTAATGTCTGTTAAAACTAGATAGTGGGGCTTCCCTGGTGGTGCAGTGGTTGAGAGTCAGCCTGCCAATGCAGGAGACATGGGTTCATGCCCCCGTCCGGGAAGATCCCACATGCCGCAGAGCGGCTAGGCCCGTGAGCCATGGCAGCTGAGCCTGCGCGTCCGGAGCCTGTGCTCCGCAATGGGAGAGGCCACAACAGTGAGAGGCCCGTGTATAGCAAAAAAAAAAACCAAAAAAACTAGATAGTGGGTATATGGATATCTGACATTTTGAAATGTTCCATAATTAAGAATAAAAATTGAAATAAATAAGAGAATGTAACAATGGTAAGTAAAACATTAAATTGAAAATTATTTGTGATTCCCCATTTGTCCTTGCACAGTTTTTTAACAGTTTAGTTATCTTCCATCTGTAGTTTTTTGTGGCTGCAATCTCATGCCTGCTACTTTCTGGATAAGAGTTCTAACTGTAGTGAATCATTTTTGGTGCATGTAGAAAGGGGGAAATGAATATTTCTAAAAGAAACAATGCCATGCTTTTCAAAGTAAATATTGTAGTTAAAACAGGAATAAGCTGAAAATGTTATATGACATATATCCTTTATTCTATGCTGAGTTTGGAATGTCATTTGGCATGCTAGTGTTATTTTCTTTAAACAATTAGTCAAAACACATTTTATTTCACCTAACTTCCATAAAGTAGGAATAGTGAAAGAAATATTTATATTATTGAAATAAACTGAATATGAAAAAATACCCTTTTTTGCTCCTTATATGGTTTTTTATAAGAACATTTATTGAAAGTAATGGTTTTCATTCCCTTGAACATGAAGTGACATATTCTTGGATTGTGCTATTGCCATTAGGTATAAGTATTATACATTTATTAAATGCTAAATCAGTTTCCATAATTTTTCAATGTTGTCAGTTCAACCCCCATTTTAGGAACTATTACTAAACTTTTCTTAATTGAAAGTGTAATCAATAATCCCAGCTGCTAAAAAAGTTTCACGAGTTGCTAACGTATAGAAAGTTAATCTCTGGCTCAGAAGTAAATCTATCTTTCTGATCAGTGGCCTTGTTTATCTTTGACGCATTCATATTGTGAAGACTCACAGGATGGCAGTGGTACCTATAAGGGAGAGTGGTGATTCTCAACTCCAATGCACACATTGATGATACAGGTTTACATGGGCTTGGCATCATTTATTAAGTTGTGATAGTGTAATTCTCAGTACTTGCTAACTCTGATTCCATCTCTTGCTCCTCTCTTGAAAGCAAGTGAAAGAAATGATTTTAAAGGGGTAATCTTAAATTTGCTCTAATTTAAAGAGATAAATCATTCATATACATTACTTGTAATCCACCTCAGATCTTACCGAGACACACAGGTACTTCTGTTAAGTACCACAGAAGTAGATAGAGAACTGTTTAATACAAAACTCAGGTCACTATTAGTGTTATCCTAAGGAAAAAAGTCAGTTTACTCTCTCTTACCTAACACCTGGTGATATCTTCCTCTTTGTATAGGTTTGGGCTCTAGTCGAGTGGTGAGATGGAGCAGCTCAAAGCTATATAGGAGAAGAAGATGGGAGGTGTTGCTCCAAAGTGCTTTGCAGTAGAGATAAAGAATTGGATCCATTACCAGTCTTACTACTCAATAAGTATGCTCCACCGACTAACAGAATCAGCATCACCTGGGAATTTGTTAGAAATGCAGAATCCTGGATCCCACTCCCAGATCTACTGAACCAGAATATTTAAAGAAGATCCCTAGATGACGTGTGTGCACAATAATATTTGGGAAACACTGAACTAGAGAAACAACAGCGTTGATATAAACATTTCCAATCCTGTGGTTTTGGTTCCCTGGCTTTTCTTGCTGGGGAAAGGCAGAAATCTTCAGGTCACTAACACTCCTGGAATTTTTATTAAGGCTTCAAATAGGAAACAAGATTCTTGGGGCAAGGATTTTAGAGCAACATTAAAAACTGAGCCATTGAGGGCTTCCCTGGTGGTGCAGTGGTTGAGAGTCCGCCTGCCGATGCAGGGGACACGGGCTCGTGCCCCGGTCCGGGAAGATCCCACATGCCACGGAGCGGCTGGGCCCATGAGCCATGGCCGCTGAGCCTGCACATCCGGAGCCTGTGCTCCACAACGGGAGAGGCCGCAACAGTGAGAGGCCCGCGTACCGCAAAAAACAAAACAAAACAAAACAAAACAAAACGAGCCATTGAAATCATAGATTAATAGAGACACGAAGTTACCTTGAGAAATCATATCACCTTTGCCCTTCTTCTTTCTGGACATTTTTTATTTTGTTTTGTTTTGTTTCAAGGTCTTCAGGACCACATCAAAGCCTCCTAGTTGGGTCTATAAGTGAGTTTCAGGGGCTGACAAATCCACTGATTATAAAGTGTGACTGTATTTTTTTTTTTTAAAAGAGAGCTCTTAGTGTTCACCAAATTCTCAAAGGGTCTGCCCCTAATTGTTTAAGAACCACTGATACATCTTACTTTTCTCTAAATCTTATTTCATTGTGTCAATCCTCAGATGTCAAGTTTTTAAAAAGTATCCGCTTGAAAACATTGCTTATTTTAATTTTCATTCTTTTTGTTTCATTATGGGCAGCATATTGTCAATACCATAAAAAAACCCTCAGCATCAGTGCTTTGTCTTTCAGTCAGCTGTCTGGACAAAATATTTTCAGTGATGAAACTATTTCTGAAGTGCTAAATACTTAAGGGTCAACTTAAACTAACTAAAGATTCTGGAAAACCTGTCCCTTTGTGTGTGCGTCTCTCCCAATAGTAACAGGGCAGCCATTGAAGAGTTCCAAGTACCACCCTAAATTCTAGCCTTTTTCTCCTTATTCAAAAGGAACTGGATTGATTACTCGAAGGAATATATTTATTAGAGAAAAGGAGAAAAGTAAAGAAATGATGAACTCTGTTTTGAGCCATTCTGAACAATGTAAGTAATGGTAAGTTACTTTCTCTAAGAAAGTATTAATACATCTTGCCTAAAGTAAAGAACTTTTATCAATTTAGCACACTAAATTAGAATTATTTTAGAGTGATACAAAGTATGTGTTAGTCATCCCATTATTCTAGCACTGTAGTGGGTACAGTGGAAAATGTATTTAGGCTTTGGAATGAAGCAGATCTCCTGTTTTACTCCTCACTCCACCTCTTACCTGGGATAAATCCCCAACATCTTTGTTCCTCAGTTTGCACACCAGTAAAAATGGCAAAAACACTATAATACCTACGTCATATGGTTGTCGTAAAAATTAAACAAAATAACGTATATGAGTTGACTAGTAGAGTGGAGGGCACAGCATCTCTTTTTCTGATGTGAGGGCGTGGGGTGGAGAGAGAGACACACTCACACCGCCAGTTCCATTTCCCTTCAGCTCTGTAGTGGTGCTGCTACACACCTAGTGTATTAGGTGCGTATGGAACACATCAGACACCTTCAGATGTCTTTGGGCTGCTGGTTTTAAGGCTGAAAAAGCCAGCAACATTTGGAACCACATCAAGATTCCAATCTATTCCCATTCCCCATCCACTGAATGACTAGTTAATAAAGGCCATGCCAGTGTGCATGTTGGATACAAGAAAAAACAAGTTCATAGCCAGGGAAACCTGGCACATTCATTAAATCCCTGTCCAGCTATGGGAAGAGAGCTAGGATCTAAGCAGATGTCCAACTGAGACCCAAATTGCGGGTGTGTATCTGTGTGAAAGGAAAAAAAAAATACAGATTATCTTTATGGCCACCACTCACCCTCCATGAAACTATCTGAAATGAGAGCTGCCTGTCCTAAGGAAGACATGTCAACACATACCCAATGTCCTGAGGTAGGAGGCATTTATGTTGCTGGGATATATCTTAAATGATTTTAGAAGAGGATACTGAGAGGATCGTCTTTTTTCCCCTTCTGGCTATTTTGTAAACCTCCAATACCTGACATTTGCATGAATATATTCTTACAGCAAGATTTTATCACCATTGAAGCTTTCCCAGACATGGTCCTAACCTCCCTTCTTTCCTGCTCTGTTGCTTTGTCTCCTGTTTTCCCACAATTAAAAAGCAAACCAAAACAACTAATATCATTTGCATTGCATCTCCTCTTCTAGCCTTTCAGGGACAACACTGTGCCTTATTTGTCTTTGTTTTGCCAGCCTGGCCCATTTCCAAATGCATGGCAGGTCCCCTACAAATCCAAGAAGGGATACCCTGTTCTAGCATTTGCATTTCTCAAACTTACTATCCCACATTAGGTGTTCCATGAAAAAACTGAGAGTCAGACAAGTTTGAGAAAACTTGGGTTTAAAAAAGTTAAACAATTAAAAAAAATACATGACTTCGCAGAACCTTCAATATTCTAGCATGCATATAACTTCCCAAATAGTTTTGACCATCGAACCCACTTTTACTTTTCTGGAGCTTATTTAGCAAGGCAAAGTTTGCAAAACTCAGCTCTAATCCAAACAAAAGCAATTCACACATTCTGCAGCGGTTCTTTAACGCTTTCTAAATTACAGTGGGTAATATTCAACAAGGTACCAAAAGATTCACAAGTACTGGATTTTCAACAATATTTAATACGATGGAATCCCAGCACAATGAAACAATTTCGATCCCCACCTTGGATTGCATTGTAATAGGACTTCATGTAGGCTGGGTATAAATCTGTTATTTTACCCAAAGTAAGCCAACACAAAGGGCAAAAGAAGGGAAATGTTTGGCACAATATTTTGTCAGACAATGGTGTCAGCGTTGCAAACGGTAATTACAGCTCTGATTCTAGATATGTACCATATACTTTTTTTTTTTTTTTTTTTTTTGCGGTACGTGGGCCTCTCACTGTGTTGTGTTCCATTGCGGAGCACAGGCTCTGGATGCACAGGCTCAGCGGCCATAGGCTCACGGGCCCAGCTGCTCTGCGGCATGTGGGATCTTCCCAGAACGGGGCACGAACCCGTATCCCCTGCATCAGCAGGCAGACTCTCAACCACCGCGCCACCAGGGAAGCCCCGTACCATATACTTTTCAAAGAGTTTTCACTTGCCATCCTGGGAAGACGGTTTGAATTGATGGAATGCACGTGAGAAAGGTGACTGGGAAACAAATCCCTGCAGGTGGTGATCTTCTTATCCTAGGTTTCCTCCTGCTTCTTTCCCATCTTGCCTGACTCTCCTACCTTCCCTTCGTTTTCAACTTTCCTCCTCTTTTACTCTCTTATCCTCCTCAGAATATGGTACTTTTCCCTCCTGTTGTTGTATCAGGGCTAGTAGATATTGCTAAATCAACACATAGAATATTGATTTAATTGAAGATAATATTAAAAATATATCACATCGGGCTTCCCTGGTGGCGCAGTGGTTGGGAGTCCGCCTGCCGATGCAGGGGGCGCGGGTTCGTGCCCTGGTCCGGGAGGATCCCGTGTGCCGTGGAGCAGCTGGGCCCGTGAGCCATGGCCGCTGAGCCTGTGCGTCTGGAGCCTGTGCTCCGCAACGGGAGAGGCCACAACAGTGAGAGGCCCGCATACCGGAAAAAAAAAAAAAAAATCCATCTAGTATGGCATGAGCACTGGCCAACCGGAGCTGAGGGTGACCAGAGCTCTGGAGTGAGGTCTAGAAAGCACCATCTATAAGGACTTAACCCATGAATGCTGAATCCAGAGTTAGGGGGGTGTCTCCAGGTAAGGGGCCAGGGATATAGGAGGGACACTGGAGGGACCACAGGATAATAGCTATCGCTAGTTCAGAGCTGTATCAGTGTTTAACAAACCTGGTCATACCAGTGCATGCCAGATGCATGTCAGCCCTACATTCAATCTCTTTGTTCTGAGTGCCTACCATATGCCAGGCATTTTGCTAGGCCCTGAAGATAGGGCCAGGAGTAAGATTTTTATTCTATAATAGTATCAAATTCCCTAACTTATTGAACAAAATGATCAAGAGGCAAATTAAAATGAAGTTATGATTATCTCTATTTATCTAACATAAACAACCCTAGTCTATGGTTAGGTTTTGGGCAAAAAGGGGAAATAAAGGAAAAGGAGGTTAAAGTTGGGAGTGGGAGTAAAACAAAGTCACACTTAAAAGAACAAGCAGCCATCCTGTGACATCATGGAATACTTTGGTTTCTCTTTGTCATTTGAAGACACTTCTTCACTTTTGGAAACTTCTTCTCTAAAAACCTTTTCTTAGCATTGAGTAAGGTTTTCATTGAATATTCAATTTACATATCCATGGAAATTGTGAGTGAAAATGATTATTGAATATGTCTTTAATTTTAAAAGAAAAACAATAATACAGGAGACTGTCTTTTGTTCCTAATTGGAGTATAAAAAAATAATGAATTTGTCATATCCTGTTTGCTCCGAAGTTATAACAACATGGTTATTGCTTATATAAAACATAATTGCTTATATAAAACATAATCCCATAATTGGGATACTTTTCCATTTTCATTTCTGTTGTTCAGGGATAATTTTTATCATATATGATCAAAATATCACTTCATATTTGTACCAAATATATACGCTGGCCTTCTGCTGTTATTTTTGGAGGAATAAACCTTTTGCTGATATGAAATGAGGGAATGAGAGGATTGCCTAGCTTTTCAATGGCGAAACAAGAGAATGGAAGAAAACCCAAGTAATGGACTGGAAAATGGAACTTAAAATCAAATCTGTTTAATCATCTGTTTAATCTGTTTAATCATGATTATTTCATAATCATCTGAAATATACATTGAAACTTTATCCCACTATCTCTTTGGCTTATTTGAAGAGAAAAAACTAATCATGGAGTTCCTTCCTCGAAGCAGAGTTCAAGATCCAGTCACTTGTGACTCTCACAGTAATACTATAAAGTAAAATCACAATCCCCATTTTAATGTGGAAAATGAGGCTCAACCAGGTTAGGTAACTTGACTAAGATGACATAGGGGAAGTGACAAAGTCAGCATTTGAACTGATAAAGCTCCTAAGTTCAAGGAACTACTGATAGGTTCAACTTTGCTAACAAATTAATCATGTTTCCTTAAAGTCTGTGAAATCAATACTCTGTATCATCTTACATTACCACTAATTGAACAAATCACCGTAAGAAAAAAATTGAGATACAATATACACATAAATTCACTATATAACTATTATGTTACAAGATACTGTTCACCAGAATTGATTTTAAAGTTGAAATGGGTCCTAATATGTATGAAACAAATGTCAAAGCTTCTTAAAAAGGCTAGGTATAATTCATTACATACTGTATTTCTAAGATCAAAATAAACTTTTATTGTCTAATGTGAGTTCAAAGCAATCTAAGCCTTTTCATCCAAAACAATACACCCCCCAAAGAATGTATGTTCAGCCCCAACACAAACAAACTCCTCTTGTTTGCCTGCCTTTACTTTCTCTTAAGAACTAGTGCTAAACCTCTAACTGTGTATATGAGTATTCACTCTTAGGTTAAAAAGTGGACTGTCCTTGCATGGCAGGTTTATCCTCTGCTCTCTCCAATAGGTTTTTTTTTCACCTTTTCCCCAGTACAGATCACTTTCATCACTTCTGATGACTTCCTTAAACAGAATGGGAAAGTTGACATGAAACAGAAATAGGAAATAAAAGCAAGACGTAAAGGAAAAATAGAAAATAAAAACTTTTATCAGAAAAATATAAAGGTGAAAATATGTGTGTGTGTGCATGTGTATGTATGCATGCACACAGTTTATATAACAGGCATACAGTTTTCAAAAAGATAGATCTGGTGTAAAAAGATAGATCTAAGAAGATAAGGGGAGGGAATAGTAGGAACAGCAAGATGACTTTTTAAAATTTATTTGTTTTATTTTATTTTATTTATTTTTGCCTGCATTGGGTCTTCGTTGCTGCACGCGGGCTTTCTCTTGTTGCAGTGAGCGGGGGCTACTCTTTGTTGCGGTGCGAGTGCTTCTCATTGTGGTGGCTTCTCTTGTTGCGGAGCATGGGCTCTAGGCGCGCGGGCTTCAGTAGTTGTGGCTCGTGGGCTCTAGAGCGCAGGCTCAGTAGTTGTGGCGCACACGGGCTTAGTTGCTCCGCAGCATGTGGGATCTCTCTGGACCAGGGCTCGAATTCATGTGCCCTGCATTGGCAGGCAGATTCTTAACCACTGCACTACCCGGGAAGTCCAAGACAACTGATATTTATAAAACAACAAAGGGCATGGACTTGGTCTCTGAATCTGAGAATCCATGACACTTGAGAAAGGACAGAAAAAAAGTCCATTTGTGGATAAAGTCAGTATGATAAGAATAATTATAATATATATAAAAGTCACCAGTTTTCAAAGATATAGAACGATTTGTTTATGTTAACGATAATTTATTATCTCTTTTCAAATGTTAAATGCCACAGAGGTGTCATTTTGATAATTAAATATTTTGGTACTATGCATGGCCATAAATGCTTGTTAATGAATTCTTGTTAACAGAATGCTGAATAAATGCACTTTTACTGAATACTAGGGCAAACCAGCTTTTATTCTAGTTTTTAAGACAGGTGGAAAGGTGTCTTTCTTTATATATAAGGTTGTAAACTTGCAAAAGTTTACAAACTTCAGTAGATGCTGCCTGAAAAATGACATAGATTCAAAAGTGATATAACTGGGTTCATAAATCTAAAGTGGACTATAATGGAACCTACAGATATTTGGTGGGGAGTTCGAGTTTTAAGAAAAACAACAGGGATATCACCAAAAGAGGCAAAGCACTGGGCTGAAAGTATCCACTAGCTTGTTATAACATTTGTTATTTTCTTGTGTTTAAGCTCTTGAAATTGTGATTGTGTATAAATACCCATGCCTCCAAAAGAATTTAAAGAGAAAACTGGATATATGGTGATTAAATTATATGCAATTTCTAAAGGAACAATTTTTGGTCTTGGCTCATAGTTAAAACTTGTGAAGAGAAAGAAAGAGTGTTTCTGAAATGAAATCCTCCTAACAGAATTAATTCTAATTTTCTCACTATATTTAAATGCAGCTGAGCAATACAAAATGAAAAGTTAAAAAAAAGAAAATTATTGATACATAATGAATGTTAGTGATTTTTGCACTTTTTAAAGTATCTTGGAATTAATATAATGCTTTCTCAAAATAGATGAAATCACTGACTTGATATTAGTTGACCAACTGTTAATACATTCTTTACTTGTTAAGATATTGATGTCTTTGGCATTTAGGAAAAGTATAGCTTGCCAATTGATAATGACATCATTCTTCTTCTCTACTGGTATACAATTTCTGGTTTTCTAAGCTAAATGCCTTCTCAGAAATATGTTCTCACACTTTGTCTTGTCATCTTATTTTAAATATAATCCTTTAAGACACATTTATAGTACAAGTTCAATGTTAAAGAGCTCTAATCTTATAATCATGGAAAACTGGAGATGGAATGGACCCAAACTATCTAATGCCAAACGCTCACCAAAATGGGATTTCTGTGTATGGAAAAATATCATTTGCCTCTATTTCTTCACATATTTAAATCTTTTAGAAATTATCCTGGATTCTAACAGTTCTCATAATTGGGATACTTTTTCCATTTTCATTTCTGTTGTTCAGGGATAATTTTTATCATATATGATCAAAATATCACTTCATATTTGTACCAAATATATATGCTGGCCTCCTGCTGTTATTTTTGGAGGAATAAACGTTTTGCTGATATGAAATGAGGGAATGAGAGGATTGCCTAGCTTTTCAATGGCAAAACAAGAGAATGGAAGAAAACCCAAGTAATGGACTAGAAAATGGAACTTAAAATCAAATCTGTTTAAATAGTATTGCATTTCATATTCTGTTGTTCCGTATTTATCTCTTTACCACCAACAACACTCAAGCCATCCCTCCCCACAAAATCTTGAAGATAAATATTTTCCTTCAGAAAATCAGAATTTAAAACAGCGCTGCCATCAATAAAGGATCCTGAGAAACCTGAGAGGGGGTCCCTGGTCCAGACTAAAGGAGTGAATTTGCTTAGTGCCGCACATAAGTAAAAAGGCAAAGCAGAAAGAAAGAGAATGAAACATCATGGAAAGTAGAATGAAGGAGACTGGGAACAGGTGCACAAATGGTAGTCTAAATGGAATCCCGGAGATGAGAACAATTCATTAGTACTTACTCAGTGGCATCTAATATGAATCTCGCCCTATACTAGAAACTGGCTAAGAATACAGAAATATAAGCTGGGATTCCTCACTAACTTCACTTCTAGGTGGTGAACACACTTAACCTAGGTAAACAATGGTTGACA
The DNA here is from genome assembly GCF_964341445.2 of Mesoplodon mirus. NCBI lineage: Eukaryota > Metazoa > Chordata > Mammalia > Artiodactyla > Ziphiidae > Mesoplodon > Mesoplodon mirus. Next base: position 56,820,176 of record NC_138976.1, on the reverse strand, counting down.
GTGTTTCCTTTTATGTTAAATATGTTAAGAGTTAGAGTCGTTTAGTGGAGAGAGCAAAGAAGACTGGTGAAATCTGGGAGGTTAGATTTCTACTTGGCTTTGTCCCCAGACACTTCTATCACCAGTGACAATACTCATTTGCAATTTGGGCGTTGTCATCACAGCCAAATACACAAAAAATGATTTCTCTGGAATAACTTAGATTTTGAGGGTGATTTTTGTAATTTCTTTCTTTTTTTTTTTTTTTTGCGGTATGCGGGCCTCTCACTGCTGTGGCCTCTCCCGTTGCAGAGCACAGGCTCCAGACGTGCAGGCTCAGCGGCCATGGCTCATGGGCCTAGCCGCTCTGCGGCATGTGGGATCCTCCCGGACCGGGGCACGAGCCCGTGTCCCCTGTATTGGCAGGCGGACTCTCAACCACTGCGCCACCAGGGAAGCCCTGTAATTTCTCTTATAACTTTCCCTTTTATTCACGGTAGAAGGAAAAAATACAGAGAGAAATGCCTTGAGTACAAAATATACCATGGTACAAAAATCATTTGCTAATGAATTCGGTTCATTTAATTCTTTGGAATAGAATCAGAGAAAAACTGAACCGAGGAAATCATAGAAATAATTTTATTTAATCTTCTCATTTTACAGATGAGGAAATAAAGTCCAATGAGATGCAAATGAGTTACCCATGGTCACAGAGCTAATAACTGGTAAGACCCCATGTCTCCAGGCTCTGTATTCTTATTTTTATACCACACTGTTTCTCGTTGCAGTATTTTCATACTTAAAATGATACACTTTACACATTAATAACCTACAAATTTGGAAATTTCTGGTTATATTACATTTGAAGGTGCTTGACTTGGAGCCAGACAGCCCTAAACTGGAATCCCGTTCAGCTTGGCTGCTAATTAGCTGTAAGACCTTGACAAGTTCATTTATTCATTCTTCAAATGGTTACTGAGCACTTATTATATATCTCAGCTACTTTTTTTTTTTTTTTTTTTTCTTTTTGCGGTACGCGGGCCTCTCACTGTTGTGGCCTCTCCCGTTGCGGAGCACAGGCTCCGGATGCGCAGGCCCAGCGGCCATGGCTCACGGGCCCAGCCGCTCCGCGGCACATGGGATCCTCCCAGACCGGGGCACGAACCCGTATCCCCTGCATCGGCAGGCGGACTCTCAACCACTGCGCCACCAGGGAGGCCCATCAGCTACTTTTTAAGGTACTTTTTTAGGTGCTGAGGATAAGCAGCAAACAAACGCTTACATTCCAGTTAAGGATGAATAACAAAATCGGTAAATAAAAAAATTGTGATGTCAAGTGTGATAAATCTAAGAAGAAAAATAAGACTGGATGAGAGGGTCAGAGAATGACAGAAAGTTTTAAAAAGGGCATTAGGATAGG